>NC_083716.1:89500927-89800927 GCF_028564815.1 Eubalaena glacialis
CAAGATATAAATTTACATAAACTATGAGGTCAATCTATTAAATATGTGTATTTCTATAGAAAGACTGACTCAGAGACCTAAGTCAGCATAGGTCAAGGATTTTTCAGTGAAGCACTGTTGGTAATAGTAAAAAACTTGAAATGACTTAAATGTCTATCAATAGGATTAGTTCAATAAATTATGGCATATCCATTCAATAGAATAATATAGGACTGTTGAAAAGAATCAGGTCAGAGTAAACGTACTAACATGGCAATACTTGCCAAGACACCGAGTTAAATGGCATTTAATGAAATATTTAATAAGATTTAGTGAAAGAACAAAAGAATTCAATTTTCATTAAATTAATAACATATACGCACATGTAGAAATGAGGGGGATAAATCTCAAACATTTAACAGCGATTATCTCAGGGAGTCAGAATTATAAGAAACATTTGCTTCACCTTGCATAATTTCTGCAATGTAACCAGCATGTATTAGGTTTGTAATCAAAAAAAAACTTTTAACTTTAAAATTTTTAATGAAAGCATGAATACCACCAAAATGTAAGATTGCTTGTATCTGCAGGTTTATTGGCAATTTTAATGTGTCGTATACCTTGAATTATTTCAAATTATCCGTAGAGTTTTTCCTACTCAAGGAAAATAATAGTTAGAAAAATGATAACAGTGAATATCTTTGGTTACTGAAACATGGTAGGTTCCCATGCTGCCATTTTCTACGTTTTTCATATTTCCAAAAATGGGCTTGGATTTGAATGTATTATTATGTTATTATATTATCGTATCATATAATATGTTGTTTTTGCCCTGCCCAATATCACCTCCTTTAGGCATTTGTTCTTCTCTATGCCATATAATCCTAAATAAATCTATTCTCTCTCCCAGAATTTGACTTTCAAACAGACACACCCTGGGAGGAAAGGTGATTTTAGCTGAGTCATTTGCAGGTCCACAGCTTCCCAAGAATACGATCCCTGAAACTGCCCTGATTCCTACCCTCCCCGAGGATCCATTGTTCATCTTTTATTTTGATGCTGGCTGTTCTCCAGAATCTCAGATAAATTCTTTCATATTTTTTTTAATTAGAGTCAGTTTGTATTGCTTGCCACATGAGAACTTTAACTGATTCAAAAATCATAACCACAGCCTGGATTGCAGGGGACTGTGGGGAGTACAGCATTGGTTGTAAGGATAAGATGAAGCAAAAGAGAATCATATTTTACATTCCATGATGGGAAGGTAGCAGCTCATAGTACAAAATGGCAAAATGTTATTACTTGTGGCCATCTGGGACTGTGTGCCCTCTGAGAGTGAAGTTCTAGGGGACCAGGTAGGTACTGCAATAAACCAATTTAAAGGGAATGTAGAAGTGAGAATCATGAAGGATGGTATGTTTGTTTGGGGTTTTTAAAAAATATTTATTTATTTATTTGGCTGCGCCAGGTCTTAGTTGCAGCACGTGGGATCTTCGTTGCCACGTGTGGGATCTTTTAGTTACAGCATGCAGGACTGTTAGTTGTGGCATGCCAACTCTTAGTTGCAGCATGTGGGATCTAGGTTCCCGACCAGGGATTGAACCTGTGCCCCCTGCATTGGGAGCGTGGAGTCTTAGCCACTGGACCACCAGGGAAGTCCCTGATTGTTTTTTTTTTAAAATTAATTTATTTATTTATTTATTTTTGGCTGTGTTGGGTCTTCGTTTCTGTGCGAGGGCTTTCTCTAGCTGCGGCAAGCGGGGGCCGCTCTTCATCGCGGTGCACGGGCCTCTCACTGTCGCGGCCTCTCTTGTTGCGGAGCACAGGCTCCAGACGCGCAGGCTCAGCAGTTGTGGCTCACGGGCCCAGTTGCTCCGCGGCATGTGGGATCTTCCCAGACCAGGGCTCGAACCCGTGTCCCCTGCATTGGCAGGCAGATTCTCAACCACTGTGCCACCAGGGAAGCCCCCTCCCTGATTGTTTTTAATGGTTGTAAATAACTTAAAACAAAAAAAAACACAGTAGAAGCATTTGCTTGCATTTGATAGGGATAGCAGTACACATCTACTATCCTGGCTCAAGATATTCGCTCTTGTTCTTTGCCACATGTGACTGACTGACTGCCTTATTATTCTTCAGGGCTGCACATGAATTCACTACATTGATGATGGCATGCCAATAGGATCCAGAGAGCTGAAAATAGCAGGCACCCAAGATGTCCTGCATGACTCAAATTTACAGCATTCGAAAATAAAAAATCCATGAAAATGAAAGATCCCGCCACATTACAAAAGTTATGCCTTTAGTAGGTTAGAATGTGTCAAGGTATTTTCACTCATGTCACAGAAAGATACTCTATCTTTCACTAACAACCACAGGGAAGGTGGTACAATATTTGCTGGACCTCTCTTTATTCTGGAGGCGGCATTTATAATTTCCTTTTTTCCTGCTCCAGTACATTTGCCAAGTGACTGAGAAAGCTGCCAGGTTTGATTTATGCTCAGAGCAAAGAGGTTCTCTAGCTAGTCCAGACTACAATACACACAGTTCTGGTAGTTGGGCCTTTTGCCTCAGCAGGTCTAATGCTCCTCAAAGAACTGAGTTAACTCGGATGCTCTAAGAAGCTGTTGTGACTCACAGCAGGAAAGTGACAGTACAGGGCCTGAAGATCAAACCTCTTTTAGCAAGTGACGCTTTTTCTTCAAAGAAACCACCTGCTTAGCTCACAAAAATTCAGTCTTACTTCTTTTACGTTTGAATTCAATGACACAAGTATCCTACTAAGCGTCACTTTAGTTGCAACCCCCAAAATTTCATGTGTAATTTTTCATTTCTTTCTGTTGATGCAGTTTAAATTTCCAGTGTGATTTCTTCTTAGGCCTGTTAGTTACTTATTTTAAATGTACTTTTAAATTTCCAAATCTGGGACTTCCCTGGTGGCACAGTGGTTAAGAATCCGCCTGCCAATGCAGGGGACACGGGTTCGAGCCCCGGTCCGGGAAGACCCCACATGCCGCGGAGCAACTAAGCCCGTGTGCCGTAACTACTGAGCCTGTGCTCTAGAGCTCGAGAGCCACAACTACTGAGCCCACATGCCACAACTACTGAAGCCTGAGCGCCTAGAGCCCATGCTCTGCAACAAGAGAAGCCACCGCAATGAGAAGCCTGCGCACCATAATGAAGAGTAACTCCCGCTCGCCGCAACTAGAGAAAGCCCGCGTGCAGCAATGAAGACCCAACGCAGCCAAAAATAAATTAATTAATTTAAAAAAAAAAAAAGAATATTTATTCTTTTATGTATGGCTTCTTTTGTTCAACATTATAGTTGTGAAATTCAGCCACATTGATGAATGTAGCTGTAGTTTGTTCATTTTCATTGCTGAAAATTTGCTTATCCATTCTACTGTTCATGGACATTTGAGTCCTTTTCAATCTTTGGTTACTGTAAGTAACGCTGCTATGAACATTCTTATCTCAACCTCTTGGTGCATGAATGTACCAAGTGTAAAAGTGCTGGGTAATAAAGTATGCATAGGTTCAACCTCCAAAGAAAATGCCAAAATGTTTAACAGATTCTTGGGTCAATTCATATGCCTACCAGCAGTGCATGAGAGTTCCAGTTGCTTCACATCCTTCCAGACCCCTTGGTATTGTTATTTACATTTTTATCATTCTGCAAAGTGTGTAATGATATTCCATTGTGATTTAAATCTGCATTTTCTAGTCACTAATGATGAAATAAGTCTTCATATGTTCAGTGGTCATTTGGGTATCTTCTCACATGAAGGGCCTGTTGCCCATTTTAAAATTGGATTTTCTATTTTTTTTTTATTACTCTGTAGAATTTTTTTTTTTTTTTGGTATATTCTGCACACAAGTTCTTTGCCAGTTATACGTACTGAAGTACTTTCTTCAACTCTTTGGACTGAATTTTCACTCTCTCCATTGTGTCTTTTGAAGAATAGAAGTCTTTACTTTTAAAATCAATTTTTTTAAGGCTAGGATTTTTGTTTCACCTTTAAGAAGTGTTTCCCTATCCCAAAGTAATGACGATATTTTCCTATATCAACTACTAGAAGCTTTATTATTTTGCCTTTCATACTTAAAGCTACAATCCACTTAGAATTGATTATTGAGTATAGTGTAAGAGCCAAATTTCATTTTCTTCCAATTTAGATATCCAATTAAGTACAATTTGTTAAAAATTCGTTTTCCCTACTGCTCTGTAGTGTCACCTTGTCATAAATCATGTATCCACATACTACACTGTATAAATTATCATAACTATCTATGAAGTCTTAATATTCAGTACAGTAAATGTTAAACCAAGCTTTCACTACAAAAATAAATACAAATTTATTGGAATCCATTATCTTTTTAGACAAAGCTGAATTTGCTTTGCTATTGTTTTGTTTAGGATTTTTTGCATCTATCTTTATGAGAAAGATTGTCCTTTAACTTTTTTCCTTATGATTTCCTTGTTGGGTTTTGGTATCAAGATGATGCTGGGTTCATAAAACAAACTTAGGGAGTGGTTCTTCTTTTCCTGTTCTATTTCTCTGAAAGAATTCATGTAATATTGGCATCATTTATTCCTTAAATATTGGAATTTACACTGAAATAGTCCATGAGTTGTGTGTTTGTGTGTGTGTGTGTGCGAAGGTTTTAAATTTTGTATCGAATTTCTTTAATAATTGCAGGATTATTCAAATTTTTACTTCATTTTGCGTTTTTGAAAAGAAACTGTTTTCTATAATTGCTAAGTGCAATGGTAGATACATATAAATTAGGTCAAGTTTGTTCATTGTGTTGTTCAAAATAGACCATATCCTTACTGATTTTTTTTAAATCTGCTTATTCTATCAGTGACTGATAAAAGTGTATGAAAATCTAATATTGTGGATTTGCCTATTTCTCCTTATAATTCTGTCAATTTGTGTGTGTGTGTGTGTGTGTGTGTGTGTGTGTGTATGTTGGGAAAGGCAGTCATGTACATACAGTCTGCCAGCCCCTGCTCAGCTGCATAAGAATGGGCCGTGGTCCTGGAACACTTCCTTACTAGGACATAAAAAGCCAACACAGCCTGTGCTGGGCTCTTGGCCTTGTGAGAGAATACCTTTTCCTGTTCTGGGTTTGATGTATATGTACTCCTTTGTTCTGCTTAAGCTTGTGTGTCAGTGGCCATCAGGCACTCGCCCAGCTTTCTGTATTTAGACCCTGAGTGGGAGGGGTTGGGGTCCTTCCACTGCAGCTTGAAGTGAGATGATGTGGTCCCCTGGTTGGCTGCAGAACAGATCCGCTGGTCATGGGGGACCAATGCATTGCAAGAGGCTGGATCTTGTGCACATTTTGTCACTCTTTCTTCTTGCTATAAGTAAACACTGGACTACTTGAGCCTGGTGTTTCTGTTTTCTGTTCTCAGCGACCTTGAATCATGCACTGGTTTCTTCCTTCGTTGGCACTTATCCTCCTTTTAACCTTGACCACACTTCTAATAACATAACATTCCATCCTGTGGCACAGCCTGACCACCCAGTGAGCACTAAAACAATGTATATATAGTGCTATACAATTATATTCCACCTAATTATTAGTTCTTCACAAATTATATGTTTTACATGCAAATTGTGTGTGTGTGTGTGTGTGTGTGTGTGGGTGTGTGTATTCCTGTTAAATTGAAATCTTGGTTTAACATTTGCTATTTTTCTTTAAGAAGTGAACGTCTTTATCTTAAGAGTTTTTGCTTTAAAAATCAACTTTTTGTACGTATATTAATATAGAAGCAACCAGCTTTCTTTGGGTTAGAGCTAGCATAGTGTCTTTTTCCATATCCTTGTATTTTAATTGAACCAGCTAGTCTAATTACATTTAATGTAATCACTGGTACATTCAGTTTAAATCTACCACCTCTCTATTTGCTTTTTATTTGATTCATCTCCCCTGTGTCCCTCCTTCCCTCCTTGCTTGCATTCTTTTGGATTGACTTAGTTTTTTACAGTTCTTTTCCCCCAGCCCTTCTTCCATTTCTCAGCCTCGTATTATATCCTCTTTTAGCTACTTTATTAGTGGTTTCCTAAAGTTTGCAACATGCATCCTAGACTTATCAAAACCTAATGTTATTCGGTACTTTTACCCACCTCCTGAACAACAGAAGTACCATTTTCCTCCTTTTGATTTATGTGCTATTGTTGTCGTGTTGTAAATTTTTCTATTATTTTAACTTCTACAAGGTATTATTATCATTAGTTTAGGTAATGAATACTGATTGGATTAACTCCAGTGTTTACCATTTTCATGGTTCTTTATTGCTTCTTGCATCTCTGGTCTTCCACCTGGGAGTATAGTTTCATCTGCCTGAGTAACACGGTTTAGTATGTCCTTCAGTGCAGGTCTTTTCATGGTCAATTCTCTCAATTTTTCTTGGTCTAAAAATATTTTCTCTTTTCTCTTTATTAGTTGAAGGATATTTTCTAAGTTGGTAGTTATTTTCTTTCGGCTGTTTAAAAATATCATTCCATTGTGTTCTGGCTTGCACTCCTTCAGTCTGGTTGTCAGTCAATCTAATTGTGGCTCTTTGTTATGTTTATCAACAAATATTTTTAGAGTCCTTTTATTTTGTTTTGGTCTTTTGGAACAGATAATAGAGAAATAATAGAGTAACAAGCATGTTTCTTTACCAGTCCCTCTGTGAGCCACTGATTTATGCTGATAACAGGCTTTTAGGAAAAGGAAGCAGGGAAAACACGCTCTCAAACTGTGAAGGGCTATTTTTCATATGTATTGCTTATTTCTTGTTATTTAAAATTGCCTTCAAATTACATACAGTAAATAAAACTAGTGAAGCAGAAACATCTCTATTGGTTGTATTTTAAGAGCTATAAGAAGTTTTATTTATTTGTAAATCTTTATTTTTTGTTTTTAACCACAGAACACAGCGTGGGATTATTTATTTGTTGAAAAACTGGATTATTCGTGCAGTGGAGTTTTCTATAGTCTGGATTTTGCTGATTACACCTCTGTGGCGTGGTTCAACGCGTTCCTCTTTCCTCGTATACTCTGTGTTGGTAGTTTCTGAGAGTCAGGCTTAATTTTTTGGCAAGGTTTTTTCAAAGATTGTTTTGTGTTCTTCCGTCAAGAGGCACATAACGTTTGATTGTTTTTTTGTGTGTAATGTTAGCAGCCATTGATAATCAATGGTAAGATCCATTAATTTATTGCAAATGAATTATATCCAATTCAATTATTTCCTCTTTGCTTATTATCTGAAATACTTCTCTAAAAAATAACTTTCTGTCATCTACTGTTTAGTTACTCAGTAGCAGAGTGTGTATAGGAAAGGCAGAATAAATGCCCGATTATTTCCCCTTTATTTACCAGTTTTCTAAATGATGGCTTGGTTTACCAGCATCCTCTAATGGTAACCTTGGTTTACCAGCATCCTCTAATGGTAACCTATAAAGGCTATTTTTTGGGGGGGAGGGGTGTGTAATTAGGAACTTGTGGATTTAAATATATTTGATGTGTTTCAATCTGTTGCAGTTATCTTTGTTCTCAGATTGTCCCAACTTTGTCCTGTCCTATTTCTGAACATTCTATTCTTTCTTAGTTCTCAGTTTTCCACTAGCATTTGACTGGTTCCTTCAAGCCCTCTGAATGTATTTTTAGGCCCAGGTATTTCCTCAGAGAGATTCTTATTCTGTGTCTTGGCTTCATAAAATACCGATTTGCTTCTTTGATCATGTAGTTCAAATCTGACATCTTTTTAAAATTTCTTCTATTTCTTTCAAATTATTTTTAAACTCTGTGTAAACCATTTTTCAGTCACTTGATGTGTTCTATTCTTTATAGAAAGGAACACTCCCCAAAGAAAATGGAAAATGAACCAATTCTAAATAAGATGGCACAAATCCGGGCATTTCACGAAAATCTAACCTGCACTTAAGGTCCGCATATACTTGAATATAGCATCTTCGTATATTTTTTCACTAAGTTTTTTAATTCTAAGTACATCCCTCTTCACAGCTGTGAGATCTGGTAACTCCACTGTACTTTTCAGCTGGTCTTCCCTGTCTAGAGGTGTGTCTTCTGTTGGAGTTACCCCTGAGGCAAAATTTTTGACAATATTCACTTCTTCGGATACTTCTGTGATGGGCAGGCCATCTTCAGAGACACTGATGTTTCTGTTCTCACACAGATCCCAAGAACCTACATCTTTCAACGTGTCTATACCTTCTTCAAGGGTTTTCATTCTAAGTGACTTCTTCCTTCTCTGGAAGCTTCTTTTTTTTCCTCAAAACTTCAGCTGAGAAGTAATCTTTATTTATTCATCTATGTTTAACTTCAGTTTTATTTATTATTGCTTCACATGTTTCACAGAACTTTCATTTAATATTTCAGCAGTGGCCAGTGGTGTGCTTTCCTCCACAGAAGATTGTGTGCGCAGAGGAAAACAGAGCAGATTCTGAGCATCACACAGCACAGCGGCCTCTTTTTCTTTAACATTTATTTTTTTTTTAAATTTATTTACTTTTAAAGAAGTATAGTTAATTTACAAAGATGTGTTAGCTTCAGGTGTACAGCAAAGTGATTCAGTTATACATATACATATATATGTACATATATATATTCTCTTTCAGAGTGTTTTCCATTATACAATATTACAAGATATTGAATATAGTTCCCTGTGCTATACAGTAGGTCCTTGTTTTTTATCTATTTTATATATAGTAATGTGTATCTGTTAACCCCAAATTCCTAATTTGTCCCTTCCCCTGTTTCCCTTTTGGTAACCATAAGTTTCTTTTCTATGTCCGTGAGTCTATGATTTATAAATAAGTTCATTTGTGTCATATTTTATATCACATATAAATGATATCATACGATATTTGTCTTTCTCTGCCTGACTTACTTCACTTACTATGATAATCCCTAGGTCCATCCACATTGCTGCAAATGGCATTATTTGTGAATCGCTTTCATTCTCCACCCTTGAATTTTGGCCACCTAAGGGTGAAACTTTGTCTCTACCACATCCAGAAAGTGTAACTTCCAAAAATGAAAGACTTTGATCAGCACTAGATCAGGTCTCCTACTGTACCAGCTTCAGCTTTGATCCTGTGCTGTGTGATGTGGATTCTGTCTGAAGGATATGCTGGCGTCTGAAGTATTCCTTAAATTTTCGTACAGCAAGGCAGTTGGCTTATGCTGACACTATTCTCTCTGTCCACAGATCTCCTTGTCGTGGAATCTGAAGGACCAAGTTGTCTTCAGGTTGCTCAGTCCTAGATTTTTTTTTTCTTTTCTGTATCCACAAATTTCTGAAAGTCTTCACAATGTTGGGAGAATTCTTCTACCACAAGTTTCTCTTTTGTTGTTTTCTATCGTGTCCCCTGTTTCATTATTCAAAACTCTTTAGAAAATCTTGAAATCTTTTGATTATTAAGGAAGTATACAAGTTAGAATCAGTTTCAATTGTAAACAACAGAAAACTCAAAAAACGGCTTAAGATACAAATTTCTCTCGCACACACATAAATAAAGTATGATCTGAGAGGCTCTGTCTGATGGGTGTTTATCCCAGTTTTACTTGCCGCAATATTATATGACTGCTTATTTCCCAACCTATTCCAGACTGTCCATTAACAGTACTTTGTTTCCTTTTTTTCCGTTTCCTACATTCCATTGGCTACACCAAGTTTTCTCCTTTTACTTTACAAGTTTTCCATTCTGTATTTTTTTATCTTATGATAGTTGCCCTTATCTCAAGAACCAAACTGAATTGATTTCTTAGACTTCTCCACATCTCTATCTTCCCCCATTAAGACACGTACCGTAGCACACTCACATCGCTTTAATCACACCTCTGCCAACCCCACATTGATTAGAGATACAATTTTAGTTCTGAAGAATTTTAAAATATTTTTGTTTCAAAAAATTTTTGTCCTTCACTTTTTTTTTTTGGCTGTGTTGGGTCTTCGTTGCTGTGCGCGGGCTTTCTCTAGTTGCGGCGAGTGGGGGCTTCTCCTGTTGCGGAGCACGGCTCTAGGCGCATGGGCTTCAGTAGTTGTGGCATGCGGGCTCAGTAGTTGTGGCACGCGGGCTCAGTAGTTGTGGTGCATGGGCTTCAGTAGTTGTGGCACACGGGCTCAGTAGTTGTGGCACATGGGCTTAGTTGCTCCGCAGCATGTGGGATCTTCCCGGACCAGGGCTCGAACCCGTGTCCCCTGCACTGGCAGGCGGATTCTTAACCACCGCGTCACCACTGGAGTCCTGTCTTTGCTTTTTTACTAATTTGTTTCATCGTATTTATTTTCTATATCTCTTGCAGCATCCTCAGGAATTGTTCTCATTTGAGTGCTTCTCCAGTAGTATTTTTTTTAATGGATTTTTGTCTGACAAACCTGAAGAATTATATGCCTGGTGATGTCTTTAATACTGTTAATGTACATATTTAAATGACAGTTTGACTGAATATAAAAGTCTAGGTACAAAGAACTACTTCAGTGCTTCAAAATATCACCCCACTGTCTTCCTGTATCCAAAGTCCCTTTGTCTGTATGACGTCAATCTAATTCTTGTTTCTTTGAAGAAGACTGGCTCTTTGTGTGAGCTTTTTAACGTTATCATTGTCTTTGCTCTTCTTAAATTTTATTATAATATGTCTAGGTATAGGTTTTTCCTTATCTGTCCTCTTTGGCATTCTCTGAGCCCTTTACATGTAGAGTCTTTCATCCTTAATTTTGAGGAATTTATCACCGTTCACTTGAAATATTTCCTCCCCTCAGTTTGTTTTTTTCTTTACTTCATAGGCTCTTTTATCCAGATATTGGCACTTCTACACTTCATTTCACTTACCTTTATCCTCTTCCCCCTTCTATTTGATCTTATTCCCAAATTCCTGCTCTGGGTGTGTCCATCACTATTATTTTCATGGAGCCAGAATATCTGTGTTTAAATCCTGGCTCCGCCTCAGGCAATTTACTTAACCTCTTTGTGCCTCAATATCTTCATCTGTAACGTAGGAATAATCCTAGCTCCTGCCTCACGGAGTTATTGTGGGAACTAAATGAGTTAATATATGAAACACACGTAGAGCATTGCCGGGTACAAAGTAAATAATACATACATTCAAACTGTTACTATTATTATTATTATTAATTGTTTTTATATTTTCATACCTGTCATTTCTACTTATCCCTTTTTGACCTCTTGTATCAGCTTCATATTATTTATGTCTTCTGTGAGGAAATATGTTGCTTATTTTAAATTCATGGTTCATCTGTACCAATAATTCTGCTTTCAGAATTCATGTGGTGTACACTATTCGGTTTTGTTGTTTTTCTAGTTAGCTGTATGTTTTCGGGAAGAGCCATGCCTAGGTCTGGTTTCTCTTCTTGGTGACTTTAAGGTAATAGAGAAGATGTGTCTCCGTGCAGAAAGCCCCAGGTACCACACAGCAGCGATCCGTAGCCCTGTTTCCGGCCACCACACTGGCAAACTCCTGGTCAGGGATTTGCTCTTAAAAGCCTTAGCGAGATGCTGCTGCGCTGGAAAGAAAGAATCTGAGCGTGTGATGCACGGGTCCTGCAGTTCGGAGTGGGAGTGGGTGCAGGTGTGAGAGCTTAGCACCTGCTTCCATCAGTGTCTCACTTCACCCCACCCCAGCAGGGCTTCTAGGTCGTCCTGAAATTACCCTGAGACACCATCTGGCCTGGTTATTGCTTCCGTGATGATCCTCTCAAGGCCATGTGTGGGAGAAGCCAGGTTAGGATTTAAAGCTCTGGTCTGGCTTCCTTGGTCCCTGGGCGTTCTCCTCCCTAGGCTGAGGCCCCCTCTGGCCATCCCCTCACTCACACCAGTTTGTGAGTCCTCCTGTCTATACTGGGTTTCCCACAATTTTTCTGTTGGGCCTTCAGATCCTCATTTGGCTCTCACTTCTGATTTGGAGAGATAGAACCAGCAGTCTAAGATGGCTGCCTTCTTATCAGGAGCCAGGAGTCTCCTCTTCACAGAAAACTTCTAGGCCTTTTTCTCTTTGGTTTCAAAGATAAACTTGATGGTCAAACACTATGAGTTTCTTGGATGACACTACTCACTCTTAAGGTCACCATTGACCTGGGCTCTTTGAGATAAGGATTCATGGAAAGAAGACCACATACTCCCTACCTCCCACTCCAGAGGAGGGACTATTTTTTCTTTCTCTCTCTCTCTTTTTTTTTTTGCCTTTCTTTTCTTTTCCTTCCCCTTCCCCTTCCCGTTCTTCTTCTCTTCCTCTTCTACTTCTTCTTCTTCTTCTTTTACTTCTTCTCATCCTCCTCCCCCTCCTCTTTCTCCTTCTTCTTTTCTTCACAGAACCTTGCACATAATGGCCTCTTGATAAATACATAATGACGTGACTTAGATCTATATCTAACTCTTGTCATGAGATGTTTTCAAATGAACCGATGAGACCACCTGTAATAGAAAGAGACTGGGGCTTCCCTGGTGGCTTAGCAGGTAAGAATCCGCCTGCCAATGCAGGGGACACCGGTTTGAACCCTGGTCCAGGAAGATCCCACATGCCGCGGAGCAACTAAGCCCGTGTGCCGCAACTACTGAGCCTGCGCTCTAGAGCCTGTGAGCCACAACTACTGAGCCCATGTGCCACAACTACTGAGCCCATGTGCCACAACTACTGAAACCCAAGTGCCTGGAGCGTGTGCTCCACAACAAGAGAAGCCACCGCAATGAGAAGCCTGCGCACCGCAACAAAGAGCAGCCCCCGCTCGCCACAACTAGAGAAAGCCCGTGAGCAGCAACAAAGACCCAGTGCAGCCAAAAATAAATAAATAAATAAGAAAGAGTCTGCCTTTCTTTTCTTAATTTTAAGTCTGAGTAACTGAAAATTCTGATGAAGGGTGTGTGCAAGTGTATAACAAATTCCTTACGTGATTAGTCAAGCTACCCGACTTGAAACAAGTTTTATTTTTCTCTCTGTTACTGGTAGACTGCATGGCCTACTTTTTTACTTGGCTCAGATCAAGTTTGATCAACGTGTCTGGCACATAAATGAATACATCCCTAAATAAATCAACCTGTTTGGGCAAAACAAATGAATCTATTATGACAGGAGCCAAGCAGAAACTTCCCCTGCAACTTTCCTATGACTATGACACACGATCAGTGTCTAAAGGTTTCCCCACCACCTCAGGGAGCAGAGCTGCACCTGCCTTGCTGCACGTTGCGGTTTACACAGCCTGTGTCACACTGTTGCTTTGGCTCAGAACTCAGTGATGGACAGATTAATTTACCTGGAGAGCGTCCGATCTTAATCTCAAATTCGCCTCTGCTTTTGGTGCGAATGTTGAGAATTCTGAGAAAGAAAACAGAAATGCTCTCCTATCTGGCGTGTGAAAGACAAATGATTAATTGTGCTTTAATTTTTAACAGCATTCTTTTGAAAGTGCCTACATAAGCCCATGGAAATAGAAGTTTCTGCCATATGCATGTTGCTTTCAAGTCCACTGAAAGTATAGTTTCTCACACTTGGTATTTCATAGTGAATTATCTTGGTTCTCAGTGATGAGTGGGTACCTGTATAACAAGAAAATGTGTCTCTTTTTTAAAAATAATTAATTAATTAATTAATTTGGTTGCACCGGGTCTTAGTTGTGGCAGGAGGGTTCCTTAGTTGTGGCATGTGAACTCTTACTTGCGGCATGCGTGTGAGATCTACTTCCCTGACCAGGGGTCGAACCCTCACCCCCTGCACTGGGAACGTGGAGTCTTATCCACTGCGCCACCAGGGAAGTCACAAATTTGTGGCTCTTGACGGTTCACACACAGCCTCAGATACTCTATACTCAGTTATGTATATTTGAGATGACCACTGGCAGCTAAAGTATATTCTTGGACTGCAGTGAGGCTTATTTTAGAGGCAGCGCTGAGGAGCAAAATTACATAGTCTTGGGAATTAAATAGACGTCAGATTGAGCCCTGGCTCTGCCACCTAGTTAAAGCTCCAGGCATGTAACGTCATCTTTCTGGGCCTAAGTTTCCTCATCTGCCTATGATGGTAATTAAGTGAGATGATGTATGGAAAGTGTCTGATACATAAGAGATGTTTAAATGATAGTTTCAATGAGCCATTAAAGTTGTAACATTTACTTAATAAGCATTTATTTATTCATATTGTGTGCTGATTTCCAGGAAAGGATAAAACACAAATGTTTTCTGTCTTTCAATCATGTATATCTCAATACATAGAAAATTTGTTACATATATGCATATTGGATTCATGCATATGAATAAATATGTCACATACCTCCCATATAACTCTCAAAATTAGAAATTGAAGAGTCAATGGGAAATTCCACTTCTTTTTTTAGAGTTTGAATTGCTCCAGATCCTTGGAATGACCATAATATCAATTGTATATAAACTGAAGTATTATATAGCTACATATTTCTGATTTATCACATTCACTTGTTCAGGAATGCAATAAAATGTTGTTGTGACATCTTACTTCATCACTTTTATTCATGCCCTTAGCTTCAGCACTTTTTATTACAAATTTTAGAGATATATGAAATAAATTATTTTAGACCTGTTTTTAAAAATTTTGCATAAGAAAGAATACTTTCAATATTTTAATAAAATTAATGCTGTTTTATCAAAACTTGATAAAGATAGCATCAAAAAATAAAATAATAAAACCCTTATAGCCCATCTCACTAATACATGTCACTGGAAAAATTGTAAATAAGGTTATTTTCAATGGAGCACAGTAATACATTCATAAAATAATTCATAAATATCAGGTAGAGTTCATTATAGGAGCATAAGAATGGTGCAAAATTGGGAATTCTATAAATGCAGTTCCCTGTATTAGTATATAAAAAGCACATGATCTGTGGTGGCTTTGTAATGTGTCAACATGTCCAGGCTGAATCAAATTCTTTCCCTTAATTATAGAATAAATCAGTTGAAGTAATGAAAATATGAACAACTATGAACAATTTGTGCATATATAAGCAATGACAACTCCTTAAGCTGACCAAAAGCAGTAATAAAATGTTATCAATTTTAAGACATATTCTGATTTCAGAGGTTTAAAATGTCAAAAAGATGTGCCTCTAATAATCAGTGAAATATGGCATTTCAAATTGTGGAGGAAAAGATGGGATATTCATTGCAGTCAACACATTTGACAGTATGAAAACAATTCTCTTTGACAAAATAAAAATGTACACAAATCACAAAACAAATGACAAATTATAACAGTTTTTTTTTTTTTTTTTATGTTCTTCTTCAGGTCCTTTAATGCTTAAATCCTCATGTCTCACATAATTGGTTATCATGTTTTCTCCATTCCATGAGTGGTAACCAGAGCGAACCAAAAAGGTTTACTCATGCTCTTACACAAACACACAGTAATCTTCCATCACTAACATAAATTGACCCACAGGTCTTCATTAAAAAATTCTGAAACCTGAAAAATTTGAACTTATCACCCACTGCAGGATAAGGGAGGGCTCAGCAAATGAGATGGCAACAGCAAAAACCTACTGTGGTGAGTCCATACGAATCTTGGTTTTAACCAGATAATCCATTTCACCCCCAAAATTCAATTCTTTTAGTGTTTTCCAGAAACATAAAAAATCTGGGTTATCCCTCCCGCTTGATAAATTGGAAGATTGAGATTGACACATACACACTACTATATATAAAATAGATAACTAATAAGGACCTACTGCATAGCACAGGGAACTTTACTCAGTACTCTGTAATGGCCTATATGGGAAAAGAACCTAAAAATGAGTGGATATATGGATATGTATAACAGACTCACCCTGCTGTATACCTGAAACTAACATAACACTGCAAATCAACCAGACTCCAACAAAAATTAAAAAAAAAAAAATCTGGGTTCCTAAAGTCTAAAAACTGGTAAACAAAACAAAATTAAAAAAAGAAAATAAACTTCTCAGTTTAAAGAATGCTCAGAATTGATGGACCTTTGATTTATTTTTTCAGTCTCCTGAAACCTGACTGCTCGTCTGTGAGGATATTTTCCCCACATTGTACAGAATTCATAACAGCTATTTTTAAAACATGAATGGGGGAAAAGCATGACAAAGGGTTAATACCTTACTATAAAAAGAATTCTTATAAATTAATAAGGAAATGATCAATAGTTAAGAAAAATGGGCCAAAGACATAAGCAGACAGATCTCTGCAAAGAGACATATGGGCAATAAATCAGTGACAGTGTACTCAACTTCACTCTTGACTTAAAATGCAAATTAAAACAAAATACTGGGCTTCCCTGGTGGCGCAGTGGTTAAGAGTCCGCCTGCCAATGCAGGGGACACGGGTTCAAGCCCTGGTCTGGGAAGATCCCACATGCCACGGAGCAACTAAGCCCGTACGCCACAACTACTGAGCCTGCGCTCTAGAGCCCATGAGCCACAACTACTGAGTCCAAGTGCCACAACTACTGAAGCCCGTGCGCCTAGAGCCTGTGCTGTGTAACAAGAAAAGCCACCGAATGAGAAGCCCATGCACTGCAATGAAGAGTAGCCCCTGCTCACCGCAACTAGAGAAAAGCCCACGCGCAGCAACAAAGACCCAATGCAGCCAAAAATAATAAATAAATAAATAAATAAAAATCTTAAAAAGCAAACCAAAAAAACAAAACAAAATACTATTTACACTTATCAGATTGGCAAAAATTTTAAAGTTTGATAACACCCAGTATTGCTAAGAATAAGGGAAAATAAACACATTTATACACCATTATTGGTGGAAGCATAAATGGCACATCAAATTTAAAACTTTGTTCTTGGCTTTATAGAAATTATGTCAGTGATTTGTAAAGTCCTCTAAAATGGAGTATTTGAACACAAATTTATCAACCATGTGCTTTTGTAATCAAACCAATCTAGATGAAGGCTGGGCCTTAGGATTTGATGTTGAGAAGGAAAGAAGCTAGGCTCCTAGTAACCCTATATTTATATACTTCAGGGTTTTCTTTAAGGTCCGTTCACAACTCCATGTAAGTGCTTGTATACACGGTTCTGCCCATAAATGCCATTTGGAGCTTGGAGCCTGGCAGCCCTGTGGGTGTCTCTCATTTCCAGTTCTTACTTGCCGTGGGACTTGGGTAAGACACTTTCATTAAGACTTGGAAAATAGGTAGAACAATAGCTGTTTCCCAGAACAGTGATGCGAACGGAATGAGATAACTTATATAAAGCTTTTATGATGTTACCTGACACATAGTATACTTAATGAATACTGTTATTATTATTTTATAATCAGCTCACAATCTTGGCTATTGGCCCATTTTAAAATGCTGTCTTGTGCTTAATTTAATAGGGTTCTGGAGAAAAGGAAGTTTTTTGGATTCAGCAGTTCATCTGTAAATGCCTTTCTTTTTGTAGACATCCACGTGCCGATTGTTGTTTTTGTTTTAATTCTTGCCATAAAGTTCACACCTCACATCTTTGGTCAACACTCACGTAGTGTTCCAGGCCCTTCTCCTGTCTTAAGATGACTTCAGGTCAGGACAGCCATGTGCAAAAATATCCTGCATTTCATGATGGTTCAACTTCTCTGTAGAAGCCAAGTTGGCTGAAGGGACAGCTAACTCAAAGAATGTCACAATTTGCTGGTTGGAATCTGTAGTTGGAACTCTGGTGGCATCTATTCATAGCAGTCCCATGGTGACGTTGCATTTGTGTTTTGGAGGGAGGCTCTGAGGAAAAGCTACTTACTGCTCTTTCAGAATTGAAAAAACTCCAGGTGAAAATCAGCTACAATGAAATATATGTATATGTGAAACTAAATATTGAATATATATAGAATATTGAAAAATATATATTTCATATATATAATATATACATTATATATTTTTTAATCAAAATATAGTTGTATCTTGCTTTGAAATCAGAGAATCTGACACACTTGAGCCAGGTACGAAGAGTGGAGATTTGAGTGGATTTGATAAAGACCTTAGTTGGAACCAAGTAGTCGAACATGAAGTGATGTTTACCCCTGGAATGCGATCATGTCAGTTGATACGTGCACATGTCCTGTTATATGGAAGAGTG
Source organism: Eubalaena glacialis (assembly GCF_028564815.1). Taxonomy (NCBI): domain Eukaryota; kingdom Metazoa; phylum Chordata; class Mammalia; order Artiodactyla; family Balaenidae; genus Eubalaena; species Eubalaena glacialis. The sequence goes on from NC_083716.1 coordinate 89,518,998, forward strand.
AGAGCTAAACTATAAAGACATGCATTGGGCTAATTATATGAAGTCATCTTAACCGTGGAATAACTTCTAGCTTTCAAGCGGAAAGAGAAAGTTAATTATTGCTGAATTAATAAGCCCAAAACTGCTCTGGAATCATTGGTATTAGTATATCTAAATGGCGAACGTAGGAATCAGAAGGGGGTGGTGAGCATCAGAAACTGAGAGGCCAGGAGGGCACATCCAGCTGCGTCTAAATTGATGAGCCACACAACTCACATCTTTTGTACTGATTGTACGCTGTATCTGGAAGATGCTCTGGGCTGCAAGTAACAGAAATCTCAAACTGTCCTAAACGTGAAGGAAAGGTATTATTTCACAGAGCAGGAAGTCTAAATGTAGGACAGGCTCCAGATGCAGCATAATGAAGGCTCTGGCTCTGTTTAATTGTTATTGCTCTGCCCTGTGTGTCTAGCTTTGTCCTTAGCCTGTTTCCACTATTATTACAAGAGGAGGGAAAGGGAGGGGAGGAGAGGGAGGAGAGGAGGGGAGAGAGGGCTTTCCCATCAGCCTCATTAAGCTAGCAGCTGTCAGTGGCCACTATTGCATCGCACATTATTGCCATGGACATGTCACATGCTGATTGGCTTAAATGTCATCCCTGAGTCAATTACTTGACCAGAGGATGGAATTAATGTTATTGGCCTAGACCAGATAGAGACCTCAAATCTCCCAATTAGAGGATGGAGTCAGATTCCCCTTTATCACACAAGTTGCATATGAACAAAATTGGAGCTCTGTTAGAATATGATGGGGGCCGGATGGGGAATGGATGCCTGATAGACAGCTAGCAGATTATACTACATATACTAATTAAGCAACCTCTGACCAGGAATCAAAATTTTAAAATTCACTGTCCATAGGGCATAAAAGACTGATCACTTTGCAAGTTATACCTCTCACAAGTTAATATATTAGCATCTGAGTGTATACAATTATCTCTCCAGGTCTTCACAGGACTAAACCATTCTTGATGTGTTGACAAAGCAGGTGTCTGTGCCTGCATTTCTGAGGACCAGCCACACACCACAGAATATAATGATTTCACCAAGGGGGCTTTAGTTGGCATTCATTGATGACCCTCTTCTTGTCATATTTCATGCTTTCATCATTCATATTTTATATTTCATCAACTTTTAGTACATAATTGCTCTAAATGCATCAGTGGGATCACTCTAAGTCTGTACCCTGGTTTAAAGTCTCAATCCAGTGCAAATACAAGTCCAGATGATTTCCTTTCCTCCCCATTTATTATATTCTTTTAATTCTTATATATTTATATAACTATATAAATTTATTTAAATGTGCAACATTTTTTTGTTTATTATCTGTCACATCCACTGGACTAAGGGTAATGAGGACAGAGGCTTTGTCTGTTTTATTTACCACTGTAGCCCAGGACCTTAGTCTAAGCCTGGGCACTATTCTGTGCCAGGCATGTAGTTGGCCTTCAATAAATTCCAGGCAGTCCTTGCTTTGCACAGTTAGTGTGAGACCATAAAATGACTGTGTAAAGCATTCTTAATAAACTACGGAAAAAGTTAGAATTGTTCCATGATCATTAAAAATGTTTGTCGAAACAAAAACTCTAATGTCAGTTATAAATGCATAGCAAAATGAGAAAAGAGTGAAACTCATATTCACTTAGTATACTGTAGTTTAAAAATTAGAAACATAGGAAAAAATAAAGTGTTTTATATCTTTGCAAAAAATTTATTGAGTGGTTTGCTTCTGTAGGTCTATTCTCTACTTCACTAATTCCTGGTTTTACATTCAATATATTCACCCTTGTGCTTTCTTTTGTTTTATACTGTTCTTTTCTTCCTAGCTTTTTGAGCTGCAATTAAAAAAAAATTTTATTGGAGTATAGTTGATTTACAATGTTGTGTTAGTTTCTGCTGTACAGCAAAGCGAACCAGTTATACATATGTCCACTGTCTTTTAGATTCTTTCCCCGTGTAGGTCATTACAGAGTATTGAGTAGAGTTCCCTGTGCTATACAGTAGGTCCTTATTAATTATCTATTTTATATATAGCAATGTGTATATGTCAATCCCAATCTCCCAATTTATCCCTCTCCTGCCTTTCCCCCCGGTAACCATAAGTTTCTTTTTTACATCTGTGACTCTATTTCTGTTTTGTAAATAATGAACTACAAATTTCGCTCATTACTTTTTGTTCTTTCATTTTTATTGAAAAAGTATTTAGTGCTATTAATTTTTCTCTAATCACTGCTTTAAATACATCCTGTAGATTCTGATATATAGTGTTTTCATTGTCTATTACTTGTTTAAAATCATATACTTTCAGCTTGTATTTCTCCTTTTAACCAAGGGTTGTTTAATAAAAGATTTTGTTTTTATATTACTGTGACTACTCTGATGTGAGGACTGCTACCTCTGCTTTCTTTTTTGTTTCTATTTGCCTGGTATACTTTCATTCATCCCTTAATGTTTAGCCTTTCTGAAGCACTTTGTTTTAGGTGTGTCTCTTGTACATAGCATGTAGTTGAGTTTAGTTTTGTGAGCCAAATTGAAAATCTTTTTGTTTTAATAAATAAATTAAGGACTTCCCTGGTGGTGCAGTGGTTAAGAATCCATCTGCCAATGCAGGGGACACGGGTTCGAGCCCTGGTTCGGGAAGATCCCACATGCCGCGGAGCAACTAAGCCCGTGTGCCACAACTACTGAGACTGCGCTCTAGAGCCCACGAGCCACAACTACTGAGCCCGCGTGCCACAACTACTGAAGCCCGCACACCTAGAGCCTGTGCTCCGCAACAAGAGAAGCCACCGCAATGAGAAGCCCGCGCACCGCAATAAAGAGTCGCCCCCGCGCACGGCAACGAAAACCCAGTGCAGCCAAAAATAAATAAATTTATTTTAAAAAAAAGTAAATTAAGTGTATTCAGATATATTGTTATAACTGACAAATTTGACATTAATTCTATTGTAACATTTTAGTATATTTTGTTATATTCCCTATGTTCCTCTATGAGACATATTTTCTTTGCTCTTTTATTTATAATTTTTTTAGGAAGGTTTCTATTTTTGTTTTAGTGGGTACTTTTGTACTTACACCTTTTTAAATGTTCTTGGCCTCTTGTTCTGTGAATCAACATTTTATTGTCTGGCTTATCAAGAATTTTCATTTTTTCAAGTATCTTTAATACCCAGCTAATACCTATCTAACAATTAGCTTTTTCTACCTTCCTTTTCCCCTCTTCCTCATCCTCCCATTTAAAAACGGCATTATTTCTACTTTGTTATGATATGTAATATTTATGATAGTGGTCCACCCTCACACCCACCTTTGTTTAATGCTTACCTTCAGTTCTTTTATTCAAGTTCATCCAGTCATCACTTGGTTGGATGAAGTTCAGTCTCTAGTAAATTTCTCAAGAAGGGCTTATTGATGCAGAATTCCCTACATCTGTGTTTTTCTATGGCCTTGATATATGGACAGCTTAACTGAATATAAAATCTTTGATTCACACTTTCTTTGCCTGAGTCCGATAAAAATGCTCCTCAATTGTTATCTTGCTTTGCATATTGGTTCTGAAAAGTCTGATGCTACTCTAATTCTTTTGCCTTTTCATATTTGGTAGTTTTACCTGGAAACATCTTTTTGTATTTCTGGAAATTTTCTTGGATGATAAATAGCTCAAATATTAGCTCTTTTCCATTATTTTGTTTTCTTCTTCAGGGACTCTAATAGTACCAATACTACAACTTTTCTGCCTGTCTTCTAGTTCCAGTTCTTTACTTTCTCTTTGATCCTTTTTACAGAAGAATTTGCCTTCTGCAAAATTGCATATTAAAAATAATAGACTTACAGAAAAAAACAGGATAAGACAAATCACTTAAAACCAATGCAACTTGATAAAGTAGAGCACTAGCAATTATAATATAATAATTATAATAAAAATATCAGCACAATTTAAAATTCCTAAAAATAAAAACTATGATAAACTTCATAGGGCATTACCTTAAACAAGCAAACACACAAAAGTGAAGATAGAGACATTTTATGAAATCGCTGGCTTGTAGTCTTCAGAAATGTCCAGGTCATGAACCTCCAAGGAAGGCTGAAGAGCTGAACCAGATTAAAGAAGAAAAAAGTGACATGACAACAGAAATCATACAAAGATGTGGATGAACCTTTGATGCATATGACTTAAGTATAAGCCAGCTTGAAAAGGCTACATACTGGAGGGGAGAGAGGGATGAACAGATAGAGCACAGAGGATTTTTAGGGCGCAAAACTGTTCTATATAGTGCTATAGTGGTAGATACTTGTCAAAACCCATAGACTGTACAACACAAAAAGTGAACCCTAATATAAACTATGGATTCTAATGAATAATAACAGGTCGACATTTTGGTTCATCAGTTGCTGCAAAGGTACCACACCAGTGCAAGACGTTAATAACAGGGGAAACTGGGGAGGGGAGGAGGGAGGAGAGGGCATGTGGGAACTGTCTGCACCTTCCACTCCTTTTTATGTAAATCTAAAACTGCTCTGAGAATTCCCTGGCGGTCCAGTGCTTAGGACTCCGTGCTTTCACTGCCCTGGCCCAGGTTCAATCCCTGGTCAGGGAACTAAGATTCCGCAAGTGCATGGCCTGGCCTAAATAAATAAATAAATAAATAAATAAAGCTGCTCTAAAAAAATAAAAGTCTATTAATTAAAAAAAAAAAAAAAAAAAAAAGGCAGCCAATGCTACACATGATCCTGAACCAGGAAGACCATTTTTTCCCCTTTGCTATAAAGGACGTTACTGGGACAATTAGTTAAATTTGAATAAGGACTTTAGCGTACATAACATTGTGTCAATATCTATTTCCTGATTTTGATCACTGTACTGTTAGTTGTGTAAAGGAATGTCCTTGTTTTTAGGAAATACACAATTGGGATTTAGGGATTACAGGAGTATCATGTGTACAACTCACACAATTCAGAAAAAGACAACAGGGCTTCCTTGGTGGCACAGTGGTTAAGAACCCACCTGCCAATGCAGGGGATACGGGTTTGAGCCCTGGTCCTGGAAGATCCCACATGCCGTGGAGCAACTAAGCCCGCGCGCCACAACTACTGAGCCCGCGGGCCACAACTGCTGAAGCCCGCGCACCTAGAGCCCGTGCTTTGCAACAAGAGGAGCCACCGCAATGAGAAGCCCTCGCACTGCAACGAAGAGTAGGCCCCGCTCGCTGCAACTAGAGAAAGCCCGCACGCAGCAACAAAGACCCAACGCAGCCAAAATAATTAATTAATTAATTAATTATTTATCTAAAAAACCACTCCTTGCTCTCCTCTCCCCCCAGCCCCTGACAACCACCATTCTACTTTCTGTCTCTATGAAGCTGACAACAGTAGGGACCCCATATAAGTGGAATCATACAGTATTTGTCCTTTTGTGACTGGCTCATTTCACTCAGCATGATGTCCTCAAGTTTCATCCATGTGGTAGCATGGGTCAGAATTTCCTTCCACTGGATGGATAGACTACATTTTGTTTATCCTTTTATTTGTCGATGGACACTTGGTTGCTTCCACCTTTTGGCTACTGTGAACAATGCTGCTGTGAACACGGATATATAAATACCTCTTTGTGTCCCTGTTGTCAATTATTTTGCGTATATACTGTTATTACAATTTTGATATAATTTTTAAGTTTATAATTTTTTCATCCCATTATTATTTTCCATACTATTTTGTATAATTTGAATGACAAAGTTGTAAGGGACTTTACAGATGACCTGGCCCAACTCTCTCATTTTTCAGATGAAGAAGCTAATACCCAGTAGGCTTTAGTAGATAAAGTCTCACAATTATTTCATGGCAGAATTGAGACTAGAACCCAAGCCTCTGGGCTCCTAATCCAGAGAGTTTGCTATCATACAGGCCCTCCCTGTGACCCTGCTAGTGATATCCACCCCCTCTCCTGCTTGAATCTAAAAGTTGTCGAAGACAATCTTATATGCACTCACATACTTGATATTTTGAAAAACTGGGCAAAGTCGTACTGCCTGTACCTAAATTAATAACTTTTATCTCTGGAAGAGAATTAACTAGCAACTAGCAATGTGTACACGCCTCCTCAAGACTGGCACCAAAATCAAGACTCCCCAAAGGCAGATATGCTACGACAAACAGCTTTGCGACTGGTTACTTGTCATGGCAACTGCTCGAGGAAGAAAAACAAAATCCTAAACTCTCTGGCTTCTACAGGCTTCTAAGAGCCAATTATGCACCTCTCTTCCCAATTCCACGTTTGGTGACATAACATAGGCAGCTTGAAATCAGCCATAGTGGAAGAGTGTACACCACAGAAACCAGCAGATGCTACGAACTGTGCCCCATATTCCCACTGAAAGCCGGCGGTTAAGCATTTATCAGCACCTACTGTCGCCAGGCACTGGGCTCAGAGTTATGGGTGGTGGTGGCAATGTTATTTAGTCCAGCTTATAATCGATAAACCTTAGTCATTTAGTCATATTAAGCCAATCATTTATTCTTTTTTAAAATATTTATTTATTATTTATTTGTTTTTGGCTGCATCGTGGCGTGCGGGCTTCTCTCTAGTTACGGCGTGCGGGTTTTCTCTCTCTAGTTGTGGCACACGGTCTCCAGGGCGCGTGGGCTCTGTAGTTTGCAGCACGCAGGCTCTAGTTGAGGCACAGGGGCTCAGTAGTTGCGGCATGCGGTCATCGTTGCCCCGAGGCATGTGGGATCCTAGTTCCCGAACCAGGGGTCGAACCCACGTCCCCTGTATCAGAAGGCAGACTCTTTACCACTGGACCCCCAGGGAAGCCCCCCAATCATTTATTCTTACTCTACTAGTTATATTTGTTTCCTCAGGTGTAAAAAAAAAAGCAACAAAAATGTCATCTATCTCCAGGAAAATTGTATAACGATAACTCGGTAAGCAAGGGTCTCAAGGGAGAACTAATGCGTGTACTTGCCTGGCACCTCAGATCCAATTTGTGGGAAGTGCAAGAATCCTCAAAAAACAAGAAGCCAACAAGCGTAGTGTATGGAGAATACAAACCTTACTCTGAGGAGAACAGAATTCACATACCCAGGGCACAGGTTGATTCCTGAGGCAAGGGATATTTGGGGGTGTGATTTTGTCATGCCAGCCACCCACCTTCCCACAAAGCCCCAGAGACATGACAAGGGAACTTAAGAATGTGGCCTTGGTTCCTCGGAGTCTGATAGCTTCATTACAATTCAGGTGCAGAGACGACCTGATGGAGAGGAGTGGCAGGTCATCAGTGAGCAGACTAAGGTAAGTTTCTTAGAGCAGGGGGTCCCCAACCCCTGGGCTGTGGACTGCTACCCATCCTTGGCCTGTCAGGACCTGGGCTGCACAGCAGGAGGTGAGCGGTGGGCAAGCAAGCGAAGCTTCATCCGCCGCTCCCCATCGCTCCCCATCGCTTGCATTACCGCCTGAACCATCCCCCCCGTCTCCCCCCCAATCCGTGGAAAAACTGTCTTCCATGAAACCAATCCCTGGTGCCAAAAAGGCCGGGGACCGCTCTCTTAGATGGAAGACACAGCAACAAACTCAGCCCTTCTGGGGGTAAAACACCAAGAAAACTCAAATGGAGACAACCAGAACTTGCAGGTTAGTTGGGTCAAAACACAGTGTCTAGACTGGTTGTAGGTCCCAGCGACCCTGACGGATATGGAGTCTGAACCAAATGTTGTTTTTGTTACCAATGAAGTTGTAACCTACTCCCTTATTTGTTACCCAGGGTGGGTGGTTTAGGAAACTAAGGGTTATAACAGTTCAAAGAGAGGATAAATGACAATCTTTCCACCACGTATACCACATTTTGATGTCCGCATGTGCAAGAACAGAAGTGTCCTCTTCACCCTCAGTATTCTTAAGTGCTGTTGATCATGTAGTTGGTCCCTACTTTATTGCTTGTTTAATAAATAAATTCATGGATCCCTTTCTTTCCATTCCCAGCACCGCTAACAAAGATCAGGCATAAATACTTAGTACCTATGATGTCCAGGCACGGTGCTAGAGATGAAAAGACAAAGGTAGAATTCTTCTCCTCAAAGACTTAAGGTCAGTAAAAGGAAATGAACATGCTACAGCAGTAGCCCTGTGATTGGTCTCCACTTCCTTGGTCTCCTCCTACTCCAATCCATAGTGGATGTGCTAGTAGTTTCATTGTCCTGAAAGACCACTTCGATCATGTCACCCACCCAATCATCTCTATGACACTCCCATGCTGGTAACGTCCAGTCCAACCTCCTCAGACTGGCAACGGAAGCTGGGCTACCCCAGGCCAACTCCTCTCTGAAGCTCTCCAATGTTGCCCACGACTCTGCTACACAACATCCCTGATCCAGACAAACCAATTTCATCATTGTTCATTGAACGTGCCCTGTGCTTCTTCTACCCCTTTAAAACATACCTCTTTCCCTACACATGCCCTCCCCGTTCATTTTTCATATCCGAATCCCTTCTGCCTTCCAAAATCCTGTTCAAATTAAACTTTACCCAGAGTCTTTTCTCCACCTTAGAGGTGAGGCTTATTCATTCATTCAACAGGACAAATTAGCTGAGTCTTTACTGGGTGTGAAGAACTGTACTCAGTGCTAGAGATGTACAGCACCTGGAAAAAATGCCTTACATGTAATAAATTCTTAAATAATTATTGACTTGCTGTGAAATAGAAATTCTGGTCCTATTTAATCTTGCCCTTACCCAAGGAATGTCTGTCAGCCTATTAAGAACTTGATGAAGTGATTGAAACTTCCCAAATTAAAGAATATTATAATATATATCTGTCTTGTTTTGACAGTTCAAGGAAGATTATTTGTAATCTCTACAGAAATAAGTGATAGCTGTTCTTTTGTCAAAGTGAACAATGCATTCTTCCAGGTAAAAAAAGTCTGTCCTTGTCCTCACAGTGGCCAGTTTGAAGTCCTTCGAGCTTGAGATTTTAGCACTTACTGTAACTTGTCCCACTATTAAATATTGCCTTGTGTCTTGTGAGTCCTGTATTCTATAAGATACATTAAAAATGAGTTTTTTTTTATTTTCATTACTCTAGGAGGTGGGTTATAAAAGATCTTGCTGTGATTTATGTTAAAGAGTGTTTTTCCTATGTTTTCCTCTAAGAGTTTTATAGTGTCCAGTCTTACATTTAGGTCTTTAATCCATTTTGAGTTTATTTTTGTGTATGGTGTTAGGTAGTGTTCCAATTTCATTCTTTTACATGTAGGTGTCCAGTTTTCCCAGCACCACTTATTGAAGAGGCTGTCTTTTCTCCACTGTATATTCTTACCTCCTTTGTCATAGATTAGGTGACCATAGGTGCGTGGGTTTATCTCTGGACTTTCTATCCAGTACCATTGATTGATACAGCCACTGTGAAGAACAGTACAGAGGTTCCTTAAAAAACTAAAAACTACCATATGACCCAGCAATCCCACTACTGGGCATATACCCTGAGAAAACCATAATTCAAAAAGACACATGTACCCCAATGTTCATTGCAGCACTATTTACAATAGCTGGGACATGGAAGCAACCTAAATGTCCATCGACAGATGAATAGATAAAGATATGTATAATGCAATATTACTCAGCCATAAAAAGAAATGAAATTGGGTCACTTGTAGAGATGTGGATGGACCTAAAGTCTGTCATACAGAGTGAAGTAAGTCAGAAAGAGAAAAACAAATATTGTATATTAATGCATGTATGTGGAATCTAGAAAAATGGTACAGATGAACCTATTTGCAGGGCAGGAATAGAAACGCAGATGTAGAGAACAGACACAGGGGGAGGTGGGATGAATTGGGAGATTAAGTTTGATATAAATACACTACCATGTGTGAAATAGATAGCTAGTGGGAAGCTGCTGTATAGCACAGGGAGCTCAGCTCGGTGCTCTGTGATGACCTAGATGGATGGGATGTGGGAGAGGGCATCCAGGAGGGAGGGGATGTATGTATACATATAGCTGATTCACTTCACTGTACAGCAGAAATTAACACAACGTTGTAAAGCAATTATACTCCAATTTAAAAAATGAGTTTGGTTTATTTCTTTTCACAGTTTACTTAATTTGCTTAGAAAACAAATGTATTATAAAACTTTGAAAGTGTTACTATACATTTATAGAGGGGACCTGCAAATTTCATTCACATTGCAACTCAAACAGAAAAAATGTTTATTTTTCTCTGTAACTGATTTGGGCTTCCTCACAAGCCCCTCTATAAATGAAATAAAGTTAAAATTTTTGCCTCATATGGTCATCTTTGCCTGATGCAGTGATTTAAACCTTCATAAATCTTCATCTCTTTAAGATAAGAACCACCAGTCTCAGATTTCCTCTCTACCCCTCCCTTACTTCTGTCCAAGAAAGGAAACGGTGTGGCTTGCTGTGCCTTGTGGCCACAAGGGAAAAGCTTCCTCAGAAATGTGCTCTTTCCTGTGGCCTCGGTGGTGAAGACAGCGTCCTCCTGGTCACACTGTCCTCAGAGCAGCCTGGGGTGACGTCCACAGTCAGTGTAACGTGCACTTGGGGCTCTCAGCTGTGTGAAGCTAGTGGAGATCCCCGTGTAACTGGGCCTTACTGGTATTGATGATTCTTCTGCGTCCTTAATCTGTCTTCCTTTATGCTCTGGCCCAGGTGGTCCTCCCCTCAGCTATGGCTGTTTTCTGCATATTAGGCCCCCGTACCTCCCAGCTCAGCCATGTGCCATGTACTCTATCAAGGGCTTGCAGGAACTCCTGGGCCAGCCCAAGCCATGCAGGAACTGAAGCTAGCTAGGGAAAGTTAAAGTTCTCACACCTGGCAGAATGGTTACCATCAAAAAGACCACAAATAACAAGTGACGGCAGGGGTGTGGAGAAAAGGGAACCCTTGAGCACTGTTGGTGGGAATGTAAATTGGTGCAGCCCCCATGGAAAACAGTCTGGAGGTTCCTCAAAAAATTAAAAATAGAACTACCATATGATCCAGCAGTTCTGCTTCTAAGTATTTATTGAGAGAAATGAAAGCACTGACTTGGAAAGATATTAGCACTTCCATGTTCGTTGCAGCATTATTTACAATAGCCCAGACATGGAAACAACCTAAGTAGCCACCAAAGGATGAATGGATAAAGAAAATGTCATATATATAGATATATATATATATACATATATATCCATATATATATATGCCATGGAATATTATTTGGCCATAAAAAATATGGATATCCTGCCATTTGCGACAACATGGGTGGATCTTGAGGATGTTGTGCTAAGGGAAATATGTCAGACAGAAAAAGACAAGGGCTGATGATCTTAGTTACGTGTGATGTCTTTAAAAAAAAAAACAAACAAGCTCATAGATAGAACAGATTAGTCATTGCTAGAGGTGGCGGTTTGGTCTGTGGGCAAATGGGTGAAGGGGGTTGAAAGATACAAATGTCGACTTATAAAATAAATAAGTCCCTGGGATTTAATGTACAGCATGGTGACTATAGTTAGTAATACTGTATAGGGCATTTGAAAGTTGCTAAGAGAGTGGATCTTGGAACGTCTCATAACAAGAAAAAAAATTTGTAACTCTACGTGGTGATAGATGTTGACTAGATTTGTTGTGGTCATCATTTCACAATATATACATATAGTGAATCATTATGCTGTACACCTGAAACTAATACAATGTTATATGTCAATTATATCTCAATTTAAATAAAGAATTACTTGATTGTTAAGCCGACCTTGACTTTAGTCCATTCGATTTTGCACATCCTCATTTCATACATTGTATATTCTCATCCCTAAACTGCTTTTAAAATTCCAGTTTTCGGACTTCCCTGGTGGCGCAGTGGTTAAGAATCTGCCTGCCACTACAGGGGACATGGGTCTGAGCCCTGGTCCGGGAAGATCCCACATGCCGCGGAGCAAGTAAGCCCGTGCGCCACAACTACTGAGCCTGCGTTCTGGAGCCCATGAGCCACAACTACTGAGCCACGCACCACAACTACTGAAGCCCACGCGTCTAGAGCCCGAGCTCCGCAACAAGAGAAGCCGCTGCAATGACAAGCCCGCGCACCGCAATGAAGAGCAGTCCCCGCTCACTGCAACTAGAGAAAGCCCTCATGCAGCAACGAAGACCCAACACAGCCAAAAATAAATAAAATTTTAAAATTAAAAAAAAAACCTGCGTTTAAAAAAAAATTCCAGTTTAGGACTTTTGCATATCAGCTGACAAATGAATACTTTGATTCAAAACTTGGTGGAGCTGTCTGCCTACCAACAGTTCTATTTTGTAATTTCTCAATCTTAGTTGTGTAATAACTAAGTTGTATAATTATTTAAATATTTGCTTGCATGTTGTTCTACTTCATAAGAATGTGAGAAACTGGAAAAATGAAAATGCAGATTCTAGAGCTAAACTGAGGCTCACAAAATACGGTTGAGAAGAATGTAGAAATCAGGTAAGCTGTTGGTCATAACTTTATAAATGTTCTACAGGTCTCTTTCAAAGGCAGAAATTAGGTCCAAAAATGAGAGTGATGAAACTTGTCTCTCAGAAGGTAAAATGCTTTTGCTTTCTTATAGCTACTAACATACCCACTTTAAGACAAGTTTTACATGTGGCTTATGTATTAGTTTTCTGGAGCAGTTATAACAAAGTACCACAAAACACAACAACAGAAACTTATTTATTGTCTTACTGTTTTGGAGGCCAGAGTCCAAAATCAAGTTGTCAGCAGGGTCATACTCCTTCTGAAGACTCAAGGGAACAAGGGAAGAATCCTTCCCTGCCTGTTTCCTTGCTTCTGGTGCCTGCTGGTAATCTTTGGTTCCTCGTCTTGAAGCCGCGCCACTCCAATCTGCCTCCATCCTTATCTGGCCTTCTTCCTGGCGTGTCTTCACATCATCTTCTTATAAGGACACTAGTCATTGGAATCAGGGCCCACCCTAATCTAGGATGACTTCATTTTAACTAATTACATGTCCAAAGACCGTAATGCTAAGTAAGGTCACATTTTGAGGTTCCAAATGGGAAAAAAAAAAGAAAATTCTCGAACCAAATAATGTGGAAGTAATTCTGTTTAGGAATCAGAGGCTTATTTCATCTAACAGTTAAATGTTCTCATATGTTTCCCAAGACGTTATTTGGTTTCTGAAATTATATATAATTGCATATATTTTCTTCCCATCACACTAAACAAATAATGAGCAATTCTTAAACAACAATACTTAGACAATACTTAACTTTCCAACCATTAAACAGTTGGATGGGCAGAAAATTATTAGATTGAGACCCTTGCATGTCTTAATATAGTCCTAGGAAGAACAAATGAGCCTTGGAGACTGAGCATATGTAAGCAGGGAAAAGAGGAAAAAGACACAAACGGTGACAGATAATCTGCCTTGACTGTATAAACCTGTAAAACTGTTGATGAAGAGTATAGCAGCCCAACCTAGCACGCTAGTTCATGCTCTCTCCTTCATCAGATAGTATATGTTCTACACTTTCAATGTTGAAATTTACTTTCATTATTTTCAAATGTGTGAAACTACGACTCTGTTAAGACAACCGCAAGGTCTTACCTTCCATTTAAGTATGGAACTTCTATGGCAGGGCTTCTTCAGCACATTAGGGTCATGGACCTCTTTGATAATTGATAATCTGATAGTTGAGGCATGTTATGGTGTTTCTCCCGAGAAAAATGCAAATACTACACTCATGCTGTGTGTGCTGTTGTAGGTAATTTATGAACTGTCTGAAATCCGCTCGGGGATCCCAGGTGAAGTTCCATCCTCTATTATTTTTTATTCCTTGGAAACTCGACCTTAATAGACTTCTGCAAATGGAACATCTTTTGTAATTGTCCACCAAGCATCCTGTTCCTTGTTCTGGTATATTTATGGAGCACTTTACAGTTTAAAAACATGCACATAAAATTGATAAAATCTACAATGTACTTTGTAAGTATCATCATGAATATTTTTACTCAGGGAAGCTTTGATAAAATGTATTTATTTATTTATTTATTTATTTTTTATTTTTTAAAATTTATTTATTTATTTATGGCTGTGCTGGGTCTTCGTTTCTGTGCGAGGGCCCTCTCCAGCTGCGGCAAGTGGGGGCCACCCTCCACTGCAGTGCACTGGGCCTCTCACCATCGCGGCCTCTCCCATTGCGGAGCACAGGCTCCAGACGCGCAGGCTCAGTAATTGTGGCGCACCGGCCCAGTTGCTCCGCGGCATGTGGGATCCACCCAGACCAGGGCTCGAACCCGCGTCCCCTGCATTGGCAGGCAGATTCTCAACCACTGCGCCACCAGGGAAGCCCGATAAAATGTATTTATTAAGCACCTACTTTTTGCCAACTCAGACTATGTTACTGAATTTTAAGAAGAACATAGTTCTCATGTTCTTGTGGTGTACCACCATGCATAAATAGAAGCTTAAAATGGTTTTTGGGTTGTTCACAGAGACATCATTTATAAGAGAGAAAAAGTGGAAACCAACTAAACGTCTTGTCTGTTGTTACAAAAGAATGATTAACCTATTCAATGAGATATGTTGCAATCATTAAAAATTATGATTATCGTGAGTTTATAATTACATGGAAAAGAGTTTAATAAAAATGTGTCTCATTTGATAAGCAACAAAAAAAGAAGACTACAGATTTCCTCTTTCTGTTAGGATGTACAAAGTCACAAGAGACCATCATTCTTACCTTAACAACTAAAACAAGATAGATAGGCTATAAAATAATATTTTAAAAACTCATCAGGGGGACTTCCCTGGTGGCGCAGTGGTTAAGAATCCACCTGTCAATGCAGGGGACGTGGGTTCGAGCCCTGGTCCGGGAAGACCCCACATGCCGCGGAGCAACTAAGCGCATGCGCCACAACTACTGAGCCTGCGCTCTAGAGCCCGCGAGCCACAACTACTGAGGCTGCGCTCTAGAGCCCGCGAGCCACAACTACTGAGGCTGAGTGCTGCAACTATGGAAGCCCACACGCCTAGAGCCCGTACTCTGCAACAAGAGAAGCCACCACAATGAGAAGCCCATGCACTGTGATGAAGAATAGCCCCTGCTCGCTGCAACTAGAGAAAGCCCGCGTGCAGCAACGAAGACCCAACACAACAAATAAATAAATAAATAAATAAATAAAACTCATCAAGGGACTTCCCTGGTGGTGCAGTGGTTAAGAATCCACCTGTCAATGCAGGGGACATGGGTTCCATCCCTGGTCCGGGAAAATCCCACATGCTGTGGAGCAACTGGGCTCATGCGTCACAACTACTGAGCCTGTGCACTGGAGCCCACAAGCCACAACTACTGAGTCCGAGTGCCACAGCTATTGAAGCCCACACGCCTAGAGCCCGTGTTCCGCAGCAAGAGAAGCCACCGCAATGAGAAGCCCGCTCACCACAATGAAGAGTAACCCCCGCCCCCCGCTCACTGCAACTAGAGAAAGCCCGTGTGCAGCAACAAAGACCCAACGCAGACAAAAAAAAAACTCATCAGAAAACTAAGGATTTTCAGTGAACTGAAAAAACCTAAATAAACTAAAATTCAGAAAGCAATGAGTCCTTCACAGAAGAGAAAATGTTCCTGGCTGCTCTTCTCCCTGTGAAATGCTGCAAAGAGGGCTCTGCCTTATCTGGTGGCAAGGAGAAGCCAACCAAAACTTTAACAAGTTTAACAACATAGGTGGTTGGGTGTGACAGATCAGAATTCAGAAGAGCTCCAGTCACATAGCAAGTTTGTTCCCACTCACCAACTCTTTCAATAAGTCTTCACAGAATACTGGAGAGCAATATGCCAATGGCTGGGGCAGGATAAGAGGCCTGAGACACATCCATTTTCAGGTGTGCAGGGCCTCTCCTAAGTGCAAGACAGATGCCCTTAGAATAAGAAGGCAGATCAGGAGAGCTGACAGAAGTCTAACCTAAATGCCTATGGCTTTCAGTTCCAAATGCTGGGGAAGGAGAAAAAGAACTGAGAGAAACTCTGCTCAAACAATCTGAGTTTCCACAGAATAGAAGGCAACTGTACCCCACAGACTGCTAAAAGTACAGCAGGACAGACAGAGATCTCCTGAGTTACAGAAATCTGGAGCCAGTACTGGAGAACAAAGAGAACTCCTCAATAACCCCAAAAGTTGTCAACCAAGCTATAAAGCAGAAAAGCATCACCAATAGTTTAAAGAACTGATAGCTCAGCTGTAAAGTACAAAGAGATCTCTGAAAACTTGCCATTGCTCAGATCTTTCACCCTGCAGAGCAGAAAGTCCTAATTCCACCATCAAAACATTTAGAAACGATGTTGAACTAAATCCAGCTAAAATTACAACAAAGTCCAAACCAAGATCAACTATTGAACAAATTGACTCAGCCCCCAACTCTAGTGGCCTGACACAAAAAGGGCATGCACCTTTCTAGAGGAAAATATTTACTTTATCCTTTACTATTTTTATATCAATACATATCATTCAGTATGCAATCAAAAATTACAAAACACATGAAGAAGCAATAAAATGAGATCCATGGAAAGGAAAGAAAAGAAACAGTCAATAGAAACAGACCCAGAGATGGCCTGAAGTTGGAATGATCAGACAAGAACTTATAATAGCTGTGTTAAAACGCTATAGGGTCTAGTAGAAAAGGTGAACAATATGCATGCAAAGATACAGAAATTTAGCAGAGACATAAAATCTATTACAAGAAGAACCTCATGGAAAAGTTAGAAATAAAAAGTTCAGTATCAGAAAAGAATAATTCACTAGATAGGATTAACAGCAAACCAGATATAGCAGGAAAAGGAGAATCAATGAACTCGAATATGAGACAACAGAAAGCATCTAAGCTGAGAAAAGATAGTGAGAGGGGAAAAAAAAACCAAAACCTGAGTGTCCAATATCTGTGGAACAATACCCAATGGTTTAATATATAGGTAATTGAAGTCTCAGAAAGAAAGGAGAGACAGAATGGAGAAGAAATATATGAAGAGATAATGACTAAGAATGTCCTGAAATTTGATGAAAGACATCAATTCATAAATCCAAGAAGTTAAAGATACCTCAAAGAAAAAAAAATCTAGGCATATCATAATCAAAAGTTTAAAGCAAAGATAAATAGCAAATATAAAATCAGTTAGAGAGGAAAAAAAAAAAGAAACAAAATCAGTTAGAGAAAAAAAGGCACATTAAATACAGGAAACAATAGCAAATAGAGGAAAATAAAAGTTAAAATGCTAAAGAAATAAACTTAATCTAGAATTCTATATCCAGCGAAAATATCCTACAAAACCAAGGCAAAATAAAGACATTTGCAGACTGACAACAGCAGAGAGAATTTATCCTCAGAGACCTGCACTACAAGTTTTTCAGGCTGAAGGAAAATGATGCCAGATGAAGCTCAATATACGCAGGAAGGAATGGTGGGTAAATATGCATTTAAAAAAAAAAAACTTAAAAAAATCTTCACCTTTTAAATATATTTATTTAAATTTTTCTTTTAAAAATTGATGTTTTAAAACAAAATGTAAAGTAATAATGCATTGTAGGTTTTATGGTATATGTAGAAGGAAAATATAAGATAATAGGAGAACAAAGAGTGGATGTGGGTAAATTAAAATGTACAGTTATAAGGTTCTTATACTATCTATACAGTGGAATATTATTTGAAGATAGCCTAGGGTAACTGAAAAATACTTATTAAAATCTCTAGAGCACCTTCTAAAAATAACACAAAGTTGGATATAACACTAAAAAGTGAATAGATGAGGCAAAATAAAATACTAAAATTAACACATGACCACACACACAAAAAGGAAGGACAGGAGGAATGGAGAACCAAAGAACGAATGGGAAAATAAAAGCCAACTAACAAGACAGGATACTTAAACCCAACCATATCAATAATTACATTCAATGTAAGTGGAATATACACTTCATTCACAGGCAGAGATTACACACATCCCCAGTGGTTGATGTTGGCTGCCATCAGCAACCTCTCTCGGGCCAGTAGCTGGAACACTTACGCGTGGCCTCCCTGTGTGGCTTGGGGTTCCTCACTCATGGCACTGAAATTCAAGGGTGCACATCCCAAACAGAAAGAGAGAGCCAGAGGGGACCTGCATATCCTTTTATGACTTAACTTTGGAGGTCTTATTTCCGAGGTCATTACAAAGAATCACCACATTCGAGGGTAAAAGGCCTTCCACTTCTTAATTGGGGGAGAGGCAAGTTTCTGGAAGAGCTTGTAAGACTGGAAATACTGTTGCAGTCATTTTTGGAAAGACAAAAATCTGTCACAGGCTCCATTTGATGAGGTAGTGACTTGGTTATTTTTCAGGTTCCAAGCCATTACTAGGCATCTCTCTTCAATTACAGGTAGGCCAGATGGTCAGTTATCTCCATGATCAGTGGTGGACAGGATCCTCTAACATTTGTAGGGAGTGGGCTAAAGGGGATATTTTGATCACTCTTCCTAAATGAAGTAGCACCAAGGCCTAGATATGAAGCAGTTTTTGTCAGAGAGATTAGGGCTTGGCAAATTATTACTTGAGGGCCAAATCCAGCCCGCAACATGTTTTTGTAAATAAAATTCTATTGGAACACAGCCACCCCTATTTGTTTATATAATATCCCTGGCTGTTTTCACATTACAATGGCAGACTTGAGTTGTTGCAACAGAGACCTACAATATTTTCTACATGGCCTTTACAGCAAAAGATTTCTGACCCCTGAGATGGAGTACTTATACCTCATCATAGGAACAGGTGGATGTATTTTCCTGTCTCAGGATCTCGGGATCTGAAAGGAGATTTTCTCAGTCTCCTTCAGTCTCATCTGTTTGATTAAGATGCAATGGGGGAGGGGCTGGTAGGACGCTCTACTTTTAAGAGGTGGGAGGATGGTGGACATCTTGGCTACCAAGTGTATTAATGACGCTAAACGCACCACAGATCAGAGGTAGGTGTCTATACAGATATTTCTTAAGAAGATCTCAGACTAGGTGGAGTCTTATCCACAGACTCCAGATCACTTCTTGTCCCATCTATTTACTAAGAGTAGATGGCAGAGTCAATGGAACAGCCTTTATTGGGGTTGGGGCAGTCTGACACAGTAACGAATCAAAGAATCACCTCAGAAGACTTCTCTGTGGGGGGGATTGGATGATCAGGTCTTCCAGATCACTGCTTTTCAAGCATATGTATTTCTGGGTTTTTCTTTCTATCTTATGCTGATTACTTTTTTTTGTCTCCAGTAAAGGCTCTTTCTGTAGCATAAACAAGGAGTCAGTTGTCATGGGCTCTTCCTTAATAATAGCAAGTTCATGGAAATAGGTATTCATGGAAACTGTTTTATGAAAGCGTCCTCCACGTCTTGAATTCTCTGCCTGTAAATATTTGTTTCCTCTACATTGACAATTTCTGTCCAGTCTTCACATTCTTCTTAAATCAATTTGTTTTAAAGAATGTCCATCTGCCCAGGGAGTTCTCTAAGAGCCTCTATTTTTAGGACTTTGTATTTATTTATTTTCCAGTTGTGCTTTTGTTAAGTGCAGTGATCAAAAGTTGTTATAACTTTTTGTTGTTGTTCTCCCTCTTCATGCCCAGCTCACACCCCAACAGTCATTTTTGATTGTAGATGGTCTCTACCATTTTCAACTAATATTGATGTAGTTTTGTAATAGGGAAGAACAAATCTGACTCCATATTAGATCTGTTCCTTTTTACTTTAACCTTTGGTGCTCTGTTGCCTGTGCTTAGTCATGCTGGCTCTGCACCTTTTGTAAGAGACTGTTGCCTGTAGCCTGAAATATACAGGATAGCTTTTCTCAGGGCTCTGACCTTTAAGAGTCCCTTCATATAGAGAAAAAAAGTTTCAGAACAGAGAATAACAGTTGTTGGAGGTGTACAGGAACATCATGACCTGACCTACATGGACAGCTGCAAGAACAAAGGATTTGGACACCAAGAAGTTTGCAATAACTGACCATGCCCCTCCCTCACCTTGCCTTTAAAAGTGCTTTGCTGAAACCCTTCAAGGAGTTTGGGGTTTGCGGGGCATGAACCACCCATCTCCTTGCTTGGCCCTGCAATAAACCTTTGTCTGCTCCGAACTCCGACGTTTCCGTATTGTTTGGCCTCGCTGTGTGTCAGGCACGCAACCTTGCATTCGGTAACAATTTTGGCAAAGCTAGTCTAGGAATCTGTGCCCATGGCAGGTCAACAGGTCAACCCCTTTGCTGAGTCCCCCAGCAGCTGCCAGAGCTCATTTTGCTCTGGGGACCTTGGAGGGGCTGGCCCCAGAGGCACCGGCAGCCCCACAGCATGAGGCTGCTTGGAGCCACGAAACGTTCAGAGCTGCGGTCTACATTCGGAGTCGCTTAGGGGTAAGGAGCTCTAGCTTCAGCAGATGGGGAATTCTCTCCACTCCATTTGGGCTCATCCCCTTGTGGGAAGTGAGCCACTCTGGGTCTGTTCTCCTTTGAGAGCTGGGCCACTCTATTTGGAGGCCTCCGTCTGGGCGTGGAAGTGGAAGTTTTAGACTACACCTCCTCGGATTTTCTGTCTGGGCAATCATAGCTTATTTGTTGTTTGTGGGTTTTGTGTGTACTGTGTATTTGTTGTTTGTATGTGTATGTGTATCAGTACTTGCACTGGCCAGTTGAGATGTCTTTGGCAAATAACGGGGCTCGCGTGTGACCACACCAGGGTATCCTTCCCTGTTGCATTGGGCTTTGCCTGTGGTGGAGCATTGGTTGGGATTTTCCCTTTTGGACTAGCCTTGGTCATGCATTCAGCTTCATCTCTGATGGGGCATTGGTTGGGGTTCTCCCCTTTTGGACTGACAGGGCATTGGTTTGGAATCTCCCTTTTGGGGCTAGGGAACTGTGACTCTGAGAGACTGATGTAAGTTGTTGTTTGCTTGATATTTAATAACACCGGTCGTGAATAATTAAGTATGGATAATCAGAGTTCTGTCCCATCCTATAGTTCCCCTAGGGTGTATTTTGCAGAGCTGGGAGATCTTCATCTATGCTCCCATAAATGAAAGAAAATGATATTTTTACTGTAACACTGTGTGACCTCAGTACTCCCTGAGATCTGGAAAACAATAGCTCCCAATGCTCTGCTATTATATCAAAGTGGGCCTTTTGCATTTGCTTTGGATTTTATCTTGGAGGGGTGTGTGTGTGTGTGTCTCAGTACCTGAGTCCAAATCCTATTCTCTCTTCCTGGTTTTGCTGAAAGTGAGGCATGTGAATGTGAACAAATTATATATATATATATATATATATATATATATATATATATATATATATATATATATATATAATTGTCTATTGCTGTTATTTCTTTAGACTGAAGTGGATATTTGGGAACTGAAAAAAATAAGGAAGTTTCTTTAAAAAAAAACTCAGGTGGAAAAACTGTGGGAACTCTGGTTCTGTCTGTCTTTACGTGGGAATTGACTTGTACTTCTAGGTATAGGGGAAGTTGGACAGAGCAGATTTCAGGTTCACATGATGTGGGAAATATCCAATACTGAATCATCTGCTGCTGAAGCTAGCTTAAGCTTGTTGGTTTGATTAACACAGACATTTGTCAGCGAGGAAAATAACTTAATATGATGAAACTTTAAGTAAATGCAAATGAGATAAGAGCTTTTAGGTAAACTCTATAGGAATAATTATGTTTTGAAAATGTCTATCTAAAACAGTCTCTCCAGATTTTGGTAACTTGAAACTAAACTAGGTTGAATGGTGAGAATTCATTGACCATCTGGGTCATTTCAAACAGCATAAAGTATTAGAACATTAGTTGCTGGGGAGATCTAAGTTTACCTACCTTTGCCTTCTTAGGAGAGTAAAACTAAAGCATACGTTTACAATCAGGAAATGCTGGTATGACAAACAGTTCACAATTACTTGCCTCTTGGTTTTCACTAGAAATTAAGGTTTCTGAGAGGTGAGGATTCTAATTTAAATATGTAATTAAAGCTACTAAAATAATAAAGGAAACATTTCAGTATACAGTAGGAGAGTAGGATATATGTTTTGAGTAAAAAAAGGAGTTTTGTGTACGGTCAGTCTGAGATTAGATTAAACTTAATTAGGTAAATGGATTTTGTTATTAAAAGTAGGCTGCTGCAGGACTAGATTTGGTTCTTCTCTGCTAAGAGAACAAGTTTACTTAAAATGCTGCTTTTGATAACAGATTGTGTGAACTTCCTTGCCTTTAAGTGATCTGTATTTGTTTTTAAATATTCACAGTGACCTATGATTCTATCTGACCAAATGTTTTTAAAGCTTTTTGATATTTTTGACAAACTTTCTATCAAATTCTAATTAAAGTTCTTTTGACTTCAGCTAAATTTGGGTTGCTTCAGAGGGCCCCTGAGGCATCTCAGAGAAATATTAAACTAACTAGAATTTTTTGGTATGTTGAATTACATGGGAAGCATTGTCAAATGAGTGATAAGCCTCCTCAGAATATACTACATGGATAAATGTTATTAATATAGACAGTCTAGAAAGTTTCCAAAATTTGGATATGTCTTAGTATAATGTCATAATTCTAGTTCTTGTCTTAAAATACTGTATGTCACAGCAACTTGATTGAGCTTCTTTGTCAAAACACTGTAATCGGATCGTTAACCTTGCCTTTTTAAGTCTTGTATAGACAGCTACACTGATGCTTTGCAAAACTGCTGCATCTTCAAGAAGACTCATAAAAAGGACTTTTTTTGATAAGTACAATTTTCATTTAAATCGTAATGCTGAACTGGGTAAGATGTTTAAAAAGTCTAATGAAAACTCTGATTTCATAAAATTGTTGATAAGGATTAATTACATAGGATTGACTAAACTGATAAGTATGGTTATAATTTTTTGGTTTCGTCTGAAATACTGTTGGCTTTTAATCCATGTATTCTGATTTAACTGTTTACCAAATGTTTGTCTCCCTATCAATATTGAAAGTTACTGTTTTACTTCTAACCACACTGTTGCCCTTAATGTTTAGGATAGGGAGAAAATTCTCTAATGGGGTTGCCACAGAGCATAACTACTCATGATGTGTAACACCACTTGCTTTAAGTCTGTTGCTAAAAGCACATGTACATCTGCTTTGGCCATTGAGGAAGGGAATACATTTGAAAATCAAAATGGAGTAGCTGTGGTTCAGACATCCAAGGTAAAACTAGGTGGCCATTGTGGACCTGATTTCAGACAAGTTTCTGTTTGCTGAGAACTTTAGTTTTCTGAGCTGTGTCATACTCGGGATGCCACCAGCCACTCTCAAAGCAGTGTCTGCTGGCAGCTGGTAGCTATAACGTTATGACTTCACAGTCTCCTCTTGTAAGTATTAAATTTTTAGACAATAAAATTGCTTTAGATCAGATGTTAGCAGAAAAAAAAAGGAGACATGTAGTGGCCAACAGCTCCTGTTATGTATATGTTAATACCACATCAGAAGTTAAAACCTACTTTTGTAGACAACTGGCTACCTGGCTACAAGTCTCCCCAAAATGCCAGGTCCAGACTGGTTTTCAGGTTTATTCTCCTGAATACCTCAGGGAATGAGGTCTTAATCTTACAAGACTTGAATCCAGGACTTGGAACTTGGGAATATTTCCAACTCAGTGTCCATTCCGCAAATCAAGGTAGGGCTATGGCCCATTTCAGCAAGAAGTAGCCAGAGCAGTTGTTGCCCAATTCCCTGAAAGATTTGGGGAAGGATGAGACAGGATTGGAGATTGAAATTGAGTTCCCCCAAAACTGAATTCCTCTGTCAAGTTTATGATTAACCTCTCTATACAAAACATTATTCCCCTTCTTGTCCAACACCTGTTCTCCTCAAGATTGAGGGGTATCAAAGAAAAGGGGGGAAATGTATTAGGGAAGAACAAATCTGACTCTATATTAGATTTGTTCCTTTATACTTTAACCTTTGGTGCTCTGTTGCTGGCTCTGCACCTTTTGTAAAACAATGTTGCCTATAGCCTGAACTATACAGGATAGCCTCATCTCAGGGCTCCAACCTTTAAGAGTCCATTCATATAGAGATAAAAAGGTGCAGAACAGAGAGTAACATTTGTCTTATTGGAGGTTTACAGGAACATTGTGACCTGACCTACATGGACACCCGTAAGCACAAAGGATTCAGACACCAAGAAGTTTTTTTTTTTTTTTCTTAATGCATGTTCAACTTAAATTTTTTACTGTGAAATAAAGCATACCCACAAAATAATGCAAGAAAACATTTACATGCACCTTAGAAGCAATAATAAAACAAGCACCATGGAGCCACCAGCCTGGTGGATGCAGCACTGACCCGGGGCCCCTGTGGTCCCCAATTAGCAAGGAGAGTATCAAGTGATAACTTTTCTTCTTCTTTTTTCGTCTATCTAAACACACTGGGTAATCCTTCAATAAACAGATTAACTACAGGGTTTAGTGGTAGGAGAGAGACACTCCAGTAGCTCCAAGCACACCAAGCACTCAGTCCGTGGCTCCTAAACACCCTTCCCCACTAAAAGGAACCGGGGGGAAATGGCCGATTCCAGGGCTGAGGCAGGGAAAGTACAAGGTGAACCTGAGTCTAGTTAATGGCAGATAGAGAATGCTAAAACAACAAAAATGACAGGACTCTGTCAAAGAGCCAGCCAAATTTGGGACAAGGAGTAAGTAATGACCATAAGGGATAACACCTTCAATTAAAAAATAAAAAGAATCCGTGAAACCACTGACTCTAAAAATAAGACTTCCAAATGTAAATAAGGAGAGGGAAGAGGGGAGAAAAGAGGGCTCGTCCCAAGAAGAGCGCCAGCAGATAAACGTGAAAGGGATGCATGCACTAGAGACCACCGTTTCAGACCCCATGTAGTAAATCCTCAGTGCGCAGACATCAAGAAGTTTGCAACAACTAACCATGCCCCTCCCTCACCTTGCCTTTAAAAGTGCTTTGCTGGGCTTCCCTGGTGGCACAGTGGTTGAGAGTCTGCCTGCCGATGCAGGGGACACGGGTTCGAGCCCTGGTCTGGGAGAATCCCACATGCCGCGGAGCAACTGGGCCCGTGCGCCACAACTACTGAGCCTGCGCATCTGGAGCCTGTGCTCCACAGCAGGAGAGGCCGCGACAGTGAGAGGCCCGCGCACCGCGATGAAGAGTGGCCCCCGCTTGCCACAACTGGAGAAAGCCCTCGCACAGAAACGAAGACCCAACACAGCCAAAAATAAATAAATAAATTTATTTAAAAAAAAAAAAAAAGTGCTTTGCTGAAACCCTTCGAGGAGTTCAGGGTTTTGGGGGCACGAGCCCACATCTCCTTGCATGGTCCTGCAATAAACCTTTCTCTGCTCCAAACTCCGATGTCTTGGTATTATTTGGCCTCGCTGTGCGTTGGGTACATGAACTCGCGTTCGGTAACAGTTTTTGCACACAGGACATAAATCATCTCTTTTGTGATCTCTTAGCACCTCATTCCAAAGATCTACCTGTTGTCCATTCACTAATTTACACCTTTCATTTTCTCTTTTGTTATATTGTATTTGCCACCTGATTCAGAATGAAGATCTGGCTATTTCAGTTGCATGATGCAATGATTAAAATGTTTAGTTTCATTTTCCTTGTACACAAGAGTCCTTCTGTGTCTTTCTGAGACTTCTGAATTACTTAGGTTTGTCCTTCTGGTAAGTTCTGAACTCCAGGCTGCTGCTTTCTCCTCCATGCTCCTCTCCAGGCTTGTATTTCTTCTTCAGTAGGAAGCAGGACTTTAAACTTTACCTTCTCTTCATTGCCTCTACTTCATTGGGGATATTTATATATACATATATACTTTTTTAAATTTTTTTTTTATTTTTGGCTGCGTTGGGTCTTTGTTGCTGCGTGCGGGCTTTCTCTAGTTGCAGTGAGTGGGGGCTACTCTTCGTTGCGGTGCGCGGGCTTCTCATTGTCGTGGCTTCTCTTGTTGCGGAGCACAGGCTCTAGGCGTGCAGGCTTCAGTAGTTGTGGCACGTGGGCTCAGTAGTTGTGGCTCACGGGCTCTAGAGCTCAGGCTCAGTAGTTGTGGCACACGGGCTTAGTTGCTCCACGGCATGTAGGATCTTCCCAGGTCAGGGCTCGAACCTGTGTCCCTTGCATTGGCAGGCAGATTCTTAACCACTGTGCCACCAGGGAAGCCTTATTTTTCATATTTTTGAAAAAATTTAGAGTTCCTTTTAGAGTTTGGGTTGAGTTCCATGGAAGTTTGTCACTTACCTGTGTTCCTGAACTATGAAACTATGAACTAGTAATATCTGGGCTAAGGAATACTTTCTCTTGATAAATAAATTTTATAAATACTTATAACATCTGTATAGATTTCTATCTTTTCAATATTTTATCCCACTTCTTTACATAATATTCTTTTGTTTTTTCTGTCTTCTTCAAGCCCAAGGATTATACCTTTAATGCCAATCCCTCCATTAGAGTTATTCGTATTTTTGTCTATTGGTTTCTCCAAATATTTGTTTACTCTTTAACAGTCCATCTTTTTAAAATTTGTTTGTCTCCAGAATTTTAATCAAACCCCCAGATCTTGCCTTTCAAATATTCTGGAGTTTCAAATTTTTTTCACTACATCCAGTACGTTTGCCTTTAAAGAACTGAAGTTCTTGTCCAGGTTATTTCCCACATTGTTGGCTAGAATTTCTCCCTGGACGAAATGTAACCTTGGTCCTATGGTGTGTAGCATGACTTTAATCAGAAGGAATGTTGAAAATCAGTATATTTCTTGACCTGACTTACAGTCAATTTGTCAACATGAGATGTCTTTATTATAAGCAATGGTTTCATGGGACTACTTTTTCTTTACCCCTGTAGAGGCAGAATTATCAGGTTATTGATTATTCTGAGTTGATTGATTTTCTCTATCTATGAATTTCTTCAAGTCCTCATGACATGCATAGTAGAATTCTATGTTAGGCTCCTCAGTAAGGCTGAATATTTTTGTTTTCCATGGAGTCCTCATTTTTTACTGCATAGAAACTCTTATTTAAGTAATGAATATCTCTCTGCCTCTGTCTTTCTCTCCCAGACAGAAGAAAAAAGTGAAGGGAATCCCAGGCAGAAGAAAGAATGTAATCAAAGACACAGGCATGAGGGAACTGCATTTATCTGTGGAAGAACTCATATGGGTAAAATGGGAGAGGTGGCAGGAGCTGGGGCTGGAAAAGCGGAGCGGAGCCAGCGTGTGGAGGGTCCAATATGGTCCCCCAAGGAGTCTGACTTATCATGCTGAATGCGGAAGCATCTAAGTTGATTTGTTTGTTTCAACACAGGAGAAGGGACTTCCCTGGTGGTCCAGTGGTAAAGAATCCGCCTTCCGATGCAGGGGACGTGGGTTTGATCCCTTGTCAGGGAACTAATATCCCACATGCCATTGGCAACTAAGCCCACGCGCCACAACTAGTGAGCCTGCGTGTCGCAAACTACAGAGCCCACGTGCCCTGGAGCCCACGCGCCACACCTAGAGAAGAGAAAACCCGCACGCCACAACTAGAGAGAAGCCTGTGCACCACAACGAAGATCCCACGTACCGCATCGAAAGATCCTGCATGCCTCAACGAAGATCCTGCGTGCTGCAACTAAGACCTGATGCAGCCAAAAATAAATAAAATCAATCAATCTTAAAACAAACAAACAAATAAACAAAACCCCCCACAGGAGCAGTACGTGGTTTCCATGTTGAGAAAGATAATTCTCAACTAGTGGTCTTGGAAGGTGGATTGATAGTCGGGATAGGTATTGGCAGCAGGGAGACCAGTCAGGAGATGGCTACAATAATCTAGGGAGAGCTGGGGCAGGTGAGTTGTGTCTCAGCTCACGGCATCCTTGAAACACTGAAGGGAAAGCTCCAGTGATCCGCAGGAGTGATCCAACCTGGCATGCCAGTGAGGAGGAGGCCTGGCATGGGAAAGAACTGGATGTGGATGGAACTCTTGGTACCCTGACCAGCGCCTGACTAGTCCTTCAAGACACGATCCTGACTGGATTCCATCTTTCTGGCCTTCCTGCCTGAGCCAGGGTGCACTTTGATTTCGTGACTACCCTGCACTGTTTCTTAAATCAGTATTACATTCCTGTGCCCCTTGTGGATTAACTGGAGCTGACTATGAATGCCTTCCCAGTTTCTGCCTGTGCAGACACTGGACCCAGTACAAGTGGTGACTGGGGACACTCAGGAGGCTGACTTGAGGACCCTTTCATGACTATTCATGACTGGTTAGGGCTTACTTGGCAACTAAACAGATGTGGAGAGATAAACAATAAGAAAAAGAAGCCAGTGGTGACTCTGATGTGTCCATCTCAGACAACTGCATGATTAGCAAAGACTTGAAATGAAAGAGTAGGCTGTGGTGAAAGCTATTTTAAACCTTTGGAGTTCGAAGTGCCGGCAGGACATGAAGGTAGCTCTCTGGCAGACAGCTGGAAGCACTGATAGTGTCATCTCCATTTGGAATTCTTCACCTGCAGCCAAATGCCCACAGGTCATGTCAGACAGTATGTAAAAGCCTAGCCAGAAGCTTCCTGTCTAAAATACTTAAAAAGAGTGTGTTGCACCCTCTGTTTTTCTGTTATGGTCTTTCCAGCACTTCAACCCTTAAGTTATACTCCAACTTTTCCTGGTATCTCCTTGGTTTTCTTGCTTAGCAGTATCAGATTCTAACGTGCCATAATTATATTTACCTTTTTCATTGTCTTTCTCACTGTGTGCTACATACAAGTGAGGATTATTTTTCTGTTTTATTCACTATTGTACCCCTAGTGACTAGAACAGCATCTCACATATGCTAGGCACACAAAAAATACCTTTTGAATAAATGAAAGAAAAAGTAAATAACTTTTTAAAAAACATTTTAAAAAACTTTTTAAAAAACATTTCACGTATATTCAAACCTTATATCCATTAGCAAGTAGGCCTACGTGAGTGGAATTATAAAAAAGTATTATAAGATATTTGTAAATATGTTTATCAAAATGACTATCCACTCTAATGATTCCAGATCTAATTACACTGGAATAATTAATTACTTTATGTCCTACTTAGAAATTTCTCAAAATTATAGCATTAGGATGTTAATATTATCTCCTAAACTATAAAATAATGTTTAATTTGCTTCTTCATGTAAGTTAAACATAATTAGAATGCTTAGTGGGCCAGAAAGCGATTTTGTTTGATGAAGCTGGTCTTTCTCTTTTAGTATTAGATTCACTTAATATAAAATGACATTATCTTTATAGATCATTTAAATTTTATATGGATTACCTTTACAAAATATTTCTAAAATAGTCATTTCATTGTTACAGTGTTACTCATGGATTAGTTAAGATCCACTTGAGGAAGTCTATTATTTCTACTTCCCTCTGAAATAGTTAAAGTGTTCATAAAACTTAACTCATCAGAGAGCATGGGAGATGTTATACAGATCTTGATGGCATAAACATTCCTGAAGAGTTCTGAAGTATTTTGATCATTTTGAAAATAAATTTAAAATCCAATTAATAAAGAAGTGATTTTCTAAAATGTATGCAACATAAGTAGCAAGGGAAATTCTTTAGAAATTTCATTTTAAACACTTTGTTCAAGAAGTAAGTCTTCTCTGAAGCAATGAATTTCTCACCATCTTCACTTGTTTATTATATTCAGGTGATTGGTATTAATTTGCCTCTTCCTTCTTTTTGCATCTTCATTTTGAAGTCTGATTGGAATTCATTCAGTACAGAAAATAATTTAATTTTCATTGAGGCCTTTTCAGACTATGTACATCTGCAAAAAATATCAAAGGAATGATCCAGAGCACCAGCTACTACAAAGGAAGGATCTTTGTTGGAAACCTGAGTAAGAAAGCATCCAAAGTTATTAATCATTTTCTCAATCCTTTCCACATCCTTGCCAGTGATTCCTAGGATACAATACTAATAATATTTCCTCTGACATAGGCATTACTATAACGAAAGCTCCCTTTACATAGTAACATTGACTCAATCGGGAGTCAAGTGCTGAGAAATATTTTTAGAGGCCATTGTTTGCAAAAGATGCCTTCTTACATTTTTTGGAATTGCCATGCATAAGCAAAATTTGATCAACAGAAAAGAAATTGTGATGGACATTCTGCAAGGTCCCAATGGTTCTGACAGCAAAAGAAAAGAAAGGGTCTAGTGAAAAAGCAATCTGCAGATGGATACATAAGAGTATAATATCATTTCTGTGAAAAAAATTCCAATACACAAGACTATACCCTTCTATTACGTACACAGAATGGTGATTGTAGAAAGTATGTGGGTAGCAGTTTCCAGAAGAGTGCTGGATTTCACTTGGTATTCTTTTTTTTTTTTTTTAATTAATTAATCTATTTATTTTCGGCTGTGTTGGGTCTTCGTTTCTGTGCGAGGGCTTTCTCCAGTTGTGGCGAGCTGGGGCCACTCTTCATCGCGGTGCGCGGGGCTCTCGCCGCCGCAGCCTCTCTTGTTGTGGAGCACAGGCTCCAGACGCGCAGGCTCAGTAGTTGTGGCGCACGGGCCCAGTGGCTCCGTGGCACGTGGGATCCTCCCAGACCAGGGCTCGGACCCGTGTCCCCTGCATTGGCAGGCAGATTCTCAACCACTGCGCCACCAGGGAAGCCCACTTGGTATTCTTTTAATGTATGGCCCTGAGATTATATATAATTACTCATGGAATAAAATGTAGAGAAAGACTACACATGATTATAGAAGAAAAGATAAAATGGGTCAAAAACTCAACTCAAAACAAATTTTTGAAGGTGGCTCTAAGGAATTAGTTTGGAAAGGTAGTGGAGTGTAAACGTGCTCTACAGAGCCCTTTGAATTCGCTGTGTAAATTGTCTCTTTTAACTTTTACAACAAGATTGAGGCAGGTAGTATTATTTGCTCTTTACAGATGGGCAAACTGAGACTCAGGAAGGTGTCTCACTTTCAAATCTCACACACATATTAAGGGAGTTTGAATTGGAATTAGGTTCTTTCTCCAAAATCCATCCTTCTGCCAATGCAACAGATTGCTTCCAGTAACTTTGTCAATTTTCTTCTGTGACCACCTACTAACATCTTTCGTTTTTAAGTCCTTTAATCCTTTTATTATTTGAACACTGTTATTCTATTACAAACAAACGATTATATTATTGCTTGGTTCTTTTAGATCAAAACAAATGTATTTAACAAATGTTTTACACAGTTATTGTAGAATCACTGCAGAATAAGAAAAGATTAAAGAAGGAAAAAAACTCTACATGTCATACCATTTAAAGGTAGTCACTGTCAACATTTTGGTAAACATCCCATTGCAGTATTGTTTTATAGTCAGCTTTTACGAATTACTCATTCGGGGGACTTCCCTGGTGGCGCAGTGGTTAAGCATCTGCTTGCCAATGCAGGGGACATGGGTTCGAGCCTTGGTCCGGGAAGATCCCACATGACGCGGAACAACTAAGCCCGTGTGCCACAATTACTGAGTCTGTGCTCTAGAGCCCGCAAGCCACAACTACTGAGCCCACGTGCTACAACTACTGAAGCCCATGCGCCTAGAGCCCAGGCTCCACAGCAAGAGAAGCCACCGCAGTGAGAAGCCCGTGAAGAGTAACCCCCACTCACTGCAACTAGAGAGAGCCCGTGTGCAGCAACGAAGACCCAATGCAGGCAAAAATAAATAATTAAAAAAAAAAAAGAATTACTCATTCAGGACTTCCCTGGTGGCGCAGTGGTTAAGAGTCACCTGCCAATGAAGGGGACACGGGTTCAATCCCTGGTCTGGGAAGATCCCACATGCCGCGGAGCAACTAAGCCCATGCACCACAACTACTGAGCCTGCACTCTAGAGCCCGCAAGCCACAGCTACTGAAGCCCACGTGCCTAGAGCTCGTGCTCCGCAACAAGAGAAGCCACCGCAATGAGAAGTCCAAGCACCACAACAAAGAGTAGCCCACGCTCGCCGCAACTAGAGAAAGCCCGCGCTCAGCAACCAAACCCAATGAAGCCAAAAATAAATAAATAAATAAATTTATTTAAAAAAAAAAAGAATTACTCATTCAACAAGTATTAACTGAATGCTGAAATGTGTTATTATATAACAATGTGTTGTAAACATTTTCCCATCATTAAATATCTTCTATGGTCACACTTGTTGCACTGTAAAATTTTAAGATCGATCTCTATCCTTTTGCGTATTTAATGGAGGATACAAGCTAATATTTTTGTATTTAATGAGAAACTCCAGAGAAATTAAATTATTATTTTAGTGATAGAGTCTCTAAGTTTTCTACAGAACCAAGTGTCATAACATTTTTAATTTGTTTTATCTGCTTTGAAGCCATTTCGTTTGGGTTGCTATATGCTGGAGGTTGGCAAATTATGGCCTGAGGGTCAAACCTGACCCACTGTCCGTTTTTGTGATACAGTTTATAGGAACAGAGCCACATTCATTTAGTTACTTGTCTTTTGCTGTTTTGTGCTACAACAGCAGAGTTGGTGGCCCACAGAAAGAGTATGGCCCCCCAAAGCCTAAAATATTTAATATCTGGGCCTTTACAGAAAAGGTCTGCTGACCCCTGATACATACTACAATGTTGATTCCTGCTCAAAGCTTCCCTGGCCCATATGCTCACAAATCACCATATTTTGGTACTAGAGACGCGATTCCAAATAGAGCATCCAGGTCTAGAACATAATGCCAGATGCCCGAATCAGAATCTGTCTACACAGCCTCCCCCAAATCCATAA
The DNA here is from genome assembly GCF_028564815.1 of Eubalaena glacialis. Lineage (NCBI taxonomy): Eukaryota > Metazoa > Chordata > Mammalia > Artiodactyla > Balaenidae > Eubalaena > Eubalaena glacialis. Next base: position 89,551,819 of record NC_083716.1, read on the forward strand.
AATCAACAAAATGCAAATAAAACCATACATTATCCAGCCTGCAGCATTAGTAGGAGACAGGGAACAACTCAAACATCAAATTACCTGTAAGAAGAGAAATAAATACCAAATTCCAATAGAACTCCTGCTCCTACAAGCCTATGGAGGCTAAGAGTAGGGGGACAGTGGCTTAAACAACTCCATTTAAAAGAAAAGAGGGGAGCAAAGGACTTAAAGCATTGACCAAAATCACCCCAGGAAGAAAACGTTCCACATTGAGTGTTAGCACTCAGGTCTGGGAGGTGATCGTTCATAGTCCTGGATACATGGAAGACGCTTGAAGGTGATGGGGCTGGAAGCAGCTGCCTCCAATCAGGACTTGTCCTGCGGGGTGTCAGTGAACAGAGAGGGGGTGGGGCGTCCTGGAGACACCACAGCGAGGGGAAAAGAGAAAGTTAAATCAAGGATCCTAAACAATAGGACACACCAACACTTTCACTCTCCAACACTACCATAAACTCATTTATTTAAAAGAAACTGTATGTCTATATCCTGGCTGAACTGGGCATTCATATTATGTGTTAAATGCCCAGGAATAGCAAAAAATTAAAACAACTCCATACAAAGCAACTATAAGAACACAAAAACAAAACAAACAAACCAAGAATCATACTTTTAGCTGATGAAAACTCTCTCCCCCAAACCAGCCACCAGGTAGTATACTGTGACACAAAATTCTATGAATTATATATTCTCAAATAAGCATGTAAAGATAATTTTGTAAAACACCACTTAGAATCATAAATTCAAATACTAAGAAGAAATATGGACCACCCGCCACAAAAAAACAAATAAAACAAAACAAAAAACAGTAAGAAATGCAACAAGAATTGATCAAACTCAGCAAAGTAATTGAAGAAAAAAGCATAAGTTCTAAAAAATGAAGGACTACAAAGTGCCCAAGGAAGAAGGAATTCAAATAAAGGCCTAATAATAAACAATGAAGAAAGTGAGTAAAATAACAAGGGGATGAAACTGAGATAAAGATATTTTAAAAGGGATTAGAGAGAATATGATGGGAATGGAAAACAGACACACACAAAATCAACATACACATAACTGGAATCTCTGAAGAAAAGAAATGAAACAAGGGAATAAAACTAGTGTTTAAAAAAAAAAAAACTTTCCAAAAGTGAGAAAACGTTAATATAAATATTGAAAGGGCTCACCACATACATGGGGAAAATGACCTGTTATGATGAACTCTGAGGTATAACTTGAAAAATCAACAATGAAATATTCTCAATGTTTAAAATGCAATTAAAGTTACTGTACACTAGAAACTAACACAACACTGTAAACAAACTATACTTCAATAAAAAAATTTTTTTAAATTACTAAACCTGCAAAGAAGCAGAGAAACGTAATCCATAAACAAAGAAAAATTAATCCAATTGCAACAGACCCAGAAACGGTGTGGAATTAGCAGAGAAATCCTTTATTGATTTTTTTATTTTATTGAAGTATAGTTGATTTACAATGTTGTGTTAGTTCCAGATGTACAGCAGAATACATATATTCTTTTTCAGAGTCTTTTCCCTTATAGGTTATTACAAAATATTGAGTAGGTCAATATTTATTTATACAGTAGGTCCTTGTTGGTTAGCTATTTTATATATAGTAGTGTGTATATGTAATCCCAAACTCCTTATTTATCCCCCCTCCCCTTTCCCCTTTGGTAACCATAAGTTTGTTTTCTATGAGCAGACAAATCCTTTAAAACACCTTTTATGAAAACACTCAAGGAGGTAAAGAAAAATACAGATGTACTGAGGGGAGAAATAGAAGATATAGAAAGAAAAGGCCAAATGGAAATTCCAGACCTGAAAAAGATGATGTAACCAAAATGAAAAAAATCACTGGATGGGATTATCAGAAGACTAGACACTGAAAAAAAAAAAAAAGATCATGTGCCTGAAGATACAGCAAAAGAAATGCTTTCAAATGAAAGCACAGAGGGGACAAAAAGACTGAGGGAAAAAAACAAAAGAACTTCACTTCAGTGATCTATGGGACAATATTAAGTTGTCTAATATATGTATTATTTGAATCTCAGGAAAGTGGGAGCAGAAAACTATTTGAAGAAACAATAGTTAGAATGTTTTCTGACTTCATGAAAACTATAAACATACATATCCAGGAAGTTCAATGAAGTTAATCAGAATTAAAACAAAGAAGACAACACCAAGTCATGTTACTGTCAAATCACTGAAAACTAGTGAAAAAGAGAAACGTTTAAAAGCATTCAGAAAATAAAACACGTTAGAAGTGGACCAAAGGTAATAAGTACCAATGACAATTTTCAGAAACAATAGAGCCAGAACACAATGGAAGGACAACTTTGTTTGGCTAGAAGAAAACCCCTCAACTTCGAGTTCTATATCCAGCAAACATATTTTTCTTTTTTTTTTTTAATACTTATTTTTTTATTTGGCTGCACCAGGTCTTAGTTGCGGTATGTGGGATCTAGTTCCCTGACCAGGGATCGAACCCCGGCCCCCTGCATGGGGAGCATGGAGTCTTAACCACTGGACCACCAGGGAAGTCCAAACATATTTCTCAAAATAAAGGCAAAATAAAGAGTTTTCAGGCAAACAAATGGTGGGAGAATTACTTTTTTTTTTTTTTTGGCCAGCCAGACTTGTACTAAAGAAGTATATGGAAGTTCATTGTGCTTAAGGAAAATTACGGCAGAAAAACACCACTCTACCAAAGAAGAACAGGAGAGAGAAAGTGAAGGGGCAGAAGAGGGTAAGGAAGAGAAGGAGAAAGAAGGTGGAGGAGGAGGGGAAGCAAAAGCAAGAGCAGGAAATCAAGAAGAGACACAGAACAAGCAGAGGCAGAAGAAGCCTCCTGTAAACAAGAGGGCCACGTGCATATGTTTATGTATTTTCTGTACCTGCTTTCACATTACAATAGCAGATTTGAGTAGCTGTGACAGAGACCGGTTTACTATCTGGTTGTTTATGGAAAATGTTTGCTGACCCGTAGTCTATATATTTCAGTTAAATGGTAGAGACTACCAGATTGAATATAAAAGCAAGATCCAACTATATACTATCTCCAAGAAATGTGCTTAAAACATAGAGACGTAAGTAAAAGAATGAAAATAATATACCATACAAACACTAATTGTAAGATAAAGTGGCTATATTAATATCAAAGTAAGCTTTGGGAAAGGTATAATTAGCAGGAATCAAGGGGGACATTTCCTAATGATAAAAAGATCAATTCAGTAAGAAGGCATACAATGTCAATTGTGTATTTAACAGAGCATTAAAATATAAAAAAGCAAAACCTCACAGAACAAAGAGAACAAGAAAAACCCATAACTATAGCAGGAGATTTCAACATCCTTTCTCAACAACTGATAGTACACAGAAAATAAGTAAGAATACAGAAGATTTGAACATTATCAACCAACTTGACCTAACTGACATCTGTAGAACACTTGACTCAGCAACAGCAGAAAATACATTCTTTTTAAGCATACAAAGACCATTCACCAGAGTAAACCATAGGTTGGGTCATAAAATAACCCTCCAAAATTGACAGAGGATTGAAATCATAGAGAATATGTTCTCTGATCAAAATGGACTAAATTAGAATTCAATGGAAGAAAGACATCTGGAAATTCCAAATATTTGAAAATTAAATAACACATTTCTAAATAAACCATAGGTCAAAGAAGAAATCACAAGAGATATTAGTGCAAAACATATTTTACTGAATGAAAATAAAAACACAACATATTAACACATATGGATTGCAGCTAATGTAATGTTCAGAGAGGAATTTATACCTTTAAGTGTATAAAGTGTAGTATATCTAAGGCTAGCTAGCAATTGCATATATTTTCTTGGTTGACATGTTACTAGAGACTGCTTTACCTGGAAAAAACTAAAACCAGTATTTTCTCAATAACTCCATGTCAGTATTACATATGCAGCTCATTTTGTATAATTTGTAAATCCTGTTCCTGTTTTTTAAAAGTCAGATGTCCAAAGTGCTTAGAAAAGAAGAAAGGTCTAAAATCACTGACTCAAGTTTCTACCTTAACAAACAGAAAAAGACAGCAAATTAAATCCAGAGTGAATTGAAAAAGGAAATTATTCACATAATAGCCAAAATCAATAGAACAGACAACAATAAAGAAAATCAATGAAAACAAAATTGCTTTTCTAAGAGAAACAAAACTGACAAGTCCTGAAACTTATATACTATTGTATATCAATTATACCTCAAAAAAAAAAAAACAAAACACAAAACAAATTTTTAGCTAGAGGGATTAGAGGGGAAAAAGACAGAAAATACAAATGATCAATATTAGGAAATTAGCTAAATGTTCAAACATAGGAGTCTGGTTAAATAAACTATGATATATTCAAATGACGGAGACCCATGCAGTTGTAATAAAAATGAGGAAGAACTCTAGGACAAGATATGTGGTGGTTTCCAGGATATATTAAGTAAAATAAGTAAAATGCAGAACAGTACATGCAATATGCTATCTTGTGTATAAGAGAAGAGGAAATAAGAAAACATACACAAATCTGCTTATAAAGAAATATAGGAGACATTACAACTGATACTACAGAAATGCAAAGAATTATGAGAGACTACTATGAATAAACATATGCCAACAAACTCGATAACCTAGAAGAAATGGATGAATTTCTAGAAACAGAAAACCTACCAAGACCAAATTGTAAAGAAATAGAAAACCTGAACAGACAACTAAGGGGCATGGAGATTGAATCAATAATCAAAAACCTCCCAAGAAAGAAAAGCTCAGGACCAGATGGTTTCACAGGTGAATTCCACCAAACATTTAAAGAAGAATTAACACCAGTCTTTCTCAAACTCTTCCAAAAAATTGAAGAGGGAACACTTCCAAATTTATCTTATGTGGCCAGCAATACCCTGACACCAAAGCCAGACAAAAACACTACAAGAAAAGAAAATTACAAACCTGTATCCCTGATGAAGACAGATGTAAAAATGCCTAACAAAATATTAGCAAATCAAATTTAATAGCACATTAAAAGGATCATTCACCATGAGAAAGTGGGATTTATCCCTGAGATGCAAGGATGGTTCAACATATGAAAATCAATAAATGTGATACACCACGTTAATAGTATGAATGAAATGAAATATTAAAATCATATAATCATCCCAATAGATGAGAAAGCATTTGACAAAATACAACATCCTTTCATAATAAAAATGCTCAGCATAATAAAGGCCAATATGGCAAGACCACAGCTAACATCATACTCAATGGTGAGAATTTTAAATCCTTTCTTCTAAGGTCAGGAACAAGACAGGAATGCCCACTCTCACCATTTCTATTTGACATAGTACTGGAAGTCCTAGCCAGAGCAATTAGGCAAGGAAAAAAAACAATAAAGGGCATCCATAGCAGAAAGGAAAAATTAAATTATCTGTGTTCACAGATGACATGATCTAATACATAGAAAACCCTAAAGATCCAACAAAAAATAGTTAGAACTAATAAATGAATTCAGTAAAGTTGCAGGATGCAAAATCAACACACATAAATCAGTTGCATTTCTATAAACTAACAACAGACTATCTGAAAGAGAAGTTAAGAAAGCAATCCCATTTACAATAGCATTGAAAACAATAAAATACTTAGGAATAAATTTAACCAAGGAGGTGTAAGACCTTTACACTGAAAACTATGAGACATTGAAGAAAGAGGTTGAAGGAGGTACAAATAAATAGAAAGATATTCCATGTTCTTGGAAGAATTAATGTGGTGAAAATGTCCATACTACCAAAAATGACCCACAGATTCAGTGTAATCCCAATCAAAACTCCAATGGCATATTTTCACAAAAATAGAAAAAACAATTCTAATATTTGCATGGAACCACAAAAGACTCCAAATAGCTGAAGCAATCTAGAGAAAGACAAACAACACTGGGGCCATCACAATACCTGATTTCAAGCTATATTACAAAGCTAAAGTAATCAAAACCATATGGTCCTGGCATAAAAACAGACACACAGAACAGTGGAACAGAATATAGTTTAGAAATAAACCTGTAAATATATGGTCAACTAATTTTTGAGAAGGGTGTCAAGAGCGCACAATGGGACAAGGGCAGTCTCTTTAATAAATGATGTTGGGAAAACTGGATATTGTCATGCAGAAGAATGAAACTGGACACCTATATTTCACCACTCACAAAAATTAACCTGAAATCAAATGTAAGCCCTGAAACCGTAAAACTTTTAGAAGAAAACATAGGGGAAAAGATCCTTGACATGGGTCTAGGCAATGATTTCTTGGATAAGTCACCAAAAGCACAAGCAACACAAACTAAAATAAACAAGTGGGACTACACTAAACTAAAGAGCTTCTGCACAGCAAAGGAAACAGTCAGTAAATTGAAAAGGCAATCTACGGAATGGGAGAAAATATTCAAAAACCACATACATGATACAAAACTAATAGCCAAAATATGTAAAGAACTCACACAACTCAACAGCAAAAAAAGTGAACAATCCAATTATATATTGAGCAAAGGACCTGAATAGGTTTTTCAAAGTAGACATACAAATGGCCAATAGGTATATGAAAAGTTGCTCAATATCATTAATCATCAGGGAAATGCAAATCAAAACCACAGTGAGATATTACCTCACACCTCACACAAATGTTGGCGAGGATGTGCAGAAAAGGGAACCCTTATACACTATTGGTGGAAATGTAAATTGGTACAGCCATTATGGAAAACAGTATGGCAGTTCCTCAAAAAATTTAAATTGAACTACCATAGGATCCAACAATCCCACTTCTGAGTATATATTTGAAGGAATTGAAATCAGTATCTCAAAGATATCTGCATACCCATGTTCATTGCAGCATTATTCCCAGCAGCCAAGACATGAGAACAACCTGTTTGTCAACCGATGAATAGATAAAGAAGTTGTGGGTTTTACATATATATATATATATATATATATATATATATATATATATATATATATATATATATAGAAAATTCAGATATGAGAAAGGAAAAAATCCTGTCATTTGCAACAACATGGATGGACCTTAAGGGCATTATGCTAAGTGAGATAAGTCAGACAGAGAAAGACAAATACTGTATGATCTCACTTATATGTGGAATCTAAAAAAGCTGAACTCGTAAAAACGGAGAGTAGAATGGTGGTTTCCCGGGGCTGGGGATGGGGAAATTGGAGAAATGTCTATGGGTATGAACTTTCAACTAGCAAATAAATAAGTTCTGTAGCTCTAATGCACAACAGATTGATTATAGTCAACAATACTGTATTATAAACTTCAAAGTTAAGACTGCATCTTAGTTGTCCTCAACATAAGAAAGAAAGTTCTGTGACATGATAAAGGTATCAGGAACACTAATCATATTGTAATATATAAATGTATCATATTAACACGCTGCATGCCTCAAAGTTACATGATGTTATATGTCAATTATATTTCAATAAAGAAAAATACAGGATGGATAAACCAGAAAATAATAAGACTGGTTACTCACAGAGGCAAGGAGGTGAAGTGGATGGATGGAAGGAATAGGGATAGATACTTCTCTGAATGTAACTTTTTTAATAGTTTCCCTTTGAAATCATGTTAATGTTTTACATATCTAAAAAATTAAATCAATAAGGAAGGGTGAATGCCCTAACACTGAATGCAAACACAACCAAACAACCCTAGCTGGACTGCAAATTCATAACACTATAGCACTGAAGGCAATAAAAATGAAAACTAAATCAATTACTTTTGAACATAGTACTTTGACTATATATTCTCAATCTAGGAGAAAAAAAGAACTTCAGACCAATCTTGAACTCAATATTTGTTTTTGTTTTGTAGTAGTGGTAGCAGTATGTGTGTGGTAATTATGAAACTATTTTACATGTAGCAAATTGTGTTAATGTCTGTAGCCATAGTTCACACTATAGACAAAGGGAGATACAAATAAAGAACAGGGGAAGGCAAGGAAGAACGTTGTGGTATTGGATTGGAATTGGAGCTATCAGTATGAACTCATGATTACTTAGCTCTGTAGGCTGAAAGGGTCTAGAAGCAATGATATCCTAGTTGCAATAAGCACACTTATAATCTAGATCTTGGTTTCCAGATACCATTACTCACTAAAAGGATGCAGCGCTCACTGAATAAATGACTGATCCCAGGGTTGAGGCAGGGAAGGTATAATTTGAGCCTGGAACATCTTGTTGAACCAGAAGTACTCAAACAAACAAAATATATGTAGCATGGAAAAAAGACACAGAAGTCTTGAAGGAACTCCTACCATCCATGTCTGGGACACTTTGAGCACAAAAATAAATAAGGATGCAATGGATTATAATCCACTGAATTAAATAGGATCCATGAGTCTATATTGATGATTAAATAAAGAAAGGAAGGCTCTTCCTCACAGTAAAATGCTCACTAGTTAGCGTGAAGGGAGTAGTGGAGTTGGATAAACACTATTTTGGTTCAGGCAAGAATTGCTAAGGAATGTTATATCTAGTTTGATGAGGTCTTAAAAAGTGTCTCCCCACAGATTACTTATTAATTCCACAGAGAAAAACAGTAACTATATAGCAGAGACACAAGACAATACCTTGACCAGATGATCAAAATTAATATTACCAGTTAAGGACAGATGGACACCATGTACCTCCAAATGTGATACCCAGAAAAGGACACGACATTACTTCCTTAGTATTTCAGCCAGAGAATGTATAATCTGAATCTAGCTCTAATCATGAGGGAAACAAATCCAAACTGAAGAACATTCTGTAAAACAACTGACATATATTCTTCAAAAATGTCAATGTCATAAAAGGAAAAAAAAAGTTGAGAATGGAATAAAAATGCCTTTTAAATTTAACAACTAGAACATCATTGCCAAGTTGGTAGTGATAGAGATAGAAATCAGATCCCAGTGGGCTCAAAAAGTGAATGGGAACTAAAAACACAGCATCCAGGTAACTCCCGTGAGGAAAGGAGACAGGGTGAACAAGGTACGCCAATTCATAAATGGTTAATAATATACTTTTGTGGGGGACATATTAGGTTGAGCGACACGAATATGCTATCTTTATGGGGCAAATGGTGTTAGCAAAACTGTACATTTACATTCAAAAGAATGAAATTGGATGGACCCTTATCTATGCCATACACAAAAATCAACTCAAAATGTATTAAAGATTTAAGCATAAGACCTGAAACTGTAAAGCTCCTAGAAGGAAACATAGTGGGAAAGTCATAATATTAGTTTAGGCAATGATTTCTTGGATATGACACATAAAGGATAAGCATCAAAAGCAAAAATAGACAGGTGGCACTACATCTCACTAAAAAGCTTCTGCACAGCAAAGGAAACATAAACAGTGAAAAGGCAGCCTATGGAATGGAAGAAAATATTTGCAAACTATATATCTAAGGTGCTAATATCCTTACATAAAGGACCTACTGCAACTACAATTCAATAGCAAAATAAACAAATAACCCAAAAAATGGACAAAGGACTTGAAAGGACATTTCTCCAATGAAGACATACAAATGACCAAAAGGTACATGAAAAAGTGCTCAACATCACTAATCATCAGGGACATGCAAATCAAAACCACAATGAGATATCAACTCAAACCTGTTAGGATGGATATTATAAAAAAACAAAACAAAGCAAAAACAAAAAATAACAAGTGTTGTCAAGGATGTGAAGAAATTATAACCCGGGTACACTGTTGGTGGCAATGAAAAATGGTGCTACCACTATGGAAAACATTATGGAGGTTCCGCAAAAAAATTAAAATAGATCCAGCAATCCCACTTCTGGGTATATATCCAAAAGAATTGAAATCAGAATCTTGAAGAGATATCGGGACTCCCATGTCCATTGCAGCTTCAGTCACGATAGCTGAGATATGAAAATAAATATGCATGGATGGATGAATGGATAAAGAAAATGTGATAAAAGCATACAATGAATATTATTCAGCCTTAAGGAAAGAAGGAAATCCTGCCTTTTGCAACAACATGGATGAACCTGGAGGACATTATGCCAACTGAAATAAGCCAGACACAGAAGGACAAATACTACATGATATCCCTTATATGAAGTATCTAAAATAGTTAAACTCATAGAAACAGAGAGTAGAATGGTGGTTGCCAGGGGTTAAGGGGAGGGGGAAACAGGGAGGTATTAGTCAAAGGGTACAAAGTTTCAGTTATACAAAATGAATAAGACCTAGAGATCGACTGTATAGCATAGTGACTGTAGTTAACAATACTGTATTGTATAATTAAAAATTTGCTAAGAGGGTAGATCTTAAGTGTTCTTATCACAAAATATAACAGTAATAAATAATTAGGGCAGGAGGAAACTTCTGGAGATGGACTTTTTATGGCATAGACTATGGTGATGTATTCATGGACGTATACTTATATTCAAAGATATCTTTTGTAAACATTAAACATGTACAGCTTTTTATGAATTAATAATAGTCAATAAAATGTCTTCTTAAAAAATAAATTATAAACATCTATGTTATTTTTGAAATAAAAAAAGGAAGTCTGAAACAAAATGTTTGAACATGTTGAAAAAAAAGAGAGAGATGTAGAGATCAAGATGGCAGAGTAGAAGGATGCTGGGCTCCCCTCCCCTCATGAAAACATCAAAACTACAATTACATATAGACTGACCCTCACTGAAATTGACCTGGGGACCACCAGACAGCTCTTCTACAACCAACGCTGTAAAGAAAGAGCCACACGGCGTGTGGTAGGAATGGAGAAGAAGTGATCTGGTTGGGACCCACACCCCTGGAAGAGGAGGAGGATATCACAGGCTCAGGGATCCCTGCCCTGGGGAGCAAGGGGTTTGAGCCACACCCCAGTCCTGAGGTCTGACACCAGGAAGACAAGCCCCCTTAGCAGGTTTGAAAGACAGTGGGGCTTACCGGAGTGCTGTAAGAAACCAAGCCTCCTGAACACACGCACAGCACGGAGGCAGCAGATTGGAAACTGCCTGGGGCTCTGGCCCGCCTGCCTGGACCACCCCAGTGCACACCCCACAGCTCACACCAGGCTCCTGCTCCAGCCCCTCTTGCTCTGGCATTGCTCCCCACGAAGGCGGAGGTTGCTGTTTCCAATGAGAATGTGTATTCTTGGAGGGAGCAGAGCCAACTCAGACCCCGCCCATGCCTCTGGCCAGGGCTGAGGCAGCCATTGCCAGCATGCGCTTTGGTGCACACACTTGGGAGGGAGTGAACGTAGCTCCCAGGCAGAGACCACCTTCTCCAAAGCTCCCTTCCTTGTGCACACTTGGGAGAGGATGGGGCCAGCTTAGTGGTGAGGCAGCAACTCCTCAGGCCCCAACCCAGCCTCTAACCAAGGCTTGCACACTAGGGAAAAAGTGAAAACAGCACAGAAGTGCAGCCCTAAGCCCTCAGGCCTCAGCCGCATCCCAAATCAAGGTGGAGACTACCATCACACCCAGGAAAAACCTAACTCCCTCAGGGCACCTGCTCCTGACCTCACATCTGAGAGGGCTGTGATGACTACTGAGCACAGCAGAAGCCCTGGCTTGCACGTAGTTCTGGCTTTAGCCTCTCCAACCCCAGCCTTACCGCCTACGTGGCAAACACTGCCAGCACACCACTGGGAAATATGCAGCCCTGCTCACTTCAAATCCAGCTCTTCCACCAAAGGCACTGGACATGTGCAAACCACACAGGGACACTCACACACAAGGGCACACCTTCAAGACCAGATAGGTAACTGTTTCACCTAATTTCATACAGACAGCGGAAGTTAAACAGAATGAGAAGACAGAGAAATATGTTTCAAAGAAAAGAACAAGAAATAAAAAAACCCTCAAAAAACCTTAATGAAGCAGAGATAAATAATTTATCTGATAAAGAGTTCAAAGCAAAAGTAATAAGAATGCTATTGAACTGGGGAAAAGAATAGATGAACACAGTGAGAATTTTAACAAAGAACTAGAAAATATAAAAAAGAACCAGTCAGAGCGGAAGAATACAATAACTGAAATGAAAAAATACACTAGAGGAAATTAACAACAGGTTAGGAGATACAGAAGAACTCATAAGCGATTTGAAAGATAGAATAATGGAAATCATCCAATCAGAATAGCAAAAAGAAAAATAAATTAAAAAAAATAAGAATAGTTTAAGGGACATCTGAAATAACATCAAGTGTACTAACATTTGCACTATAGGAGTCCTAGAAGGAGAAGGGAGAGAAAAGAGGGTAGAAAATGAAATGATGACTGAAAAATTCCCAAACCTGAAAAAGGAAACTGATATCTAGGCACAGGAAGCACAGAGAATCCCAAACAAGATGAACTCAAAGAGACCCACACCAACACATATCATAATTAAAATGGCAAAGTTAAAGATAAAGAGAGAATTCTAAAGGCAAGAAGAGAAAAACAGAGTTATACACAAGGGAATCCCCATAGATCTATCAGCTGATTTTTCAGCAGAAACTTAGCAGGCCAGAAGGGAGTGGCATGATATACTTAAAGTACTGAAGGGGAAAAATCTGCAACCTGGGATATTCAACCTAACACTGTCATTCAGAATTGAAGGAGAGATAAATAACTTCTCAGACAAGCAAAAACTAAAGGAGTTCATCAATACTAAACCAACCTTACAAGAAGCTTTAAAGGGTCATCTTTAAGTGAAAAAGAAAAGACTACTACAGAAACAAGAAATTATGGGAAGGTAAAAATCCCACTGGTAAAGACAAATATATAGAAAGGTTATGGCTCAACCACTTAAATGGTTAGTACAAAAGTTGAAAGACAAAAATTATAAAACCAACTATAACTACAATAAATAGTTAAGGGATAGACATGAAGATGTAAAATACAACATCAAAAAATCAAAACATAGGGGAGGGGAGTAAAAAATGTAGAGCTTTTAGAATCTGTTGAACTTAAAATCAGTTTAAAACAAGTAGATATAGTTATAGGTCAACATATATGAACTACATGGTAAGCACAAATCAAAAACCTACAATGGATATATAAACACTGGAGAGAAAGGAGCACAAACATAACACAAAAGAAAATTATCAAACCACAAGGGAAGAGACTAAAACAAGAAGGACAGAGAAGAACTACAAAATCAACCAGAAAACAAGTAACAAAATGTCAGTACATACATACCTATCAATCATCACTTTAAATGTTAATGGACTAAATGCTCCAATCAAAAGACATAGGGTGGCTCATTGGATAAAAAAACAAGACTCATTTATATGCTACCTACAAGAGACTCACTTCAGAGCTAAAGACACCCAGACTGAAAGTGAGAAGACAGAAAAAGATGTTCCATGCAAATGGAAATGAAATCTGGGGTTGCAATACTCATATCAGACAAAGTAGACTTTAAAACAAGTCTACAATAAAGGACAAAGACATCATATAAAGATAAAGGGATCAATACAAGAAGAGGGAATAACATTCATAAACATATAGGAACCTAATATAGGAGCACCTAAATATATAAAGCAAATAGTAACAGACATAAAGGGAGAAATTAACAATAATACAATAATAGTAGAGAACTTTAACAACTCATTTCATTAATTGACAGATCATCCAGACAGAAAATCAAAAAGGAAACCGTGGTCTCAAATGACACATTAGACCAGCTGGACTTAAAAGATATCTACAAGACATTCCATCCAAAAACAGTAGAATACACTTTGTTGTCAAGTGCACATGTAATGTTCTCCAGGATAGATCACAAGCTAGGCCACAAAACAAGGCTCAAAAATTTAAGAGGATAGAAATTATATCAAGAATCTTTTCCTTCCACAATGGTATGAACCTAGAAATCAATTATAGTAAGAAAAATGGGAAAACACAAACATGTGGAGACTAAACCACATGCTACTAAAAAAACCAATGGGTCAATGAAGATATCAAGGAGGAAATCAGAAAACCACCTTAAGACCACTGAAAATAAAAGCACAACTTTACAAAATCTATGGAATGCAGCAAAAGCAGTTCTAAGAGGGAAGTTTATAGCAATAGAGGCATACTTCAAGAAGAAAGAAAAATCTCAAATAAGCAACCTAACTTACAATTTAAAGGAATTAGAAAAAGAAGAACAAAGTTCAAAGTCAGTAGAAGGAAAGAAATAATAAAGATCAGAGAGGAAATAAAATAGAGACCAAAAAACAATAGAAAAGATCAATGAAATCAAGACTTTTTTTGAAAAGATAAACAAAATTGATTTAGTCAGCTTCATTAAGAAAAAGAGGATCTAAATGAACAAAATAAGAAATGAAAGTGGAGAAATTACAAGCAATATCACATAAATACAAACAATCATAAGAGAATACTATGAACAGTTATATGCCAACAAACTGGACAACCTAGAAGAAATGGATAAATTCCCAGGAACATAAATCTTCCAAGACTGAATGAGGAAGAAATAGATAATCTGAACAGACATATTACTGGTATCGAAATTGAATCAGTAATCAAAATACTCCCAACAAGCAAAAGTCCAGGACCAGACAGATTCACAGGGGAATTCTACCAAACATATGAAGAAGGGTTAAAACCTATCCTTCTCAAACTATTCCAAAAAATGAAGAGGAGGGAATACTCCCGAATTCATTCTACAGGGTCACCATTACTCTGATACCAAAACCAGACAAAGACTTTACCAAAAAAAAAAAAAAAAAAAAAAAAGGCCAATATCCCTGATGAATATAGATGCAAAAGTTCTTAACAAAATATTAGCAAATAGAATTCAACAGTATATAAAAAGTATCATACACCATGATCAACTGGAATTTATTCTAGGGATGCATGGATGGTTCAATATCTGCAAATCAATCAATGTGATACACCACATTAACAAAATGAAGAACAAAAAATATCATGATTATCTCAACAGACACAGAAAAAGCATTTGAAAAAAATCAATACTCACTCATGATTAAAAATTCTCAGCAAATTTGGTATAGAGGGAACATATCTCAACATAATAAAGGCCATTTATGAGAAACTCACAGCTAACATCATACTAAATGGTAAAAAACTGAAAGCTTTTCCTCTAAAATCAGGAACGAGACAAAGATGCCCACTCTCGCCATCATTTCCTACTAAAAGGAACCAGGGCTCTTTGGAAAAAATGACTGATTCCAGGACAGGGACAGGAAATGTACAATATGAGTCTGGGCCATCTTGTGCCAGAAAGCAAGAAAAATATCAAAGATTAATGTGAACAAATCTAAAATACATATGAAACAACTTGAATAATTTCTCATTGGCCAAAAGTGGGACAATTTAATCATCAAAAATAATAATTAAAATAATTCAAATATATGAAAATCAGTGCGTTCACAATAATATTTTAAAAGTCCTCATCTGTCACAATTGGAAGGTGCTAGGACACCAGCTCAATATTCTGAAAATTGATAAATAAAACCTATCTTTCATCTACAAATTGTATGTCAGGGTAACAAAAAAGTTGATGAAAAAAGTTCTCTATGGTAGAATTTCAGTTAGTAAATTCAGAAGGAATGATAGAATTAGAAATTCTTTTTTTTTCAACCTCTAATGAAATGTTGGATCTAGTCACAATCATCAATTGCTAAAACAATCAGGTGAAAAGTTGATGAAAAACGTTCTAATGTTGGAATCAAGCTGACATCACTTAAACCCATGAGCTATATTTCATCATGAAAAATGAAACCATGAGACATTATGTTTCTCAAAATGTGATGGAATAGTAAGCATACAACAAGCACTATGAAGTATTCTTACCTAAAATATAGAGGCTGAATCTAATAAAAATTCTAGATCTAACTGTCTATCTACAAAAATAACAGGAATATCATACGGAAGCAATCAGCTAAATCCAGGAAATATTCTACAATACAAGTGACATAATTTCTCCAGTAAATTAATGGTATGAAAAAGAATGGCAGGGTACTAGCAAAATTGAGTAAAAGGGACTTAAGAAACATGACAGTCAGGTGCAATGTATGAACTTTGTTTAGATCTTAAATAAAACAAAGCAACTGTACAGAGGATCTGTGAGACAATCAAATTTTTTAAAAAATTAATTTATTTTATTTATTTATGTTTGGCTGCGTTGGGTCTTCATTGCTGCATGTGGGCTTTCTCTAGTTGCGGTGAGCGGGGGCTACTCTTTGTTGCGGCAGGCAGGCTTTTCATTGCGGTGGCTTCTCTTGTTGCAGAGCACGGGCTCTAGGCACGCAGGCTTCAGGAGTTGTGGCACGTGGGCTCAGTAGTTGTGGCTCGCGGGCTCTAGAGCGTAGGCTCAGTAGTTGTGGTGCACGGGTTTAGTTGCTCCATGGCATGTGGGATCTTCCCGGACCAGGGCATGAACCTGTGTCCGCTGCATTGGCAGGCAGATTCTTAGCCACTGCACCACCAGGGAAGTCCCCAGACAAATTTTAATATTTGCTGGATGATGGGTAGTATGAGGAGATTTTCTTAATTTTGGTGAGTGTGATAATGGCATGGTGGATATGATTTTATTTAAAGTCCTTATTGGACATGCATATTGAAGTTGAGGTATGATTTATAATAATACTTCAGCCAAAAAAAAAAAAGGATAAAATTGGAAACTACTATGAGTAAATGCCAACAAATTGGACAACTAGAAGAAATGGACAAATTCCTAGAAACAGACAACCTACCATGACTGAATCATGAAGAAATAGAAAATCTGAACAGACTGATTACTTGTAAGGAGATTGAATCAGTAACCAAAAACCTCCCAACAAACAAAAGTCTAGGACCAGACAGCTTCCCTGGAGAATTCCACCAAACATTTAAATAAGATTTATTACCTATCCTTCTCAAACTCTTCAAAAAATTCAAGAGGAAGGAACACTTCCAAACTCACTTTATGAGGCCAAACCAAAACCAGACAAGGATACCTCACGAAAAAAAAAATTACAGGCCAATATCCCTGATCAACATAGATGCAAAATCCTCAACAAAATATTAGCAAACCAAATTCAACAATACATTAAAAGGATCATACATGATGATCAAGTGGGATTTATTCCAGGGATGCAAGGATGGTTCATTATCCACAAATCAATCAATGTGATACACTATATTAACAAAATGAAGGATAAAAATCATATAATCATATTAGTAGATGCAGAAAAAGCTTTTGACAAAATTCAACATCCATTCATGATAAAAGCTCTCAACAGAGTGGGTAGAGAGGGAAACATACCTCAGTATAAGAAAGGCTTATATGATAAGCCCACAGCTAACATCATATTCAATGGTGAAAAGCTAAAAGCTTTTCTTCTAAGATCAGGAACAAGACAAGAATACCCACTCTCATCACTTTCCTTCAGCAGAGCATTGGAAGTCCTAGCAATAGCAATTAGGCAAGAAAAAGAAATAAAAGGAATCCAAATCACAAAGGAAGAGTTCTCTATTTGCAGATGACATGGTATTATGTATACAGAAAACCCTGAGACTCCACCAAATAACTATTAGAACTAAGAAATGAATTCAGTAAAGTTGCAGGATACAAAATCAATATACATATCAGTTTGTTTCTATATACCAACAACAAACTATCAGAAAGAGAAATTAAGAAAACAATCCCATTGGGCTTCCCTGGTGGCGCAGTGGTTGAGAATCTGCCTGCTAATGCAGGGGACACAGGTTCGAGCCCTGGTCTGGGAAGATCCCACATGCCACGGAGTGACTGGGCCCGTGAGCCACAATTGCTGAGCCTGCACGTCTGGAGCCTGTGCTCCGCAACAAGAGAGGCCGCGATGGTGAGAGGCCCGCGCACCGTGATGAAGAGTGGCCCCCGCTTGCCACAACTAGAGAAAGCCCTCGCACAGAAACGAAGACCCAACACAGCCATAAATATAAATAAATAAATAAATAAATAATTTAAAATAGCTTATAAAAAAAAAAAAGCCCTTTCCATCTCTAAAGTGCAAGGATTCTCTAATGGGGCAACATGGACTATAGAAAAAAAAAAAAGAAAACAATCCCATTTAAAACTGCATCAAAAAGAATAAAATACCTAGGTATAAATTTAACCAAGGAGGTGAAAGACCTATACACTGAAAACTATAAGACACTGATGAAAGAGATTGAAGAAGAAACAAATAAATAGAAAGATATTCTGTGCTCATGGATTGGAAGAATTAATATTGTCAAAATGCTCATACAACCCAAACAATCTACAGATTCAGTGCAATGTCTATCAAAATTCCAATGGCATTTTTTCACAGAAATAGAAAAAACAAATCTAAAATTTGTATGGAACCACAAAAGACCCTGAATAACTAAAGCAATCCTGAGAAAGAAGAACAATGCTGGAGACATCACACTTCCTGATTTCAAACTATATTACAAAGCTGTAGTAAACCACAACAACCAAAAAACAGACCTTGGGTGAAGGGGGTCAGAAGGTAAAAGGAAAAAAAATCTTTTCCCTGAAATGCAAAACTGTAGTCAATTTAACTGTATGTCCTTGGGTTAGTTGCTCAGTTGCACAAAGACTGAATTTTCTTATATGTAAAATGAAAGTCCTAACAACATCTACTCCATAGTCTCATAGAGCATCATATGAGAATTTGTATGTGCAAGTCCTTTGTGAACTGTAAAAAACTACATTAAGGTTAGCTGGGTGTTTATTTACACATGCTTTTGTATACACACATTTTGTGAAAGTAATGGGATTTCATTTGATCTTTGTAGAATGGGTAGGAGTTGACTTTGCAGAGAATAGAAGAGATGAGTCAGTTGTGGGAAAATGGTATGATATAATAAAGAGCAATTAAAAAACAAAAAGACGGAGCTGAGTGAGAAAAAATTTTTTAATAAAATAAAATAATGACTAAATATTAATAAGAAGGAATGTAATGGAGGAAAAACATTCTTATTTAAAATTTAGACTATGACTACTTTTGACTTCTGAAGGTGGGGGAAGAGTGTGTAAGTACCATATCAATAGGAATATAAATCACATATCATTTCCTTCCATATTCAGGCACTAGTATATAGCAGAGGATGAAATTTCAAATTCGTCCAGTTCTGGGCTACTCAAGAGAAAGTCTCTGAGTATACTGCCTTAGAGATAATAGTGAGCAGTTAGATAGCTGAAGGCCAGCCCAGAGCCCAGGGATCAAGCTATATAGTGAGAAAATTCAGTTTCCTGAAGAGGTTTAGGGTGAAGGGTGCCCCAAAATGGAGTAGCCAGAGCAATGTAAAAAGACTCCTGAGGGGGGAACAGAAGAAAAAGAGCTTTAAAAAGAGCTGAGTTTTGAATCTAGGTTCTTTTTGGAGCAGAGAAAGAGAACAAGGATAAGAGTGAGATCCTTAGTTCAATGGGAGCAGAAATTCAGAGTCAGGGATGGCCACAAGAATGAAAACTGTGCTCCCCCTGCCCCTGTCCCCCATCTTTTTGCCCCTGCTCAGAGCTTTGCAGATCCCTGGAGAGGGAACTGGACTTCCCATTTGATGTGGGTAGAACTGTCAACACATTTACATAAGAATGTCTCCTGACAAAGAGATGGGACCAGGGAAAATGTATATAAAAGATGAAAAAAACACACAAATGTATGGTATTGGCATTAAAAAAAGACACATAGATCAAGGGAACAGAATAGAAAGCCTAGAAATAAATCCACACATATATGGTCAATTAATTTATGACAAAGGAGCCAAGAATATATAATGGGAGGAGGATAGTCTCTTCAATAAATGGTGTTGGGAAAACTAGACAGTCACATACAAAAGAATGAAACTGGACCACTATGTTACACCACACCAAAACTCAGCTCAAAATGGATTAAAAATTTGAATGTAAGACCTGAAACCATAAAACTCTTGGAAGAAAATATAGGGGGGAAGCTCTTTGACATCTGTCTTGGCAATGATTTTTTGGATTTGACACCAAAAGCAAAGGCAACAAAAGCAAAATAACACGTGGGACTACATCAAACTAAAACGATCTGTACAGTAAAAGAAACCATCAACAAAATAAAAAGCATTCTACAGAATGGGAGAAAATATTTGTAAATCATATATCTGGTACACTATATGTATTACAGAAAAAGAACAAACAATTCAATTAAAAAGTGGGCAGAGGATCTGAATAGACATTTTCCCAAAGAAGACATACAGATGGTCAACAGGTACATGAAAAGGTGCTCAACATCACTAACCATCAGGGAAATGTAAATCAAAACCACCATATCACCTCACACCTGTTAGAATGGCTATTATCAAAAAGACAAGAAATAAGTGTTGGTGAGGATATGGTCAAAAGAGAACCCTTTGTGCAATGTTGATGGGAGTATAAATTGGCGCAGCCACTGTGAAAAACAGTATGGAGGTTCCTCAAAAAATTAAAAATAGAACTACCATACGATCCAGCAATTCCACTTCTGGGTATTTACCTGAAGAAAATGAAAACACTAAGTGGAAAAGAAATCTGCACCGCCATGTTCATTGCAACATTACTTAAAATTACCAAGATATGGAAACAGCCTAAATGACCATTGATAGATAAATGGATAAAGAAAATGTGGTGTATACATATATACGTATATATATGTGAATATTATTCATCCATAAAATGAAGTACATCTTGTCTTTTGCGACAACATGGATGAACCTCAAGGGCATTATGCTGAGTGAAATAAGTCAGACAGAGAAAGACAAATTCTGTATGATCCCACCTACATGTGGTTTCTAAAAACCGAAAATAAAAAAACTGACTCATAGATACCAAGAATAGATTAGTGGTTGCCAGAGGCAGTGGGTTGGGGGGGCGGTGAAATGGTCCAAAGGCGTGAACTTTCAGTTACATGTAAGTCTGGGAGATCTAATGTACAGAATAGTGACTATAGTTAACAATACTATATTGCAGGTTTAAAAGTTGCTAAGAGAGGGGCTTCCCTGGAGGAGCAGTGGTTACGAATACGCATGTCAATGCAGGGGACACAGGTTCAATCCCTGGTCTGGGAAGATCCCACATGCCGCGGAGCAACTAAGCCCATGCGCCACAACTACTGAGCCTGCGCTCTAGAGCCCACGAGCCACAACTACTGAGCGCACGTGCTACAACTACTGAAGCCTGCGCGCCTACAGCCCGTGCTCCGCAACAAGAGAAGCCACAGCGATGAAAAGCCTGCCTGCTGCAACGAAGAGCAGCCCCCGCTCTCCACAACTAGAGAAAGCCCACGCGCAGCAACGAAGACCCAATGCAGCCAAAAATAAATAAATAAATAAAATTTAAAAAAGCTGCTAAGAGAGAAGATCTTAAAAGTTCTCATCACAAGGAAAAAAGACTGTAACTGTGTGAGGTGATGAATGTTAACTAAACTTCCTATGGTAATTGTTTCATAAAATATACATATATCAAATCATTATGTTGTACACCTAAAATGAATACAATGTTATATGTCAATTATAACTCAGTAAAAAATAAATTTTAAAAAAAGGCAAAATGGAGGGAATTCCCTGGCGGTCCAGTGGTTAGGACTCCGCACTTTCACTGCCGTGGGCCCAGGTTCAATCCCCTGGTGGGGAAACCAAGATCCTGCAGCCAAAAAAAAAAAAAAAGAAAAAGAAAAAGAAAAGGCAAAATGGGGGGGGCACAAGAATATAAAAATGTTGATAATTGTTGAAGTTGATAATTATTGACCTAATCAGGGCTGAGGTTGATTATACTACTATCTCTATCTTTGTGTATGTTTACCTTTTCCCACAAAAAAAAGTTACAGAAAAAATTGAGCTGTCTTTAACCTGGGTTGGTGTAAGTTACTGATTGGGACTACATTAAAAGTGGGTTCAACATTAAGGTAATGTTTGTTAACAACAACAATGACAACAAAAAACAACTCAGAGTGTAATTATATTAACCCATTATATTTATATACATTATGTAAATAAATCAATAAATCATTATAATGAGGAATGATTCTAAAGTTTTATGTTATATTTCTTAAGATGATCAAGTTTTAACTGGATTAGTGGGTAAGTTTTAAATCATAAGCTGATAAAGTGGGTGATAGATGAATTTTCCTGAATATATACAAAGTCTATTTAAATATTTTATTTTCATAAGGGAACCACCTTGGTAGACAGCAAACCTGGTTCGACGTACGTGGGGAAGCACAGCGCATGTGTGCATCTGGCAGAACACCCAGTACAGAAGAGAGCAGGTGCTGTTTTCCAAGACACCTACTTGTGCGTGTCCCGATACTATAGTTAGAAAATGGCTCAAATTTTTAGTTGCTTTTCCCAGAACTTGAAGATCGTCTTCCTGTTTATCTTGGTGAGATGCCTATGTTGTACTTGTGATCTTTCTGTTCTCTGTAATGTATTAAAACAAGATTGTCACAGATGGGGAAACAAGAGGGCATTAGTTAACAATCAGATGTGTGATTTCCTGAGCAGAAAAGACGCTCTCTTGTGCATTTTAAACATTTTTAAAGGAGAAATAGGGCTAGTCCCTTGAGGGCAAAGCCTGTTCACTGGGCTTTCCTCAAGACTCGACACAGTCATTTCTAAATTCATTTCCTCATTTAATTCTGTCCTTTGCATTTAATCTCAATTTTGCCTCTATTTTTTTGTAAGTCTCTCATCAGTTCATAGTGGTTACTGCTTTATAGTTTAAGTAAACATTGCCAGAAGAACAAAGGAAAGTGAAAGAGGCGGTCAATTAGCTTTCCTCCGAGTTGGTGTGATATGGAGATGACAGCACCTTTCCTTGAATTCATCCTTCAGGTTTTAGAACAGTTGATCTTCATTAGGTTTGGGGCAGGGAAAAAGTTGTACTAATTACTGGCTTTGGGAGACACAAGCCTTTGTTCTCCCCAAAGTATTAGGTAACACTCCTAGTGATACTCATCTCATTGCCTTACTCTTGTTTCATTTTCTATAAATGGACATAATAATGGTACCCACCTAAAGCGATTGTAAAGATTAAATGAGATAATATTTGTAAAATGCTTAGAACAGAGATTGGCACATAATAGTAAGTACCCTGTAAGTGTTTATAAGATAAATTCCTGCATGACAGTGTGGATCTTCTCTATAACATTTGAATAAATGACAACAGCTACATGCCGGTGGAGTTCTAGAATCTCCTTGATGAACTTGTCATTCACTGGCTATTGCATGGTCAGCAGATGGTTTGGTGAAACCTCACTAATTTGGAATGAGTTCATAGGTTATTAAACCTGAATAAGTGAAAATTCTGAAATCATCGATCTTTGGAAGTATTTGAAACACATTTTATATTTGTTCTATTCATGAAAAATTTGAAAGTGTCACATTTGACTAATTAAGTATTTTCAAGATACACATGTTCAGTTTGTG
This sequence comes from Eubalaena glacialis, assembly GCF_028564815.1. Classification (NCBI taxonomy): domain Eukaryota; kingdom Metazoa; phylum Chordata; class Mammalia; order Artiodactyla; family Balaenidae; genus Eubalaena; species Eubalaena glacialis. The sequence goes on from NC_083716.1 coordinate 89,575,287, forward strand.
ATTTTGTATACTTAATTGGAACAAAATGAAAGCTAATAAACGTTTTGATACGGACATCTAATCTTTTAGGTACATATCAACGAAAATACATGAAAAAAGCATAGAGAGATGTAAATACACTTCTTGGCATGCCGCAGACCTAAATAGTAATTTTTAAAGATATTGCTGGACTACTTTTAATATCTACAAATAACTAAACTTAGAAGAATCAAGTGTTTGTAGAATGAGTGTTCCCTAGCAAACTTGAGAATACTTAATCAGTTATCATTACTACAGCAAAAGGAGGCCAAGGAAGTCTTAGATTTCACTTGTATTGAAATTATATTTTACTTTTATAATTTACGTATGTCAAAACGTTTTAAAAGCTAACTTTTTAAGCCATTTTTAAGACTTTCTAAATTAATCGATTTGAAATCTTGATTAGTGCAGTGGGCAGGGCTAGCAATTCCTTTTTCTGTGTTCCCATCCCGTCCTATCCACCCTCTCTTACGGCATTTACTCTGAGCTCTAGGTTGTCATTATTTGTTTACACGTCCGCCCCCTGCACGGAACTTATCTGTCTTCCAAAGGCCAAGCTAATTGGAATTACTGTCCTCTTTCACCAGATTGGATCCCCAGGGTACAGTTTATTTATATGGCAGAATTTAATGACAGTTTTAAGTTCTGTGTAGTTGATTAAGAGTTTTTGGATTCAGGCTAGTTTTTAAAAAAATATTCTACAAAGTGGTTTATAAGTCCCTATATTATTCTGCTTTTAACCTTACACATGTCAGCTCTTGTGCTGTTAATCTGGAAGGCTAACATCTCAAGCACTGCTGAAGTTACCTGTAGTCTATTCAGATGCTACAGAAGCCCAGCACAGCATTTCCCACATTAGCAGGTGCTCAATAAAGATGGTGAACATCGCAATCACAGCCCTTTTTATTCCAAAAATAAATGACAGGGCGGAAAGAAACACCGCTGGCTTATTTCTGGTAAGGTTTTTATGTACTATAAAAGAAAGAAGTGTACTCATCAGCATAGCACAAATTCTAATAATAAGAGATACTTCTGTTTAAACTTCAAAGTCGTTAATGCAGTAATGCCCATTTGCCTTCCCTCCGCCCCGCGCCCCGGCCAGATCCACTTCTCAGGAGCAGTTCCAGCAGTTTGAGCTTAAGTGCCTGAATGTGGACCCTGAAATGAGCCTTGATTACCTTAGTCGACTAGGTAGCGAAACATTTTTTCACGAGGGTTTAAACTCCGCAAGATTTCACAGGATTTAAAAATGGTAAAAAAAAAAAAAAAAAAAAAAAAAAAAGCATCGAATTTCAGTACCTTTAAATTTGGATGAAACGGGGCACAGGGGCTTGGACTGACACCGCAGCAATACTTAGTTTTGTTTTTAACCATTTCGGGCCTTCCTGAAATACAGGCTGTATTGGCGTCATGGAAAAAGGAGCCTTGGAATCCTAGAGTCTGGTTTCTGGGTTCCGTCCCAGTTCTGCGTGACCTTGGGCAAGTTACTTTACTTCTCTGAATTTCCGTTCCCTCCGATGCAACACGACGATGGCAGCAGCCACCTTGCAACGTAGTCTGGAGCGCGCCTGGAACACACCCAGTCGGCCGCACACAAACAGCAGCCATATTAAGGCCGCCCAGCTCCGCGGCGACCTCGCGGCCGCGCTCTGCCCAGCAGGTGTCGGTACCGCCCGGAGCGCGGGCCCGGCGGCGGCGGCGCGGACCCCTCCCTTCCGCCGCTCTCGGGCCTGCCCCTCGGCGTCCCCGGGCGGGCCGCGGCAGCGTCCCGGGCCCGCCCCGGACGCAGTTGGCGAGGGCGGCGAGGGCCCCGAAGGCGCCAGACCGGGCTCCGAGCCCCAGCCGGCCGAGTGCGGGAGAGCGGAGGCGGCCAGGGCACCGCCCGCGCCCGAGCGCGAGCGCGCGGCCGCCGCCCCCTCGGCCCACCCCTCGCCCTGCCCCGCCCCGCCCCCCGCCCTGGCGCGCCGCCCGCCCGGGTCGCCGCGGGGCCGTGGTGTACGTGCAGAGCGCGCAGAGCGAGTGGCGCCCGCACGCCCTGCGCTGCTCCGCGGGCCGAGCCGGGCCGCCCGGGACGCTGAGGCGGCGGCGGCCGAGGCGGCGGATCTCGCGCGCCGGGCCCGCGTGCCCGAGCGCAGGTCGCCGTCCGCCGCGCAGGCCGCGCTCCCTCAGCCCGCGGCGGCGATGAGGCGCTGAGGCGGCGGCCGGCGCCGCGCGGCGGGACCGGAGGACGAGGAAGCGGCCCGGCCGAGGGCGCGGGGCGCCGGCCGCCCGAGGCGAGGGGCGGCGGGTGCATGGCGCAGTGACGGCCCTTGCGGCTCCGCCCGCTCCCCGGCCCCAGGCGAGGCCGTCCGGCCGCCACCCCTCCTGCTCGGCCGCCGCCGCCGCCGCCGCCGCCGCCGCCGCCGCCATGGCCAATGACAGCGGCGGGCCCGGCGGGCCGAGCCCGAGCGAGCGAGACCGGCAGTACTGCGAGCTGTGCGGGAAGATGGAGAACCTGCTGCGCTGCAGCCGCTGCCGCAGCTCCTTCTACTGCAGCAAGGAGCACCAGCGCCAGGACTGGAAGAAGCACAAGCTCGTGTGCCAGGGCGGCGAGGGCGCCCTCGCCCCCGGAGCGGGCCAGCCCCAGCATCCCGGCCCCGCGCCGCCGCCCAGGGCCGCCGGGGCCAGGGAGGCCAGGAAGGCGGCGCCGCGCCGGGACAGAGCCGCCGCCGCCGAGGCCGCGGGCCCGCGGGCCGCCGGAGACGCGGCCAAGGCGAAGGCGAAGGCCAAGCCGGCGGCCGACCCCGCGGTGGCCGCGTCCCCGCCTCGCGCGGCGCCCGGCGGCCAGGGCCCGGCGGCGGCGGCCGCCGCCGAGGCGGAGCCCGCTAAGGAGGAGCCGCTGGCCCGCTCGTCGCTGTACCAGGAGAAGGCGAACCTGTACCCGCCGAGCAGCGCGCCGGGCGAGGCGCTGAGCCACGGCGGCGGCCTGCGGCCCAACGGGCAGACGAAGCCGCTGCCGGCGCTGAAGCTGGCGCTGGAGTACATCGTGCCCTGCATGAACAAGCACGGCATCTGCGTGGTGGACGACTTCCTGGGCAAGGAGACCGGGCAGCAGATCGGCGACGAGGTGCGCGCCCTGCACGACACCGGCAAGTTCACGGACGGGCAGCTGGTCAGCCAGAAGAGCGACTCGTCCAAGGACATCCGAGGCGATAAGATCACCTGGATCGAGGGCAAGGAGCCCGGCTGCGAAACCATCGGGCTGCTCATGAGCAGCATGGACGACCTGATCCGCCACTGTAACGGGAAGCTGGGCAACTACAAGATCAATGGCCGGACGAAAGTGAGTGTGTGCCGGGAGTGGGCGCGGGGCGAGGGAACGCGGTGTCTGTGTGTAAAAGGGGTTTCCTTCTTGTGCAGCAGCCCGTGGAGCAAACGGATAGCATCCACCTCCGGCCGGCTCACACCCTCCTGCGTCTGATTGCACGGTCTTCTGGCTAAACTTAGGCTCTCCCTTGAACTTTGCAGTTTTCTCTTTTCCCTCGCACAGTGAGTCGGGTCAAGCCTCGCTGGAGCTCTAGGCGCCCGACGGGGACGATTAGAGTGCTCCCCGAAGCAAGTGCTGGTCCTGCATCAGCCTTGTGTTTGCAGCGGCTCTTAAAGTCCCCGTGGGCTTTGAACCACTCATCAGCTTCCGACTTCCACAGTCGAATGTTGTGTTTAGAGAGGAACCTGCCAGCCGACCACAGAAAGGTACATTTAAAATAAGCATTTAGGCCGAAGACTCCTTACGTTCAGGAAGAGCCTGGCTTTTCCCCTCCCCCTCTTACAGCTCTCATCCCTCTCCCTGTTCCTGCTGTTTTGAAACCCACTGCTATACGGGGGAAGAAGTATTTCCGTTTTCAGACCACTCAGTGTAGGTAGGTTACATTTTTAGCCTAGGTTTCCTTTATTTGCTTTTGTTAGTATAATCCCGCTGTTGAAAAAGAACTGTTTTGTAGCTTCCTGGGAAAAAAACCCAAAACCCCCATGGAATTGGAGCAGGAGAGAGGGCTCACTCTTAAGTCTCGATTTGGTGAAATCTTTGTTTTCTCTTGACTGTTGTAGTTTTTCCCCAACAGATTCTTCGGTTCCTACCTAGTCTGATGGCTCTTGCCTCCTCACCGTGGTAAATGATAGACTCTCCTTCTCTGTACTCTCTTGTGGTTCTTTTCCATTTTACTCTCCAGATCTTAATCTTTTCTTTGTATCCAGCTCCACTCCGGGCCACCCTACTCCACCCTCCTCCACCATCCATCTCTGTCTGATCTTGTGAGTTTGAGGAGATTGTTCAGGAGATCATCGCACGTGGGTGTTTGTACACAGACACTGACTCTTCCCAGTAGTTCTTTTGTGTGTGTCAGACCATCTGTTTTGACAGTCATTACGTGTGACTCTCAGACTGCCCAAAAGGCTAGCTAGGCATAGGCAATGAGGAAAGTTCTAAACGGGAAAATTTGGTGGGAAGAGACAAGGTAAAGTCTAGTTTACGCATTGCTGCTTCGTTGCTGGATGAAGGCACGTGTCTTAATATCATACGGTCGCCAAAAAAAAAAAAAAAAAAAAGGTGAACACTTGCTTAACACTAAGCTGGAAGGAAAAAAGAGCCTGATTAAACGCCAACTTCGGTCTTTAATGCAATTCTCATTTATATACATATATATTTTTTTAATTTGTTATGGATCAAATCTGAATCTAGCCATCAACCCTAGAGGAAGGAAAGCTTGAAAAAGCTTGAAGGCATATTAATGTAACTGTACAAAACTGACTGAAGTGTGTATGTAGTTGGGGCACAAGCTTCAGGTGAAGTCACGAAGAAGATAATGTCCTGAATCTTCCTTGCTCTGCTTTCCTTAGTTAATTTAGCTTTCTTTCCAAATTAAGCTAAATCCTCTTCTCTCCTATCTTCCTGTTTTTAACTGCCCTTCTCAGGGAAGGGACAGCAGGCAGCCTAGCTCTTACCAAAAGGGACTCCTAATGGGGAGGCTGTTAGAGAATAGCCACCTCTTTCCTCAGGAGTGCCAGTGGTTGAAGGACCATTTAGGTTTTAGATCACCTGACTACACAGGTCATGTGAAGGAAGGATGGATTTTAAACTCTTTAGAGTTTGATCTTATGCTCAGATTAATTTTAGGGACACAATTTCAGGATCTGTGAATGGTTTTAGGGAATCCCTTTCATTGTACTTCTTGGTTGAGAGAGGTTTTGGTAATCTTGCTTGATTGTGTAGTTTAAGCTTTCCTAAAAGAAACTAAAGTTGCTTGCTTGGGGGGAATGGAAAGGCAATCAGATTACCAGCCACCATATATTGAGCAACCTCAGTGTGTTAGGCACCAGGTTAGGCTCAATACAGCCGTGGTCACAGTAATTTTAATCCTATGACATCGGTAGGATTATTCTTACTGTACATTTGAGGATATTTTAGCTCCGACTTGGCTACGGCCTACCACTTATGATAACCTAGCTGGGGTTCAAACTTAGGGTCATTCAGACATCAAGCCCTGTGCTTTTTCTACTACACTGGATATGGGTAGGATATTAAATGAGAAGATGTAGATTACTTAGCACACTATTGGAACTGAAATTTGATATACGTATTTTGTTGACAGTGAGAGCATTAGCCTTGTATGTGAATAATTGTAGTTTATCTTTGGACTGTAGAAACTTCTTTTATTACAATGTTTGTTTCAGATAGTGACTGAAAAGCCAGTTAAATTTATCTGCCGGGATCATGCTTATACTCCTAAGAGAGGCAGAATATGGGTACTATATGTGATTGCAGAGAGGGTCTTCAGTTAAGGGTTTTATTATCCTTTACGACATTATAGTGATTTTAAAAGGTATTTGCCTCAAATGTGTGGTATTTTTCTCACATAGATTTTCACAGCAACTCTGTAAAATATTTAGGTTGTTGGTATATTATCCCTGTTTACAGATGAGGAAAGTGAGCCTCAGGAAAGGTCACTTGTTGGAAATCCTGCAGCATACCAGGACTTAAATTCAGGTTTTCTGACCGAGATTTGATGTTCTTCATTTACACTGTCTATTCTGTATGGTCTTTGTGCATGTCAGGGCCTGATAATCAGATGATGTATAATTTATAATTGGCTGTGGCTCATTCAGTATATTCTTGGATTTCTCCCAAGTTTCTGCTTCCAGCGCGCTTATCTGGCCACTGTTTGTCCAGCTACTTTAAAAGAGGAACTACAAGGGAAAGATGAAGAAATACAGGAAAAAAACAGGAACATGATCGTGGCCACTGAGCTCCAGTTTCCACTTTCTCTGGTCCTTTTTTGGGATTTTCCCCCTTTTTGCCCTTAAACTGCCCTTTGATCCTTTATCCTTTCTCACACCCTTTCTTCCATCAAGAAGACTTGCAGCGATGTCCAAGGGGAAGGAGTCACGGCCTGCTGATTTGTGAAGAGTAGCTTTGTGTGGGCTATAAGAAATCATAGGTGCCTTTACTTGGGGTAGAGGAAGAAGAATGCAGAGGAGTGCAGATCCTGGGAAAACGTGCAACTATTCAGTTGGAGTTTCTTTCTTTTTTTTTTTTAATTTATTTGTTTTATTTATTTATTTTTGGCTGTGTTGGGTCTTCGTTGCTGTGCGCGGGCTTTCTCTAGTTGCGGCGAGCGGGGGCTACTCTTCGTTGCGGTGCGCGGGCTTCTCATTGGGTGGCTTCTCTTGTTGCAGAGCACGGGCTCTAGGCATGCGGGCTTCAGTAGTTGTGGCACGTGGGCTCAGTAGTTGTGGCTCGCAGGCTCTAGAGCGCAGGCTCAGTAGTTGTGGCGCACGGGCTTCGTCGCTCCGCGGCATGTGGGATCTTCCCGGGCCAGGGCTTGAACCCGTGTCCCCTGCATTGGCAGGCAGATTCTTAACCACTGCGCCACCAGGGAAGCCCTCAGTTGGAGTTTCTTAATCACTCTGAAGGAAAACGTTTGCCTGTTACAATAAAACTACTAGAATCATATACATGTTTTTGGAATTTTGTCTGAAACTTACTCTGTTCAGTTAAAATGTACATAAAGGGAAGGAGTGATAAAATAAGACCAATAAGCAGCAGGTTCTATTCCTGAGATTTTTCACCAGTCCTGCAGTTAATTGGGCAGCTCTAGCTGATTATGGCTTTTAGAGCAAAGGGTAGGATAAGGACAGACCTGATCCTTTGTTATCACTACCATAGAGATGTGGTGTCAGTCCTCTTAGATGTTACAAACAACCCAAACAAGACTGCCTTCTCAATCTCCTTCTGCCACTTTCTCTATACTCTTGGCTCCCAGGATGTACTAATTGAAGCAGCTTGTTTAATGTTTTAATAGCTACGTCAGAGTTCAAGATCAAAGTCAATTATTCTGTATTCAGAAAGGCTGAAAATATTACAACTTCCATAATAGCAGTTTTGCATAGTGCTTTACTGTTTTAAAAGAGAAGCAGGTGGACTGGAAGAGTAGTCTTAATAGGTTGTGGCAACCAAGTTCAACTTTGTAGGAAAACATTTTGAACGGTGAATTAGTGTACGTGTAGTTTACGTATATGGTAACTTCTTTAATTCTAAAGGAATTTTAGTTTAAATTAACAGGTTGTTGGTTTTTCAAAAATGTTTATAGCTCTTCCCTTATCTACCGCCTAATAAGCCACAAAAATTTCCTGCAAAACCTTAGTCACACAGGAGGAGAGCATCTGAACATAGAAGGATAGTGGACTTTGTGCTGCTGTGAAACCTGGCTTGGATTCTGGATCTGCCACTGTTTCTGTGTCCTTGAGCCAGTTGCTTAAGCTTTCTGAGCCTCAGTTATTCCATTTGGAAAATGGTGTTAAATGATGCCTGCCTTTTCTGTCTCTCAGGCTTGCTGTGAGGAATGTATATAATCTTGAATGTAAAGGCACTTTTTAAATTGTAAAGCACTATGCAAAAGTGTCCTTAACTTACTCTTCTCATTTAGAAAATTTTCTACTTTTCTGGTTTCTTTCTTTAAAAGAGTTCTGTGCTTTTCCTGTCTTTTCCTCTTTAATAAGCTAGAGGAAAAAAGACTTTAGAATGATCACCCGTTTTTGACTTCCCCTCCGTAGACACACACACATACACACACACACACTTTTTTTTTTTTAAACAGAGGAAATAAGTCCCAGAGAGGTTAAGTGCCTTGTTCAAGGTCAGAGAGCTGGTTAGTGATTTACTTCATTCTTATATCTGCACCTTAATGCTGCATCTCATGTAAAAATCACGTGTTCCCACTTAACTAATTTTGGTGTCTTTTATGCCATTTTTGAGGCTACGCTTGAACATTTATGACTTCCTTTTCTTCTCCCTTTTACTCCTGTCACTCTACAGTTTGGCTTATCTGACATTCTCGTTTAAATTTTCCTCCTTTCGATAATTCCTCCCTAATTTCCCTAGATGTTCTTTATTTACCTCCTTTTTTCCTCTGTTGTTAAAGCCATTTTCCCTGAAGCAGGCCCACTCTCTCTTATTTCCTTAGTTGGAACTGTCTTTCTGCTCTGTGTTTCTGATTTAAATGTTTATTCTCTGTTTTCCTTTCCCCCCTTTTCCCCTATTAGGCATGAAGTCTGTCTTTGTTCATCTTCTAGCATGTTCTCTGAAGCCTGTGCCTTCCCAGTATGCCTTTGGATTGATGTTATCAGCTTAGTTGTTTTTATTTAATTTTTCTCTTTAGGCTTTTAAAGCAACACCAAATGTTTCAGTCTCCCTTTCATTTGCACACATTCTTGATCAGTGTTTCATAGATGCATTTTAGTGCTGCATTTGCATTCTACCTCCTTTTCCACTATGCCCTTGTTTCTGCACCTGAAACATTGTTTGTGACCACAGGATGGCATTCAGATGATTATTTGAACCATATTCGTGGCTTGTCTTTGACTCTTTCTGTTCCAGCTAAAAACTTTCTATTCTAAAAAACAAAACAAAGAAACAACCAAAAAAACTGACAGATGATTAACCAAAGTTTTCCCTTAAAATGGTTTATTTCACACCTGTATTCCTTAGCCCAGACTCTGAAATGTTCTGCCATCTTTATTGGAACGTTTTGTGTTTCATTATCACATTTTTCCAGAACCAAGTCACAGTTTTATTTCTGAAGAGCTTGGATCGTATCTGTACCCTGTGTCTGTTTGCTCGCTGAAATCACCGTAAAATTTTCTTGGGTTTGGCGTTCTCATTTTCCTTATTCAGTGTCCCAAGTCCCGTTTCTCTACCAAAGCGAAATACACGTACTCTTGCTCCTCCTGTCGTGTTCTCTGAGTCTTGTTTTGATAGTCTTTTCATGCGTTCGTTGAGTCAACAAATGACATGAAGTGAGTACTTTGCATGCACGGGTACTGTCCTAGGAGCTAGGAATACCTGAACAACAAGAACGAAAATGCCCCCATTCTCATGGAGCCTAAATTCCACTTGAGGCAGGTGAGGGGCGGGGAGAGACAGTTAATAAAGAGATGTATGAGTAAGCGCATGACACGTTAGGTGGTAAATATTAAGACAAAAAAATAAACAAGGTAAGGACAGAGTGACCAGGGGGTTTTCTTTTACATAGGATTGATAAAGTAATACGATATTACGTAGAGGCTTGAATGAAGTGAGGGCCCGGGTTACAGGGGTACGTGGGAGAAGAACATTCCAAGTAGAGGTACTAAGTAGCACATACAGCGGCCCTGACGTGGGGTGTGCTTGGCGTGTTCAGGACACAGCAAGGCGGAGGTCAGTGCGGCTCGAGCGGAGCGGAGGGGAGGGGACGGGCGAGAGCATGGTAGGAGGTGGGGTCAGTAAAGCGGGGCTTGGGAAGTAAGGTCGGTTCATGTGGGATTTCGCCTGTGAGCCGTGGCAGGAGCTCTGGGTTGTATCCTAGGTGACACGGGAGGCCCCTGGAGAGCTTGTTCTAGGAGATCTCCGTGGCTGCTGTGGGGGGCAGATGGGAGGGAGCGAGAGTGGAAGCAGGGGCACCAGGTGGGAAATTCTTCCAGCAGCCTTGGCCGCAGGAGGTGGTGGCTCACATTAGAGCAGCAGCTGCAGACCTGTGGAGAATTAGTTGGATTCTGGATATATTTTGAAAGTAGACTCAGTGAGATTTGCCGATGGATTAGTCGGAGGAATGAGAGAAAGGAAGGAGTTGAGAATGTCTCCATGTTTTTGGCTTGAGCCACTGGAAGGAGATAATTATTATTTCATCTTGCTCCAACCCTCCTGCTCTCCTCCTCTTGCCCGGCTCTTTCAGTTTCCGTTTATAGCAGATTGTTGACACTTACTTCGCAGCTCAGTCCGGAGGAGGAGAGTTCCGTGCTCTGCTTGGGCACATTCCTTCAGACTGGCTGTGCTCGCTGCCGCTGCTGTTGACCTCGCAGCGCCATCCTTTCTTCTGCAGAGGCTTTATGGCTTCTTTGCACAGTACGCTCTCATCAGCGCTGCCCCTGGGGCTGCCTGCGGGAATTACTGCAGGACATCTTGCTGAACTCCTGGTGCTGTCAGCAAGTAGGTCTGTGCTCTCTTACATGAACTGCTCACTTAAGATGGCTTGTAGATACAAATCCATGTAAAAAGAATTACACAGATTCTGAAATTTAGGGAAACATTGGAGAAAATTGAATGGTTCAACATGAGAGACAAGCATAGATTTAAATTTCAAAATAAAATTAGAAATAGAACATCTTTGTTTAAACATGCTGTTGGAAGTAAAGCTATTGTAGAAAATTGAGAAGAGGTAGGATGACCATGAAATATCAAAAATAATTCCTGACATATAGATGCAAACAACTATGTGATAGCTTAGTAGGAAAAGAAGGGGGAAGTTTATGATACCTTAGGGATCTGAAAAGATAGCAGAGAAATACAGCTCTCATCCCCTTGATGAGGAGCCTGACCCTGGAATTAGAAATAAAAGTACCACCTATCAGATGGGAAGAGATAGGGTTAAAATTAGAATATAGTATCCAGGCCTTTTAAGCATAGGAAACCTTGCTTTTGACTTTAGGGTAAGGGAGGGTCACAAAAGTATGGGTAAACATTAAAATACTCTATGTGAAATGATTAAAAAAAATTAAAACCTGAAAGGTCAAACTTGAGCTATAGAATCGAGGAACCTTATAATCTCAACTTAATTCAAACAACTTCAGTTTCAGCCTGATTTTTGTATACATGGGAAATGTCAGATCCGGCCAGTTAACTGAAAGAGTCTAATCAGGAGTTTGAGTTATTAAAAGATTGGCCGCATCTGAATTTTTTCTCATTAATATTGGTACTCATCTCCCATCTGTAGATGGTAACTAGAGGTTCTGAGTCCACAGTTTTGTCAGTAATTATCCTCTATTCTATCTCTAGGCATTTTTTACCATCTATTATGTCTTCCACTGACTTCTGTTAGCATTACTTCTCTGAAATACAGCCTTGAAAGTTACTTTTTAATTAGAAAATTGCGTGATTTTCCCCCATAGGCCAGGTCTTCGTGCTGCTTCAGTAGCACTATTGACCACCCCAACTCTAAAATCTTTGATCACTCATTTACTAGCCTGGATCTGAGCCTTTCACGTGTTGTTTTCTCAGCATATTTTTCAGAATTTTCCTTATTTTCTCAGCTTCTAACTGTAGTTTTTTCTTAAAGCTCAGTTCTTAGCTTTCTGCTCAGCACTGTGAGAAGACACATGTAGGGGGAACTTGAAGCATCTGTATTTCTAGACTTTTCTTCTCAGCTTATATGAGTTATCTGTTGCTATGCAACAATGTAACAAGTTGAACCAAAACGTAGTGACTTAAAATAACACACATTTATTATTTCAGTTTCTGTAGATCAGGAACCTGGGCACAGCCTAGCGGCTTCGCTGCCTCTCACGAGGCTGCAGTCAAGGCGTCAGCCAGGGTCGGTGGTCTCCTCCAGAGGCTCAAATGGGGAAGGATCTGCTTCCAGGCCCACTCAGTGGCTATCAGCAGCGTTCAGTTTCTCGTGGGTTGTTGGACTGAGGACCTCAGTTCCTTGCCATGTGGGCCTCTCCAACACAGCAGCTTGCTTCATCAAAGTATGCAAATCAAAAAGGCAGTAAAGAATCTTCTATCAAGACTGAAGTCCCAGACTTCTGTAACTTAACCACAGATGTGACATCCCATCACCTGTGCTGTATTTTTTTGGTTAGATAAAGTCACTAGGTTCATTTCACACTCAAGGGGAAGTAATTACACAAGGGTGTGAATACCATTTCTTAAATTGCTTCTTCCTTTATAGTGTTTGCCCCTGAAGTGATACTGTTTTTTTTTAAATTTATTTATTTTTATTTTATTTATTTTTGGCTGCGTTGGGTCTTTGTTGCTGCACACCGGCTTTCTCTAGTTGCAGCGAGCGGGGGCTACTCTTCGTTGTGGTGCGCGGGCTTCTCATTGCAGCGGCTTCTCTTGTTGCGGAGCACGGGCTCTAGGCGCGCGGGCTTCAGGAGTTGTGGCACGTGGGCTTCAGTAGTTGTGGCTCGCGGGCTCTAGAGCGCAGGCTCAGTAGTTGTGGCGCACGGGCTTAGTTGCTCTGCGGCATGTGGGATCTTCCTGGACCAGGGCTCGAACCCGTGTCCCCTGCATTGGCAGGCGGATTCTCAACCACTGCGCCACCCGGGAAGCCCTGAAGTGATAGTTTTAATGGTCTGTGGTTTGTCTTCTCTTTTTGCTCTGGTCTATATCTTTTTCTCCCTGGGTGATCTTATGTGCTGGAGGAAGCACAAGTTCTTAAGCTAGTTTGCCTGTGTTCAAGCTCTTGTTTTGCTACTTAATTGCTCTCTGGTTTTAGGCAAATTTTCTAACAAAGTATCGCTTTCTCATCAGTATATTAGGAGTTAATAATGGTACCTAATTCAGTAAGATTTGTTTAGAGATAGGTGAGATACATGGGAAATGCTCAGCAGGTTATCAGTGTTCATTTAATATTAGCTGTAACTATAATGACAGGAGGAGGAGGAGGAGAGCAACCATGGCTTCAGCTGTTAGGACCTCTTCACGCCTCCTCGAGCCGCCTGTCACCCTGGCGTCTGTAAGGGACTGATGGGCGTCTCCACTTCGAGTGTTCCACAAGTACTGCAGACCCAGCGTGGTTAAGACTGAAGTCTCCTCTCGGAGGGGATCAGCGTTGGTGGGGCTCTCTGATGGGAGAACAGGTTTAAAACTGAACCTGTTTGCAAAACCCATTTATTTTTTCAACAACTATTTACGGTGTCTAATATATGCCCGGATCAGTGCTAGGCACTGAGAGTACCACAATGCCCAGGTCAAGGTAATTCTCTCTGCCCTTCCCAAGTTTATTGTCGGAGGGGAAGATAACACTGAACCTGCAGTTCCATGTGTGATGGATGTTTATGAGATGCACTGGAGCCCATGGGAGCATGTTAGAGGAGACCTAGGTTGGTCTGCAAGCCAGGAAAGGTGTCCTTGAAGAAGCAGTTACTTAGACAGACTTCCGATGGGTGAGTTCATTTCAGTGGAATAAGTCCAGTGAAAGTCTTCAAGTCTGAAAAAGCATGATGTTTTAGAGGAGCATTCTTTCCTTTATCAGTATGTAAATTTTACTCACTTAAAAATTATTTCCTGTGTCTTGTTCCTCATTCCCGTTTACACTTTCCTAAGAGACTCATCCTTGTCTCTGTCCTAGATCATTAGAAACGCCTACTTTTTCTCTTTTTGTATCTTTCCTTGCCAGTCCAGTCTATCCTTTACCTCTCGTGTTATCTTTCTAAAACACAGATCATATCACTCTGCTGCTTGAAAAATATGTTTCCCCTTCGAGTCTTGGTATGCCATACAGATATTTTTTTTTAAGGAATGTTTCGTTTCCCATCGTGTACTTTCTGCTGCAGCCACTGGAGCCCACTTGCAGGTTCCTTGAACTGCATTCATCTTCTCTCTCTCTGCATGTCTACCTCTCTGCATTTCTGTGTGGAAAGGTAGTAGGGAGGCTTCCCCAGCCTCCTTCTTGCCCCAGTTCTTCTAAGCAGAATTACACCTCTGTCCTGTCTGTTGCTGTGGCACTTCTTACCACTGATGGAACACCTTCGACAGTGGTGGGTTTCCTCCACTACTTGTGAGCCACATTAGGATAAGACCCCTGTCTTACTCATGTTGATACACTCAGCTTCTTGCATCGGGCACTCAGTATTATATTTGGATTTTCACTGTACCACCCTAACTGAGATTTTTAATTGCTTTATACCTGGACTGTTATACAGTATTATTATTTAATTCATTCTTCTCCATGTACCACCTACATCTATCTAATATAAATTTACTAACACTTATAAAAATCTTACTCAAAAGTCTTCTGAGGTTTTTTTAAAGGGTACAATTTGATTCCTAGGCACTTAATGCTCCCCAGCTACTTAGGCCCACCGCACCTATCCACCCTTATTTGCTACCCGTCTTTGAAATACAGCCACTATTTCAGCCAGACTGTTTTCTGCCTTTTTGCTTCGCTTCTCACTCCTCCCAACACGTCTGTGAGTTCTTTGACTGGTTTATGCTCCCAGGATTCAGATCTTATGCGTCCCTTAGCATCTAGCTTAAGTCCCATCCCCCATATCTCCCTGAACTCTGAAACTCCATTGGTCTCTCTTTTCTCAAAAATTTTGTATATCTTTTATTCCTGAAGTATCTTCTCCAGAAAGTTATAAGGGCAGGGGAGCTGTATTATATACTCTTTGGTCTTACACAAAGCACCTTTTGTTGTTCTTGTTATTTATTATTCATATGTTAACACTTAGTGAATTGCCCTCAACCAACCTGCCATGTACCTCACCTCTGCTTCCCCTCTTTCTATCCATTTTCTAAAACTACAGTAAGACTTTTTGGAAGTCTGTGAGCATTTTCGTCCTATTGTGGTCACTCTCCTTTCTGTGCTTACTATGCTATTTCCAGTCCCTATTTTCCAGATAAAAATAACCCAGGCCAACATGGCCTAAACTATTTTTAACTCCAAGTACTGAGAGAAAGGTCTGAAAGTGAAATGAGGTTTTAACCATTGCCTTGGCCCACGGTCAGTTGGTAGGTTACGCGTTGTGGTTGAAGCCCGCACATCCATGAATCTCGAGGGCAGAGTGCATGTATGTCTTGCCTCCCTCATCCCCACCAGTGAGAATCCCCAGGGAACCTGTGTCACTTCAAAACAAAGCTGCATAATAAACACGATGTTGAAAGTGACCTCTTACATGCTCTTCTTTGTGACCTAGGAGAGAAACTTGTGCCTAGCAAGCTGACACAAAGCTCGACATTTTCTATACCATGGGATTGATGTGCAAAGTTAAAACTTTTCAAGAGCAAAATTATCATAGTTTTGATTTGGTTTTAGTATTTGGTAATTTATTCCAAATTTTAGATCACATTAAAGGAGTTGTATTTACATTTACATTTTTATGCTTAAAGAGAATTTCACTTTCCAGCTTTGCTTGATTTTGGTATTTAAAATGTGTTTTCATTCTCTGAGAACATTTTTCTAGTTGGAGGAAAGTAGCTTGAGATTTAATATTTACCGCAGATAATTTATGTGCAAAGAATGGGCGTAGTTTTGGGTGGCTACAGTCCAGAGTATTTGGAATCAAATTTCTTCAATGAAGAAAATTTTGGCTAAAAATCACGTATGATAATAAAATAGCACCCCTCTCCAGTAGCTTACACTTTTTGTTTCAAGGTAATTATATACACTTGAGGTTCATAACTTTGTTCTGCATCTGGACCCCTTTAGGAATCTAATTGTAGCCATGCACCTTCTCACCCTAAAAATGAACATACATGCGTGTTTTGCTTATACTAAAGCCCATCCATAGACAGTACAGTAAGAACCCCTGTTATAAGAAGAGTTCTAAAGAACAGAGCAAAACAAAAAACATTTTTAAGCTTTTCATGTCTGGTTATGGTTGAGTGAGGTTTCTGTATTTATTCAGTTGCTGTTCTTGCCCCATGTCCACAGAACTCTGCTTTGAATTTTTTCCCTCCATGGTAGTAGTCAATTTAAGTTATGGAGACCCAGATAAAGGATAACTTAAATCTAGTGGTATAGATGTACAGACTTCTGAAAGATGTTTGCCTTGTACAATCTGGCTATATAACAAAACAAAGTTAACTGTTGTGTACCAGGTTTGAAACCGTGACCTTAGGGAGAATGCCTTCCCAGAGGGCACACCTCTGCAAGTACGTCTGCTAGGTTATCCTTGCTTTCGAATTCTAGATGTGCAGTTTTGCCGTAAAGGACTGAGATCCTTTATCACCAATAAATAGCACTGGATCGTGATTCCTTCTCTTCTCCCTCTTTCCCTTTACACTGTGTTGTTTCCTGCTCCCACTGCACATGTCCATGTGTTCATGTGTATTTTGCTTTTTTTTTTTAACTTGTAACTGACATTTCAGTAAGATTAATCTGAACTTTTTAAAAAATAAAAACCTTGGTAATAATAGAGCATCAGGGCTGGGGGGATGGGGAGCAGGGGAGGAGTGCCCTTAAAACAAAAATGAAACTAGAACTCATATTGGTTGGTTTTGTTTTTATTAAAAGTAGTTGCTATAACTGTTAGATATGAAGGAGCTCTTGATAGTTTTGGTAGAAAATATTTTTAATACGTGTAAGAATAATTTGTCCATCTTGCTTATTGCAGGATCTGTGCTTTGGTGTTGCGTAATAACTGTAAGGTTTTTCTTTGATGTCAAGATTCTTGCAGGTGTTTCTTTATCTCAGAAGTGTCTAGAGTCAGGGGTGATTGTTAACAGAAGCCAGGAGTGGGAATAGGACCTGCGAGCAGTACTTTGGATGCTTGTCGTCGGGCTCTCTTAGCTCTGAGCAAGACACTCGGCACTCCTCCCAGGCTCCTCGTCTCTGAGATGGGAATGACGTTGACCTGATTAACACAAGATATGTGGAATAATTGATTATCGTAAGAAGCTTTTTAAAAAGGTCATTCTGGCTCTCATCAATGCCTTTTCAAGTCACTAGGCCTTGGCCTTGGCAGTCCTTAACTCTCCACCTTTGCCCCCGGTTGTTGTGTTGGTTAACCTTAGCATTACACAGTAAAGTTCAGTTTTAGATGAAGAATTCTTAACTTGCTTTTAACGGGACACCAGAACCTTATTTTTCATTAAGAGGAACCTGTTGTTGCTTAGGCAGTTGGTACGTAGCCTTGGCACTGTGAAAAAAGAAACTGCTCAGTTGATAAGGGCACCTTGAACTGAATTTCACAAGTTGTGTTACATCATGGGTAGTGAAATAACTCAGTCCGAGGGACACCTTGATCAAAGGCTCTTTCTCTCTCCATGTTCTCCCCTTTAGCAGAATGAAGTCAAATGGCAATAAATATTTTATTTATAATCATGGATTGAATTATTTAAGGTGCATTTAAAAAATTGAAACCTTTGGACGTTAATTACTTTTAAGAGCTAGTCGTGTATACAGATGAGCTAGTACCTGTAAAATGATCGGATCAAATCTCACACAAAGGAGTTTATACTTATTTTATAGTTTTTATTGGTGTAAACATAGATCAGATTGTTTGGTGATTTGTTGATATTAGTATTTACCTTATTTGCCATATAGGCTGTAAGTTAATCGGCTTTTAAAACAGAATCTGAGAAGTTAATTCTTCCTTCCCTGAAATAATGGGGGTGGGTGTTTGGGGTTAGCTATTTTTCAGTCATGCTTTATGTCTTTTTTTACTCTTAGTAATATCATCTTGTGGCTATTACCATTTCATAGCATTACTTTGGTGTCTGCACTGTTGAATTCAATTCATAATAATAATAATTGTGATTCTAGTGAAAAATGCATTTTAAGAAGCTCACGTTGTCCTTGATATAAGAAATTGCTTGTAGCTTCCACATTTTTCCTAAAATTGGTCATTTTTAACAATTGAAACCAGTAAGATGTGAACTACTCTACTTACATATTATGGGAAGTAGCTTTTTTATGTTGACACTGGACAAAATTATTTTAGTTGTTTACAAAGAAAATAAAGCTTATTTGAAAATAAAGAATTGAGAGGAAAGCAAAGTTAAACTACATGTATCCATATCTGTATTTTTCTTATAGAAATATATGCTATCGAGATATGGAAGAGTAATTTCTTTGAATTATACAATACTTTTAATAATATAGATTATATACGTGGGAATTTTCGTGCTTGCTCTCTTTTCAGCTTGGGAATTGCATGTATATGTTAACTGTAAAGATCTTACATATGAGAAGAGAGATTGCTCCTTTGTTTGTGACTTTATATGTTTTCTGATAATAAAAATAATCCAGTGCTTCAAAATCCATGAAGCCAAAACTGACAGAATAGAAAGGGGCAATAGACAAATCAAAAATTACAGGTAGAGATTTCAGTACTTCGTTCCAGTAATTGTTAGAACCAAGCAGACAGAAAATCAGCAAGGGTGTATGAAAGATTTGAACACTATCAACCAGCTTGACCTAATCGACATCTGTTGAACACTCCTCGAAATAACAGAATAAAATACACTTTTTGCAAGCACACATGGGGAATAGACCCTATGCTGAGCCATAAAACAGGTCTCAATGGACTTGAAAGGACTGAAATCATTTAGAGGCCGTTCTCAGACCACAGTGGAATTAAATTAGAAGTAAATAATAGGAAGAAATCTTGCAAATCCCATATATGTGGAAATTGAAAAACACATTCCTAAATAATGTCAAAGAAGTAATAGATATAGACGTCGAGGTCAATGGGCAGAAATAAGAATCCAGAAATAGACCCACATTCAAAACATCAATTGATTTTTTTTGTTTGTTTGTTTACAAAGACACTAAGCTAATTCAATGCAGGATAGTTTTTTTTTAATTTTATTTTTAAATAAATGGTTTTGGAATAGGTGGATATCTATATGGAAAAAGTAAACATGACCCTTACCTCACTTCATACAGAAAAAATTAATTCAGAGTGGATCACTGACCTAAATGTAAGACCTAAAACCATAAAAATTTTTAAAAGAAAGAATAAGAGAAAATTTTTATGATCTTAAGATAGGCAAAGATTTCTTAGGACCAAAATAAAAGGATGAACGATGAAGGAAAAAAAAAAATTGACAAATTGGACTTTAAACATTAAAGCATTTTGCTTATTGAAAAACACCATTAAAAAAAAAGACCCTTTTAGGAGAAAATATTTACAAGACATATCTGACAAAAGACTTTTATCTGGAATATAGAAAGCTTTCTTATAACTCAATAATAAGAAGGGAAACAACCCAACAGAAAAAAGGGCAAAAGATTTGAACAGATATTTCACAAAAGAAGATATGTGAATGACCACGTACGTGAAAAGATTCTCAACATCATTGGTTATTAGGGAAATGAAAATTAAAAGCACAATGAAAAATCACCGTATATACACTAAAATGGCTAAAATTTAACATACTGACAATACCACCTTTTGGCAAGGATGTGGAACAACTGGAATCCTTACACACTGATACATTCCTTCATCACTTGTGGGGATGCAGGGTGGTACAGTTACTTTGGGAAACAGGTCAGCCACTGCCCAAAAAGTTAAATACATATAGACTCATCATATGACCCTAAGTATCTAAGTATTCTACTCCTAAGTATCTACTAAGAGAAATAAAAACATGTCCAGACAAAGACTTGAGTATTACTCATTATCCTCAAAAATAGGAAACAACCCAAATGTCCATCATCCGGTGACTAGATAAATAAAATATGGTACATCATACAGTGGGATACTCTTCAGCAATAAAATGAACTACTCTTTTATTCAACAATGTGAATGAATCTCAGAAGCATTGTGCTCAGTGAAAGTGTACCATAAATTATTCAGCTCCTTGTGTTGGAAGTTTGGGTTATTTCTAATTTTTTGCTCTGACAAATAATTCTGCATCAGATATTCTTGAAGGTGAATCGTGTGCATTTTAGTAAGGTTTTTATAAGAAAAATTTCTAGAAGTAGAATTGCTGGGTTGAAGAATTTTATGTACTTATATTGCTAACGTTTACTCAATGCTTATTATGTACCAACCACTATTATAAGTACTCCTTCTACTCAGATTATCTTGTTTAATTCTCACAACAACCATATGAGGTGTAGATACTATTATCTTCCTCATTTTACAGTTGAGGAAACTGAGGCACAGAGTTTTTTTTAAAAAAACTTGTTCCAAATCACACAACTAGGGACTTACGAGCCAGGGCACAAACCAGGATAGTCTAACTGCAGAGCTTGACCTCCTAGGTAAGACATGTGAAGTATGTTTCTGTTTATGCATGTTTTAGGGGAATTGTATTTACTTTTATGTTTCCTACTTGATCTTGCTCAATGCATTATAGAAATTTCTTAATTTTAAAACATTGGGGATAAGCCAAATATTTATCAAGCGAGTCTTTCTCTTTCCTTACTGAAATAATTTCAGAAATGCACTATTGGAATGTTGTTTAATTTCAACATAGACAAACTCATACTCAAGAAAAATACAAACTGTTCACTTAAAAGAACAGTCTTTTGATAGTATACAAATATAGTGTACAATTCTTTGAACAGGTTAGTTTTTTCACATAGATCATAAAAGGTATTGGTCAAGTAGTAAAGTTCATATTAACCTGTAACGATTTTCAAATAGGCTGTATATGCAGAGGGTGTTGTAGTTCCTTTAAGTGTGTAAGCTTTGCATTAGAATCATGTTAATGTCAGGGGCCCCCTATAGATCTTCTGAATCAGATTTTGAATCCCAGGAGAAGGCCAGACAACTTCTTAAAACTTAATAGAGATCCTAGTTCATATTTGGGTCTGAGAAAACTGGTATAAGGTGTATTCTTAATTGATAAGGGATATAAAAAATGGGACATCTGATATCTCAGATATCCAAAGGACATTTATTAACTATTCTAAATACCTCTTAACCAATAAGTTGGCAAAGAAGAAATCGTTTATTAATGAAAACAGCTGGTTTACATTTTCTTGATTATATTAATCCCATAAATTAATGCTCTCTCATCTTTCTTCCCCAAGGCTTCTGTACAAGTAGGCAATACCATCTGCCTTCACTTGGTCATCACTTATTTATTCCTTAACCTACTTATCATGTGCGTTCAAGTGCTGTTTTGAAACTAATCTTTTGAAAGGTATTATTCCCCTGTTATAAGAGGATCTGTCCTTTTCTTTCTGCTGCCTTTTTTCTCCTGTTACTCTGTAGCACTTGATTGGAGGTAGTGTGTTATATTGGTGAAGAGTGTAGGATTCAGAGTCAGAATGCCTGGATCCTAAGCCTAGCTCTGCCATTGGCTAGTTGTGTGATGCTAGCAAGTTACCTGCCTTGTGTTCACATTTGTTTCACGGGATAAAAGGAGTGCTTATGTCATGATTGTGGAGAGGACTAAATGAGCTAATGTATGACAGGCATTGTAGCTGGCATGTAGTAAGCTAGCAGAATTCCCACTTGTTATTCACCCCTCCCTTTTCCTTTCTCCTTCCTCAGCTAACGTGATGCTGCACTGCCCTGGCTTTCTGTAATCTCTCAAACCATTCCTTCTCTGTTGGCTTCCTTTCTTCTAAGTGTAGGTATTTCCCTCCCTTTGGCATCAGCATTCTTCTGTTTACCCGTAATATGGAGATCAGCCACTGGCTTTGAGATCAAGCAGACCTGGGTTTCAGTTCTAGCCCTGCTGCATGTTAGCTGAATGACCTCAGATTTTAACCTGAATCCTTTCCCAAGCTCAGGTTTCTGACCTGTAAAATAGAGGCAGTTCCTTTTTTCTGGATTATTGGGAGGATTAGAGATAACAGAATGCCCAGTATAGGGTCTGGCACACTAGTCGCTGAGTGAATGGGATCCGCTGCTCCTGCTGTCATATCTAGCTTGTGTCATCCACTTGATCTCTTCCAGTTCTGTATCTTCAGATACCATCACTGAACTGTTGATTTTTTTTTTTTTAATGTTGTGTATTTTATTTATTTATTTATGTATTTATTTTAGGCTGCGTTGGGTCTTCGTTGCTGCGCGCGGGCTTTCTTTAGTTGTGGCGAGCACGGGCTACTCTTCGTTGCGGTGCGCGGGCTTCTCACTGTGGTGGCTTCTCTTGTTGCGGAACACGGGCTCTAGGCGCGCGGGCTTCAGTAGTTGTGGCACGTGGGCTCAGTAGTTGTGGCTCGCGGGCTCTAGCGCGCAGGCTCAGTAGTTGCGGTGCGCGGGCTTAGTTGCTCCGTGGCATGTGGGATCTTCCCGGACCAGGGATTGAACTCGTGTCCCCTGCACTGGCAGGTGGATTCTTATCCACTGGGTCACCAGGGAAGTCCCGAACTGTTGATTCTTAGTTCTGTTTCCCAAGTTGCATTTTCTTCTCTCCCTGTTAAGGTGCGCTTTCTCTATTTCTTACTGGTATTTTAGAGTTTTCATATCTGATATCAAATTAATTCTCTATCATCTTCCCTCTGAAACTTGCTCTTTATTGTGTGTTCCATTTTTTAATCCTTGTTCTTGACATCCTCCCAGCCATGGTACCTTAACATTGGGTTGATTCATGCTGTCTTTCTGTCTGTCTCTGCTTCCTGTCTCAGCGTGGGTTCCATTCTCACCAACACTGAGGCTCAAACACCCATCTTCGGCTTTCAGTTCCCAGTATCTTTTTTTGTGTGCTTTTTCCTAATAGCCATGAATGTCATCTCCCTGCTTCCAGTATTCCTTGTTCTCCCTAGTCTATCCTTTACATTCAACTTTACATTCATCTTCCTAAAGTGGGGGGGTTAGTAGATTTTTCCCAAAGTGCTAAGTGTTTTAGGCTTTGGAGGTCCAACATTCTTTGTTGCAGTTACTGAACTCTGCTGTTGTAACGGGAAAGCAGCCATAGCAATGTGTAAATGAATGAGCATGGCTGTGTTCCAGTAAAACTTTATTTACAAAAACAGGAGGTGAGCTAGCTTTGGCCCACAGGTCAGATACCATCTGCTGTCCTAAATGACAGCTCAGATTATTGTCAGTGCTTGCTTATATGACTTCAGGCATTCTGTAGCTTGAAAAATGAGTCTGAATTCCTTAGCATAGTATTTGAGATCTGCCTCGAGTTAGCTTTATTTCCCTTATCATATGTTGTTTATTCTACCAAATGAAACTACCTCCTGTTCTTCGGACACGCCATGCTTTATTAGGGCATCTCATGGTTCTTTTGTTGGTTAAGGTTTTAGAGTAAGCACTCTGTGTATTCTTTTTAATTTTCCTCCCTCCCTCCCTTCCTTCCAAATTACTGCTTCGCATAGTATTTCTTGAAATAGTTCCCTTTTTAAAATACTGACTGCCAGGTGGAACAGTTTTCCTAGCACCCTGCTTTCCTATTCTTATCTAAAGTATTTTGGTTTTAAGTGTTTTACTTCTCATCATTTGGAGAAGAAAAATATGATGCAATTACAAGGTTCCAGAAATATTAATTCTCATACCAGTTGCTCTGAATGGTAGTTCGTAACACTTTCTTAGCCATTCTAGATGCATGTGTGAGTGATGCAGTGGTACATGGAAATTCTTTGGGAAAATAGCTTTAGGTCTGATGGGCTTAGTGGCAGTTTCTTCAGAACCTGTTTTGACCTCTGTATAGTAGTATTCTTTTTCTCCTATCTCATCTCAGCCTTTCCGATCTCACTGAGTGATGAAGGAACATCTCTATTTTATTTTTTTCTTAAAAAAATTTTTTTAAATTTACAACTTCCAGAGAAGTTGCAATATTATTACAAAGAATTCCTGAATGCTATGCATCCAGATTTCCCAAATGTTAACATTTTAGTGCATTTGCTTCATTTTTTTCCTGTCTCTCAATATGTATTCTGAAATATTTGAAAATAAATTACAGGCCTGACACCCGTTACCAGTAGCTACCTTAGTACATTGTTTTATATAATCACACAACAATAATCAAAATCAGAAAATTAACACTGATAATTCTGTTATCTAATATACAGATCTTATCCTGATATGGCAGGTTATTCCAATAATGTCTTTTATAACAAATGAAAATCTTGGATCATGCATTGCATTCAGTTATCATGTCTTTTAAGTTTCCATTAATCTGAACCAGTTCCTCAGATCTCCTGTGTTTTATGACACCTACATTTTTGAAGTGTACAGGCCAGTTATTTTGTAGAATGTCCTTCAGTTTGGGTTTGTCTGACATTGTTTAACCATTAGATTAGGGTTATTTGACTTTGTCAGGAATATCACTCAAGTGTTGCTGTGTTCTTCTCAGTGCCTCTTACCAGGAAGCACATGATGTTGATTTGTCCCTTTACTGGGACATCTCTGTTGGATGCTGTATATCTTCCTTAGGGCTTGGGGGCATTCTGTGTCAACTTGGTGGACACGTGAGCCCCTTGGAGCTCCCTTATGAGCCCTTGGAGCTCTTCCTAGCAACATTCTAATTCCTTAAGTTAATATTTTTTAGTACTTTCTCTAGACATGTGCTGGGGACGTAAAGACAAGTAAAACACAATCCTAGCCTTAACAGTACTCATGGTGTAATGCAGGGGTCAGCAGACGTTTTCCCAAAGGGCCAGATAGTAGTTATTTTAGGCTTTGTGGGCTACATGGTGTCTGTTGCAACTACTCGAATCTGCGGTAACGTAAGTGGCTAACCATGGAATAGAATGTAAAATTGAAATGACTATTAGGATAAAACTGAGCCTTGCAAGAAATGTCTTGTTTATAGTGAGCTTCTTAGATCTGTATCTGCAGACCCTTCTGCTATTTGCTGGAAAACTTTGAAAAGCACTGCTAGGCGTTTTGAGCCATTGAAGGATTAGAGGAAGGCAGGGACATCAGATTTTGATTTTAGAAAGTTAACTTGGATGGAGTACAGAGAATGGTTTAGAGCAGGGCATGGCAGTCCTGGAGGCAGGGAGAGGGGTCAGGAGGCTGTTACTAGGAATCCAAGGAAAAGATAAGGACCTCTTTTAAGATAGAAGTACTAGCGGCGTAGAGATCCAGACATACATAGCAAGGGATATTTGATCTGATTGATTGTATAGGGCAAGGGAAGTGGAGAAGGGTAAGTCAAGGATGATTTCTAAGCTCCTCTTGGGAAATTGACCAAAGTTGCCACTTGGTAAAGGAAAGAATATATGAAGAACAGCAACTTGAAGACCAGGGATGACAGGCAAATAAGTTGTTTTGGAATTGTTGAGTTTAATATGCCTGTGTATGTACAAGTGGAAGTTGGTTTTATAGGTCTAAGGCTGCAGAGAGCCGTCTGGACTCTGGTGGTCAGCATATAGACCATAGCTGAAGCCACAGGATTGAGTGCCGTCCCCTGGAGAAAGAATTTTGCGTAGCAGTGGTAGTGCTAATTACAGAAGCCTTGTGGGAAGGAAAACTTCATTGGTGGAAAGGGCATGGGAGGAAAGCATATTGAAAGAAAGAGAAGGAAACCAAAAGACAGCGGTGTTTTAACCAAGGAAGAATAGAGGTGCAAGAAGATCAATAGTATGAAACACAGCAGAGAGGGTTAATTAGGATTAGAACTTGAGACATATATTGCTTTTATTAAAAAGGTTGGGGGGGGCATAGTTTGGGACTTTGCCCAAACTTTAATGGTATCTAGGAGTCATTTGAAGATCTTGTTAAAGTAAAGATTCTGAATCAGTAAGCCTGGGGTGAATTCCAAGATTCTGCATTTCCAACAACTTCCGAGCAGTGTGAACGCTGCTATTCTGAGAACTACCTAGACCACCCACAGTTATGAAATTGTGCATTAAGGCAGCCCAGGGCACTGTAGCAAACTCACAGGGGTGCCATGAATATTTTTAAATTTCAAGGGAAATACAGCAACATCTCTTGGACACCACACCATTAGGTCACTATATTCCTTTTGGTGATGTCATACCTTTGTGAAGCTGGGTTTTCAGTGCTTACTGTGATTTTTTTAAAAAAGTAAGTACTGCCTAAAAATCAGTGTGAAACAGGAAATGAGGCTGATTCCAAGGTTTGAAAAGTTATGCAGTGCCCAACAGACGCTAAATTATTAGGATTTAAATACTTGCTAAGTGGTTTGGCCCATACGACTTAATGAAGTGAACAATCAGATATTTCTTTTGGCCTAGGAGTGCCATGAAAAAATTACCGTGACACTAATTACTGTGTGAACCAAGAAAGTCTGGGAACCATTGGCATAACTGTTCTTCATAGAAACTTACCTGTGGAGCAAAACGGCCGAGAAGATTGGATGGTAGCTGAGAAAGGGCTTATTTTAAAGTAGAAAAGACAGGTATGTTACATGCTGGGGGAGGGAACAGCTGAGAGAGAAACAGATGTGAAAATATGGCAGATAAAGGTGTTGACTTAGAGTGAAAGGTCTCTGAGGAGATGAGACAGGATGGAATCTAGACCCTGCTTTTCCAAACCTTGCTCCAAACCCGCAGCACTGGTTTTCTGGAAGAAACGCAGAATCTCACGTCCCACTGCAGACCTCCTGAATCAGAATATGGATTTTCAGTAAGATTCCCAGGTGATTAAATGTGTGTTAAAATTTCAGAAGTACTGTATAGGCAGGATTATCCCTCCATAGGAGAAAGAATGCCCCTTTTGTTTATTCCATGACTGTGTTGTATATCTTGTACATGCCAGCCGTTCTGATTGAGGGAAGTGAGGTGATGAGGCCTATAGATTAGATACATTAAGAATTCTGAGAGTAAGAAGTTGCAGAAGTTTCTACCTGATTGCCTTAATTACCTCAGAGACGTAGGAAACATCTCCATCTATTGAATTAAAGAGTTGGAGCTGAAATAATGGCCGGAAGAGGTGAGTGATGGAGGTTTGGAATAATCATTTTGAGGAGTACAAATAAATTGACGAGGATGAAATTGCCAAGCAATTCTGAAGGTCCGGCTGAGGTCAGAGACCACTTTCAGTTGTTTAGGTGTTAGTCTGCATGGTAATAACTTTTTCCAGCAGTGCTGAGTAGCTTGGGTGTAAATTTGTTAGTTTGCAGGGTGAGGTTAAGGAAAAAATAAAAGGGCTAACAAAACCTCTATCCTGGATAAAGAAACAAATGAAGCCACAAGGAGAAATATGAGAAGGAGGGGTAGAAGGATTGGAGGTCTTCTTGAAAGCCTATGAGGTCACACATCCTGGATTTGGAGGAGTTCTGCCCTTGTTCTTATCTACCAGGAAGAGGAAAATTCTTTTTTGTCAGGCTGTAGAGATTTATCAGGACTTAGTGATTGATTGGGTAACAGGGAAGAAAGCTCAGTCTAGAATGACTCCTAGAATTCTGGTTTTAGAGACTGCTTAGAGTACATTATTAATCAGTGAGGAATTGATCTCCAGTGAGGGTTTTGTTTTGTTTTGTTTTGTTTTAGATGGGGAAGTGTGGAGGCAGGATAAGATCAGATTTGGAAATGTCAAATTTGAGGCTGGATAGGGGACTCTCTAGGTGGAGATGGCTAGTCCACTGGTAATATAGACATGCTACTCAAGAGAGGTCAAGTATGAAGATCAATTTGGGAGTCAGTGGTATAATAATAGCTTCTACCAATTGAGTGTTTACTCACTGTTAGGCAAAAGACTGAGCAGTTTATATGCATTATCACATTTATCCTCTCATCAAGTAGGCTTACACAAATTGTCCATGGTCACACAGCTAGTAAGTGGTAGAACCAAATCCACGCCCTTCTACTACATTCTGGGAGGTGATTGATACCAGGTGTGTTAGATCTTCTCAGGTGTAAATGACAAAAGAAAATGAAAATTTCCTCAAATGGGCTTAAGCAAGCCAAAAAAGAAATTAATTGCTTCCCATAACTATAGGTCTAGTGATTGACCTTCTGGCACAGTTGGAACCAGGGGCTCAAGCAGTATCATCCAAACTTGATCTCTCAGCCCTTGTTTTCTGTATTAGTTACTCTCTTGTAAGCTCTCTTCATCCTCTTCTCTTGCCAGTAGTTTCAGCCTTACATCCTGGAGATACACAGTTGACCCTTGAAGAGCAGGGGTTTGAACTGCGGGGAGTCCACTTATAGGATTTTTTTCAAAGTAAATACAGCACGACCTGCTGTTGGTTGAGTCCCCAGATGCTGAACCACAGACATGAAGGAACTATGTATACAAAGGACAGACTGTAATTTATACTTGGAGGTTTGATTGCTCGGGGGGTTGTTGTCCCTAACCCCGGCATTGTTCAAGGGTCAGCTGTACACAGAGAGAGAGCTTCCGTTTACCAGGGGCTCTGACAAAAATCCTTGAGTCGAGTCCCGTTGGCTCTGATTGGCCTGGGCTGTGTGCTTATTTGTGAACCAGTCTCTGGCCAGGCTTGAACCATGTGCTGAACCTGGAGGGTACAGAGTGAGCCTCACCCAGACATAGGCACTGAGGATGACAGATCAGCATTGCCCTAGGAAATGAGGCTGCTGGAACGAGAACAGGGGGAATGGACGCTGCGCAAACCAAAGCAGATGTCCGCACACGGGCAGGGATGAAGTCCCCCTGTGACTGTGTGAGGAGTGTACCAGGAATGATGATAGTGGCTAACATTCATTGGATGCTTACTGGGTACCACGTGCAATGCTAGCCCTTTATATGCATTCTCTTTTTAATCCTCACAGTAGCCCTTTGAGATATATACAGTCCACCCTCCTTATCCGTGGATTCCGCATACATGGATTCAGCCAACTGTGGATCAGAAATATTGGGAAAAAATATTCAGAAAGTTCCAAAAAGCAAAACTTGAATTTGCTGCAATGCTGGCAACTACAGTTGACCCTCGAACAACACAAGTTGAACAACACAAGTCCACTTATATGCACATTTTTTTCATTAGCAAGTACTGCAGTACTATACTATCGGCAGTTGGTTGAATCTGTGGATGCGGAACTACAGATCCGAAGGAACCTCAGATACAGAGGGCCAACTAGAAGTTATACTCAGGTGTTTGGCTGCGTGGCAGGTCAGTACCCCTAACCCCTGTTCAGGGGTCAGCTATATTCACATAGCATTTACATTGTATTAGGTATTATAAGTAATCTAGAGATGATTTTAAATATATGGGGAATGTGTGTAGGTTATTTGCAAATACTGTGCTATTTTATATAAGGAACTTGAGCATCCATGGATTTTGGTATCCAAGGAATAAATCCCCATGGATACTGAGGGACAGCTGTACTGTTGGTATCCCCACACGTAGCTAGTAAGTAGCAGAGCTGAAATTATAATCCAGGCTGGCCAGCTGCAAATCTTAATATACTTACTTAACCATTATACTATAAGTTGCTTTATCTCCTCTATACCACCATAACATTTCTATACCACCATAACATTTTTTTTTAAGGGCCTTTTATTTATTTATTTTTATTTTATTTATTTTATTTTTGGCTGCGTTGGGTCTTCGTTGCTGTGCACAGGCTTTCTCTAGTTGTGTTGAGCGGGGGCTACTCTTCACTGCAGTGCGCGGGCTTCTCATTGCGGCAGCCTCTCCCATTGCGGAGCACGGGCTCTAGGCGCATGGGCTCAGCAGTTGTGGCTCGTGGGCTCTAGAGTGCAGGCTCAGTAGTTGTGGTGCACGGGCCCAGCTGCTCCGCGGCACGTGGGATCTTCCCAGACCAGGGCTCGAACCCGTGTCCCCTGCATTGGCAGGCGGATTCTTAACCACTGCGCCACCAGGGAAGTCCCCGCCATAACATTTTATTTGTGTTTTTTTCATTGTATTTTTCACAGTTTGTCTATTATAGTTGGGGAGTTACAGCGGTTTAGAGCGTAGTGAATCAGACCTAGGTTACCATTTGTTCTATATAATATGCTTTTAATAAACATTTGTTAATGTGACTTAAATAACATTTACCTTAAATGTTATGGTGGAAATTCCTTGTTATTTTAAAAATTAAATTCTCATTTTTTCCCTTTTTAAAATGTTTTGTGCCATTTATTTATTTATTTATTTATTTGGGCTGTGCCGCACGGCGTGTGGAATCTTAGTTCCCCGACCAGGGATTGAACCCAGGCCCTCGGCAGTGAAAGCGCGGAGTCCTAACCGCTGGACCGCCAGGGAATTCCCTGTGCTTTATATTTTAACCTCACAAGTGGCTTTTTATATTTAGCCACAGAACACTTCTTTTTTTCTAAGACTTTTTATACCATCCTTGAATATGTAAAATTCTAGTTGAATTGTTGCATTTTAGTGTGTCTCTAGAGATTATGAAAATTTTTTTTGTTAATCTTGGTTGAGCCTTTATAACAGTAGTTTCAGAATCTTACCCAGTATTTCTGTAAATGTTTTTTTTTTTCAAAAAAACAAAACAAAATAAAGCTAATAGTGCTTCTGCAAGGCTTTTGTCATCAGAGTAATTTATTGAGGTCACCCCGTTTATTTATTAGAATTGGATATTCACAAAACTGAGCCGATATCCTAATGTGTCCGCATTTGAGATGTTTATTTTAAGCAGTGAGTGTTCTGTACTGACTAATAAAGTTTGAGTTTTTAGACCAATAGAAGTTATCAAGTACTGTTTAATTTTGGCATCCATTATTACGTGCGTTGTGATGCCAGTTATATTTCTTCTAATCCTGTCGGTTTGAAATGTCTCCTCTATGTCATTATAAAGGAAGCAGTGTAGGATTGGAAATTGGGAGACCCAGATTTTTGTCCTTTGGATCTCTAGTTAGAGGGGTCTCTTAACTGAAGAGTTTGGACCAGACCTTTATGGTCTCTTCCAGTTTTAAAATTCTAGAGTTTCTGTTTTCAATTTCTGCTATATCAGAAGTACTGCCAGATGGAACGTATAGTCTTCGAGCTAGATTGGAAGGTTATGTAGTCCAGGTTCCTCGTTTCAGAGCTAGAGAAAGCTGGCTAGACGACGTGGTCCACGAGCTCCGCCACTCAGCGGCAGATGTAGCAGGGACGGGGGGTTTCTGCCTCTGCTGCTCTGCACTCCTCTTTCCTCAGAAGAGTTGTGCCAAGGGGAGCACAGCTAGCATGCATTTATGTGACTAAAGAAACATTTTATTAGGCATGTTGCTAGCTGCCAAGATGCATAAACGAGGGAATGTGCATGAAAAGCCACATAGTGTGGAGCCTCAAAACTGGGCTGTGGAGTCCAGCAAACCTGGGTTCACAGTCTAGCTGGCTGCTTAGCGCTGCGGCCTCAGGTAAGTTAGCCATTCTGGATCTCAGTGGCCTTGTCCGTATATTGAGGACATTAGCATTCTATACAACTGTTGTAAGGATTAAATGAGATAATAAAGATTCTACCAATACTTCGCAAGGTGCCTGGTGCATAGTAGGCTCTTGTAGAGATTATAATGAAGGTGTTCATGAAGGAAGAAAGGAATTAAGATGTACAGAACTCTTTCCTTTGTTGTCTTGTTTAGCTCACGTCCTCTTGTGAGATAGTGCTAATTCTAATTTCTCAAATGAGGAGACAGCTCTGAAGGTTTGGGACTTCTCCCACGCCCCATAGCTGTCGGTCGTAGCTAACACGGCTAACGCTCTCTGTTTCCCAGGCTGTGTTTTAAGCACTTTTTGTGTCCTAGCTTATTTGCCATGCAGGTCAGGTATACCGTTGTTATTTTCACTTTACAGACAAGAGAAATCAGGCACAGCAAAGTTAAATAACCTCCCCAGTGACCCAGCACATAGAGTGCAGGCAGTCCCTGTGTCCTTCCTTTATTTCATGTGGCGTTTTGGGAATGTAAAAGCCATGTTGCAAACTGGAAAGCACTACGTAAGAAGGGGTGCTATTTTATCTTGGTCCCTGCACTCGGGAGATGACAGTCCACTGGGGATGTGTCTTCTCCATGCTAAACCTACTCACTTCTACCACTGTTACTTACGGGACGTTGTTTGGCCATTTTTTTTTTTTTTTTTTTTTATTTATTTATTTATTTATTATTTTTGGCTGTGTTTGGTCTTCGTTGCTGTGCGCGGGCTTTCTCTAGTTGCGGCAGTGTGGGCTACTCTTCCTTGTGGTGCTCGGGGTTCTCAATGCGGTGGCTTCTCTTGTTCCGGAGCGCGGGCTCTAGGAGCATGGGCTTCATTAGTTGCGGCACGCGGGCTCAAGCTGCTCTGTAGCATGTGGGATCTTCCAGGTGCAGGGCTCAAACCCGTGTCCCCTGCATTGGCAGGCGGATTCTTAACCACTGCGCCACCAGGGAAGCCCCATTTTTTTTTTCTTAATAATACTCCAGCTTGTCAGTATTCTTCCTCTAATGTGTCCCCAGAAATGGATACAGGCTTCAGATATGGCCTGAGTAGTACAGAATCTAGGAACTGTTTAATGTTGCTTAATGTCGCAGTAGCTTTTTAGTAACACAGTGGCTGGTTTAAGTTTATGGTCAACCCAAACTCCTAGATTTGGGGAGTGTTTTGTTTTTTAAGATATCTGTTGTCTAAACTGTCTTACCCCCATTTTATAGTTTACTCTGCCCCCCAGGAGTTGTGAGAATTAAATGAAAGAATGACTATAAAGTTCTTGGCACAGTGACCGGCATGTAGTGATACCTCAATAAATGGTGGTGGTTTTCCTGTTATATATATTTATCTAAACTCTTCCCCTTCAGGAAAGTTATACTGATAGATTCTTCTATTTTTGTGATTCAAGATCATTGATAATGATCAAAATTTGTGGTCAGGTTTCTGAGTGGCTACATTTGGGTAGAAATAAATGTAATTGAAGTTAAGTTTAAGGAAGGGTTGTAGAGAAATGGGAAGTAACATTTGAGAATCATATAAACTATTCTCACGCTTCTACTGTTTGTTTTAAATTCTGTTAGGTAATTTTAACCATTGTGGTTTGGTCTGCATGTTAAGTGTTTGGGAGAAGAAAAGTTTGTATTGTTGCAGTACTACCCTCTGCAAAGCCTTTTAAGATATGAGATGTTTACACACACACACAAAAAAAAAAATTGATGAAAAGGTAGATTAGGTAGAGGCTAAAGACAGAATAGAATCTCCAGGCAGACAGGGGCCAGATGTGGGATTTATAGAGAAGCAACCTGTTAGTTTGTCCAGCTCATGTTCCACCATCTTATCAATCAGATATATGAGAATTTTTTCAAGGTGTATCTGGTTGGTTCTTCATAATTAATTTACTTAAAATTCTCTCAAACTGTATACAAAAGTGGAGCCTCACCTTAAGACTTCTTGCAACATTCTCTGCAAATTAGTCACATCCTTATAACAGTGGCCCATCTCATGGCCCATCAGTGACTTTGGTGAGAGTCACTGGGCCCCATCGCCCTCCAGAACCAAAACAAAACTTCCTCTTCCGTCAGCAGCGTATGTAGAGATAATATTGAATAACGGTAAAATTCTGCCTACAGTAGATTTACACATAATGATGTTGATCAGATGAGCTGGATAGATCTGTTATTAACAGGATTCAATAAACATTGTGACATAAAGATTAACCTGGGCCAGCGGAAAACTGTAGCTCAAAGAAATAGGTGGCTCTGAAGAATAGGGGAGAAGAAGCAGGGTGGCACAGATGCTTGTTCTGGAGGGCAGTGGGAACAAGGGTTGGGAATACTGGATGTCAGTACTTAGTTACTGGCAATATGCCTGGAAGTCACTAGGCATAAGGGTTTAGAGAACTTGAATTCTTAATAGTTGTTATGGAAATCTTGTATTCCTTTTAGACTGTTTTTCTAAACCACTCACTAGGTACACTTGAACATTCTTAAAAATAAGCTATGCCTAGGGCCAAAATAAAGTCACATGGTACTGAATGAAAACCAGTCTGTAGGCTTCATTTAGTAACCCTGCCTGTGTGTGTGTGTGTGTGTGTGTGTGTGTGTGGTGTGTATGTTATTTTTGTCATTCCTTGCAAGTAGAAAGCTGTTGAACTTCAAATTTACTTCTTATGACCTAATAATACTTCTGTCAACCTTTAGCATAGATGGTAAAACTCAACTTCTATTTTAAATGTATTAAGGTTGTTTACATTATTCCCAACCTCCCCCCTTAGTCATTAATTGATTTATTCAGCACATAGTTGAGCACTTACGTTTGGCACAGATTAGGAAAGCCTGGTTCATGCCCTGTAGGAGTCCAAAATCTGATCGGAAAACCCAGAAAATAAGTATTATAAAGGTGTCTAGATATGGCGATTTATAAATAGTTAAGCAAGTA
Organism: Eubalaena glacialis; assembly: GCF_028564815.1. NCBI lineage: Eukaryota > Metazoa > Chordata > Mammalia > Artiodactyla > Balaenidae > Eubalaena > Eubalaena glacialis. The sequence continues at coordinate 89,609,392 of NC_083716.1, forward strand.
TCCTCAGGATGATATGAAAAGCAAAGAACGTTAAAGAGCATTAAACTCACTCAGAGTGATAAAAGTAGAATAGAGGTTAACTGTATTTGAACCGGGCCGTAATTATTTTCTAAGACCAGATCTGGCTCTTACATGGATTACATTCCCGTGCAGTGATTTGGAGAGGCATATTAAACCCTTCAGCACTTAAAACAAAGCCCAGATAGGTTTATTTGTAAAATGTAGATAGTCGCTTTCCTGCATGACTCATGGAGCCGTTGCAGGACTGAAATGAGATGCGCTGTATGCAAGTCCTGTAAACTGGAGTTCTCTCCCAGTAAACTCGTCCTCACAAATGCTGCAACCTGAATCTCTGTCAGTCACGCCACAAAAGCTTTTCAGAAGTGCTTGGTTCTCTGCCTACAAAGAGAGTTGTGCTGTTATTATTGAAAAAAAAAGAATCAACTCATTATTGGAATTATTGATTTCTTAAGAGTCTGGAGTTATGTTTTTATGACCATGAGTTGTATGTTCTTATGAACTCAGAAAGAGTGCTGACTCTGTCTATTAAATCTTAAAATGAAAAAAGCATTTTAGTGACTACTGAATATCTCTCCAAGCATTGAGGTTAGGGCTGAGTTTAAACTTTTAAGTACTGCGTTTGAGCCCATTCATTTTGGGAATATTTTTTAAAATCTGACTTTTGTTGTTACTGTTGCATTGATTCTACATCAAGAACATTAAAAATAAAAAACAAGCATTTTGATAAACCATTATGGAAAAGAATATAAAAAAAGAATGTCTGTACATGTGTAACTGAGTCACTTTGCTGTACAGCAGAGAGGGGCACAACATTGTAAATCAACTACACTTCAATTAAAAAAAAAACCCACAGGATTTGGAATCACAAAACAAAACAGAAAAAACAACCCAGGGGCTTCCCTGGTGGCGCGGTGGTTAAGAATCCGACTGCCAATGCAGGGGACATGGGTTCGAGCCCTGGTCCGGGAAGATCCCACATGCCGCGGAGCAACTAAGCCCATGCACCACAACTACTGAGCCTGCGCTCTAGAGCCTGAAAGTCATAACTACTGAGCCTGCGCTCTAGAGCCCACGAGCCACAACTACTGAAGCCCGTGCGCCTAGAGCCCGTGCTCCACAATGAGAAAAGCCACCGCAATGAGAAGCCTGTGCACCGCAACAAAGAGTAGCCCCCGCTCACCACAACTAGAGAAAAGCCCGCGCGCAGCAACGAAGACCCAACGCAGCCAAAGAAAAAAAAAAACCCAACATTTTTTCCTCTATAGAGTAACCCAAAAGAGGAAACAGCTAGCTGTTTGCCAGCTCCAGAAAGAAAAGCAGACTCATTACTTTGCAGCTATACTTTGGTGCTACTCTATCACCTACTCAAGTGAATGAAAACTCAGAGCTGATTGTATCACTTCCTAGCTCAGAACTCTTCGGTGGCTCCCTATTACCCACCAGATAAAATCAAGTTAATTATCGAGGAGCACTCACCTTCCGGGAAGGGGCTTTGCCTGTGTCCAGCCTCGTGCTCACACTTTGGGCTCCCCCTGCTTGCAGTTTATACACAGCACACGCCCGACCTCGTAACACCGTGCTGTTCCTTGTCTTCATTTGTGACTTTTCCTTTTCCTGGAATGTTCTCCCTCTCCTCTTTGCCTAGCTAATTTGTACTCTTCTTTCAAGACCCATTTATCGAGAAGTTTTCCCTGATCCCAGCTTCCCCCAGTGGAATAATGCTCAGTGCCTAGTCTGGTCATTTTAATTGTTGGTTGTGTTGAAATGATTAGTTTTCCTTTCCGTTCCGCTGGAATGTAAGTTCTTCATGAGCAGGGACTGTCTTCCTACCAGCGTGCTCGTGAACCCTGAGTCTCCGCGTGTTCAGAACTGGACCCCTCGTCTCCCGCAGCCCCTGCCCTGAGCCTGTGCCGCCTGTTGTCTTCGTTCGTTTAGGGTGGTTACCGTTTTCCAGCTTCTCAAGCCAGAACCTTGGAGTCATACTCTCTCTCTTGCCCCGTGCCAGTCCCTCTGGGAATCCTGCTCGTGCCGCCTTCAAAACAGAATGAGAGTGCAGCCACTTCTTACCACTGTGGTCCAAGCCGTCAGCGTACTTCGCCTGAGTTATTGCAGTAGCCTTCTCACTCACCTCCTGCCTTCCACCCTTGCCAGCCTTCAGTCTGTTTTCCACATCAGGGGTTGCAGACTTTCTGCAAAGGGCCAGATGGTAAAAATTTTAGGCTTTGTGGACCAAACAGTCTTTGTCACAGCTACTCAGTCCTGTCGTGGCATGAAGACAGCCATAGATGATAATACGTAAACAAATGAGCGTTCCAATAAGAAACGGGCAGCGGGCGGTAGTTTTCCAGCCATTGCTCCACGTGGCAGCCAGATTGCTCAAAGCCCTCCAGCGACCTCTCTCTTACTTAGTCCTTTCAGTGGTGTCTGCAGCCCCCAGCTCTTCACCTCTGACCTCATCTCACACTGTCCCCTGCTTTGCTCTCTCCTCTCCAGGCACACTGACGCTCCTTTCCCTCCGACCGGCCAGGCACACTGTGCCTGGAACATTCAGTTCCTCATCTCTTTCAGATTTGCTCAGAGTCAGCTTCTCAGAGAGGTCTGCCTGACCACCCCATTAATAATTATAACCCCAGCATTGTACTCCCCATTCCTGTTTTTTTTTTAACAATGCTTATCTTCTCACGTACTATTTATTGTGCTCTGTGTTGACTTAATTATTATGTTTGTCCTTTCTCCTCCTAACAGAATATGTTCCCTGAAGGCAGTCGCTTTTTTAATCTGTCTGTTCATTATTGTACCCCCAAGATCTAGAACAGTGTCCGACATATAGTAAATGCTCAGAAAATAGTTGTTGAATGAATGAACAAATAGTGGATATTTTTAAGGTTGTTGTTGTTGTTTTTTTAATGCGTTCTTCCTTCTCTGTCACTGCACCAAATCCTGTCTGTTTCACAGTCTTAATTTTGCCTTAGTTTTCCTGTCCTCTCCAGTCCTGTGCCCCTTCATCCGGGCTCGCATCTCTCACGTGCATGTCAGTAACCTCTAATCCCCGGTCATCCACTCCATCCCCTATGAGTAGCCTGAGTGATGTTTGGAAAGTTGAAATATGGTTATTTTGCTACTGTTATTTGAAATTTGGCCCTCTGATAATCAGAATCCTATGGAGTGCTTGTTTAAAATTCTGAGATCGTAGGCCTCATCCCATACTTACTAAATCAAGATTTCAAGTATGGGGTTTGGAACCATATTTTAAGAAGTAGACCAGATGATTCTTAGTGAACACATTTGGGTTCACTGGCTTGTAAAACAAACTCCTGAGCAAGTCGTTGAGAGCCGTTCTGCCGGCCCCTGCCCGTCTATCCTGCCTCATCTCCCCCCGTCCTGCCCCACCACTTCACGTACCAGCGGTGCTCACCTGTTTGTGGTCCTCTCAGGGTGCCGTATTTGTTGCTGCTTTTTCCAAATATTGTGTTTACTCAGGATCTCCCCCTACTCTGGAAGAGTTCTGTGCTTATCCTTCAAAATTCTGCTCATTTGTCACTTTCTCCATCAAGTATTTTCTGCCGCCCCATTCCCACGAGTGCATTGATCATCTTTGCTGTCTGGATACCTTGTATAAAACTCTGTTTTGTTTATTACACTGTCCTGGATGCCTTTGTGTGACTGTCTCCCTGTTATGACCCGCCTGAGCCAATTCCGTTGTTTAGGTATTAGGCTCTTTTTGAGAGATACTGCTCACGTTTGCAGCTACAGATAAGTGAGTACTGTTGATCTCCTCCCCCAAAACTGAGCTTCCAGATGGCATGTTACTATGAAAACGAAACTCAGACTGAGCTCTGCCACACACACAAAAAGAGTCTTAGAGGCTGTTTTCTAAACTGGATGGAATCTCTAGTCTCCATTCGTTTAGAAACTCTGACAAGCACCTTTTATGAAAGGTTTATTCCAGGCAGAAGTGCTAATATGGTTTTAGTATTCATTTTAACCTAGATGAGATCAGACAACAGAATTCCCTTAGAGGGGACTAATCACAGAACCAGCAGGAACCTTAAGGCCTAGGGTACCATCCCAAAGCGTATAGGCCACTGGGTTCCCTAGACATCTATGTATGTGCTCATGCAAGAGCAGTGGTCCCTGTTTGATATCTAGCCAAACCACATGGCTTACTCACCACTCTTTTCTAATACTGTAGTCATTTCTAATATCGATTATGCTAATCACCAAACTCTCTGGATTTGAAGAGAGATAAGGATCCTGGGCTTACCTGAGGTTTCTGATTAGAAGCTTTCGGCATGAACCAATGACTGTCTGTATCCAGGAGTGGTTTTGCAAACGTTAACTGGCAATCCAGGATGAATATCAGGACCCTCTAATCCAAGCCCTCCCGTCCTCCGTTAAAACAAATGAGCACTCTCTATGCTGAAATAATTTAAATAGTTTAATCACACCTCTCTTCCAGACTCTGGAATTTCAGGAAGCAGGTGTTGAACTTTCATCTCTGTATCCCCAGGCCTAGCGAGGTGCTGAAGTGAATGAGGTGCTGAAGTGAATGTTTGTAACGTTAAGCAGCTGGGGGTTTTGTTTGTTTGTTTGAATGCTAAATTGCAAACTCTGCCAGAGAGTTATATCAATAATAAAACAAGTTTGCCATAGCTGTCAGCGACTGTGTCTTACCGTGCACCTCCTTGCGTGGGCTGGAATGCAGTCGTGTCGCTCCTGGAGATCCAGCTGAGGCCTGCCCGGGGTCCCCGCCTCCTTGTGCAGAGAGGTTGCTCTGTCCTCCTCCTCCGGTTTCAGCTTGGGGTGCTGCGGGTGACTGCCCTAGACACAGAGCCCGGCTTAGGAACCTGAGGGAGAGTTGTGCAGAGCTGGTGAGATTGCAGCCGAGGCTAACAAATGACAGGTCTCCTCTGACAGCAGAGCCAGGCGGCTCAAATATAAACTGCTTCCCCAGACCGATTCCTGATTTGTAAAGTAGAACTGTATCAGTTCCTTGCTAAAAGGGAAAAGGAGTGCAGTAAGGCATCATTATATATCTCTAGATTACACTGCCTGTTGGGACATTGCTCTTAAGCAGGTTGAGTTTTAAATGTATATTGAAGTTTTTTTTCTTTGGGTCTAGAATCAGGGCCCAATAAGGAAAGTAGTGTGTCTGGTGTTGGATTAAACAGTCCATCATGGTTGGGCCATTTGAGGAGTAATTTGCAGCAATACTGTTTATTATGTTTCCTTTTTTTTCCTGCATTTTTCATTCCTGTGAGTATGGAGAGAAGAGTCTCTTGGACTTTTTAAAACTTTAATTTATATTAGTAATCATTATGGTTACACTCTGCCTTACTACACAAATTATAACTAGCTTGTATTAAAATATTCTATAGGAGCATAGTAAAAATGTTGAAATTGTTCTTGTATTATATGATAGAAGATTAATAAAGAGCTCTCAAAAATCAGTAGAGAAATGATGAATAACCCAATAGGAAAGTGAATAAAGGATGTGAGTAAGCAGTCAACAAAAGAATTAAATAGCAAGTAAACATATGAAAAATGTTTACTCATAAATTGAGATGTGATTAAAACATTAATAATATAAGTTTTTACCTATTTTAAAAGAATAAAACTTAACAGCCGGGTTGGCATATGGGTGGGAATATATATGTACTCATACAAAGTATAGGATTCTGAAGGACATTTTGGCAATAAAAGTTTTTAAAGATTTATGTTTCACTTCCAGGAATTTGATTTCAGGGAGTTATTGAGGATGTTTACAGTGATTAGAGCTCCAAAACTCTTCTCGATCACAGTATTGTTTATAATAACAAAAAGTTTGAAAAAACATTTTAAGGAAACAACGTAAATGCCCTTATATGTCCTGTTTTATAATATGTCTTTAATCACTTACAATTAGTCAAAAAAGAATTAGTAAAAAAATTAGTCAAAATTCATTTACAATTGGTCAACTTTTGGCTAGTTATTTAACTGTTTTCCTGTGATGAGGAAAGCCACAAAGCTTAATGAGTTCTTACTCTAAATGAGCTTATTCCATAAGAACGTGTCCTCTGTTCCGTCTCTCCTCCCTACACTCTCTTCCTTCCGTGGCACTCTCCGGCAGCCGCATCGCCTCACCTGTCCCCTGTGAAGATGGCGCCGAACCCACATCTCCAGCCGTGACCTCTTTTTGGAGTTCCAGACTCGCATTCCCAACTGCCTTTTGAACATCTCCACCCAGATGGCCTAGCAGCATGGCAAACTCAGTATGTCCACAAAAAGGAACTCATCTTTCCCAAACCCATATTCCCTACTTCCATTAATGGTCTGTTCATCTCAACCAGACACAAACCCTCTTAAACCGTCTTTGACTCCACTCTGTCCCTTGCTCTGTCTGTGAGAGCGCGTACTAAGTCCGTTCACTGTTCTCAGTCTTTACCCCTCCCCCTTCTGCTGATACTGTGTCTTGCTCCCTCTTTCCCACACCCTTCACACAGCCCCTCCTCTCGATCAGGCTGTCATTTCTTTTCTTTGTCTATTGCAGTTGTGATCCGACTGGTATCCTCAGTGTCATTTTTCTTCTGCCCCCTTTCCCAAATCCATCCTGTATTCTACTTGTCATGTTTCTGAAGCACAGTTCTCTGATCATGTTGCTCCCTTGCCCCAAAATGATGGCTTCCCTCTACCTGTAGTATAAAGGTTCCTTATTCCTAAGTCTGGCCCACCTTACCTTTTCCGTTTTCTTCCCCCTTCTCATGAACCCTGGGCTTTAGCAAATCTGAGTAATGTTCTTTATTTTCTCGTTTAAAACTTCCCTTAGTTAATTCACTCCGTGAATTGAAGTGCCCTCTTCTTCCATAAAGTCTGCCATGATCTATCATAATACTGTCTCGGTACCTCCTTTTACATTCCCCTCTTTCTCCCTGGAATTAGTCGAGTAAGTTTTATCCAGTACTGAACTTCTGAATGGTCTTTATCGCCCTGTGTGGACTGGAGGCTTGTACCAGGAGAAACTGCCCTTGTTCTTATCGCTATTGTCCTTTTTCCCTGTGCTAGTTGTATTTTTTCCATGATACAGATTTGAAAAATTTACCTCCCCAAACACAAAGTCGAAGTTTATTTATGGTGAGATATGTTATTTATAACATTGAAGTTTAGCAAATAAGTCAAGAGACTTAAAATTTTAAATGCCTGTGATTGCCCTTCCTCATTACCCCTGTTTAACATGCTAATTAATGCAGTGAACAAAATTCATAACTTTATGAAGTTTTTAATTGTCTCTTTTAGGAAATGAGATGAACTAAGCAGGTGTAATTGAAATCTGCAGTTTTAAAAACTAGATTATTCTTATAGTAAATACCAACTTGCTGTTAGTCTAGTTCTCTTGATGACCTGTTTTCCCTGTATTTGAGCTAGATTTTGTGGACCCCAGAGGTAGTGATAGTGGTGGGTGCGTGTGCTTTGGGAATGAAGGAGGAGGAGACTTAAAAGCTGTAACTGCAGGGCTGGAGGCAACCTTCTGCAGCACATCTGGACGTGGGAGGACCGAGCCTTATGCACGTGTGTATCGCTGCGGCAGGTGGGCAGTCAGGCCGAACAGGGCCCCACTGGAGCCAGGAACTGGGGAGGCTGCAGAGCCGGCGATTTTCCCTCTGGGCTCCTCAGGGTCTCTGGGGCCTTTGGCAGGCTTTCTATTCTCATTATAGTTCAGTTTTCTGATCTCCAAAATGGAGACATTAATTGTACCTAACCTCATAAACTTGTTGTGAAGACGAGATGAGACGGTAATCCTTGCCTGGCTCAAGGTAAGTGCTTACTAAATGTTAACTGTCAACGTCTACAAAGGGCAGAGGGCTGGCGACCCTGGGGCAATATAGTTTAATAGAATACATTTTCAGATAGTAAAGCTTCTCCCCTCATTCAGGGTAAATATAGTACTTTGATAGCCTGTAAAATTTTACTTTTCTTAGCTTTGAATCAATGTTTTAAAATAATTCAGTTCAAAAAGGAAAAAGGAAAAAAGTTTCCTGGTTCAACTTCATATTGAATACAAGCCTTCCAATGCTAGAAATAAATGTCTTCAGATTCCAAAGAGGTATCGCAAGCCTCTTGCTTCCTTTTATTCTTAGAGTAAAAAAACAAATTTATGGTGTTTCTTATCTTAAGAACGCCCTCAATCACGTATATTTTCATATCAAAAAGGAAAAAATAGTATTTAATTGTTTTGCTTATGTTTAAATAGACTTTTCCTAATGGGAAACTGAAATATTTAAAGTTGGTGTCTCAAAGAGATGTCAGATTAGGAATGTACCTCAGAATGATATAGTAGGCAATTGCATTGTTTCTTTTTCAGGCTAATGTCTAGACTCTTCCACTGTCTTCCAACCCAACCCTTATAGGAGTGTGAGGTCGTGTCTGCTACTCCTCAGAAAGGACAGAAGGATAACCAGGGAGTATCGCTCCACTCCCCAACAAATCTCTAGGGATAGAGATATTTCACTTTTTCTTCGTAGACTTTAATGCCTTTCCTTATCCTTAGGACCAGTACATACAGTGTAAATCTCTTGGAACAATTTTATCCTTTATAGGTGTGTCTTAGTCCATTTGGGCTGCTATAACAAAATACCACAGACTGGGTAGCTTATTAACACAGAAATGTATTGCTCACAGCCCTAGGGGCTGGGAAGTCCGAAATCAAGGCGACCATGCTGGTCACTGTCTGGTGAGGGCCCTTTACTGGTTCGTAGCCAGCGACTTCTGGTTGTGTCCTTATGTGGGGGAAGGGGCAGGGTTACCTCCAGAGGCCCTTTATAAGAGCACTAATCCATTCATGAGGGCTTCCCCTTTGTGACCTCAGCACCTCCCAAAGGTCCCACCTCCTAAGTCTTTGGGGGTTAGAATTTCAACATGTGAATTTAGGAAGGAACACAAACATTCAGACCATAGCAGTGTGCATTATCTTACAATAATCTTTCATATAAACCCCAGAATAGGGAAGCTGCCGTCTTAAAAGCTTTTGTGGTGGCCATCGCCACCCAAGGACCACAGTGGCTCACTGCTGCTTACCTTTCATGTCCTTCTTCCTCTGCTGAATTGTCAAGATTTCATCCTATTTTTACCAAATTAACTTTACTACTTAAGTAATTAAGTGACAGAGCAGACCGTTATAAAAATACCCCACTGTCCCCTCAGCTGTTTCCTATGTTTGTCATGCTTATACTGTTTGCTTTTTATCCCTTCACCTTTCCAAATCACATCTGTCCTTTAAAGATAAGCTGGGGTCATGAGTAGCTCAGAACCATGTCCCTTTATTTTATCCCACATGTATAATTCCTTTTTTTCAGAATTCTTTTTCTGTTTATTATTTGCACTACTCAGTTTTGTAAGTTGATTTGTAAGTGCCTGGTGTTTTCTTTCTTTCCAGTTGCCTGTTGTTTTCTTTCTTTCCAGTTAAGTCCTTTCAGACAGATATCACACTGACCCTTTTTGTAGTGTGATATGGTAGGTATTCCATAAATATTTTTTAATACTGCTAATGACTTCTAGACTAATAACGTGCTCAAGCAGGTAAAATCAGGTGTAGAATGAGTTGTTATTAGTTGCTTTATCAAGAGATTAAGAGAAAATAAATTGAATTTATTAAAAGTATTGTGAATAAGAATCTTCTGCATATTAAAAACAAACAAAACAAGAACAGTAATATCAAGAGTCTTTTTTACACACATATATATAAAATATACCAGGAAGGGGCTTCCCTTGTGGCGCAGTGGTTAAGAATCTGCCTGCCAGGCAGGGGACACAGGTTCAATCCCTGGTCTGGGAAGATCCCACATGCTGTGGAGCAGCTAACCCCAAGCGCCACAGCTACTGAGGCTGCTCTCTAGAGCCCACAAGCCACAACTACTGAGCCCATGAGCCACAACTAATGAAGCCCGCATGCCTAGAGCCCATGCTCCACAACAAGAGAAGCCATGACAATGAGGAGCCCACGCACCGCAGCGAAGATCCAATGCAGCCAAAAATAAATAAATAAATATTTTTTAAAATTAAAAAATATATATATATACCAGGAAAACAAAATTACCAGTTAAGACATAAAGCATAAATATTATTTCAAACCTGGAAGCACTATGTTACATTTAAGGAACTTTAAATTTTGATAATCCAAACCATAGCTAAGGATAACTTTATTTAAATATGAATACTTATTTTAAATATAACAGCTTCCAGATTTCATGAGACGTTATAGAAATACCTTTTTGTGTTTTCTAGAATACAAATGGGGAGGAGTCTCAGGACGTACATGAATGGCTAAGTGCAGTTTCACTGTGTCATTTTTAGGCCACACAGATACTTGAATGAATTTATGACCCTTCCAAATCTTTGCATGTTTCCTACAAAATTTATCTTTCCCCGGAACCTCTAGGAGTTTGGCTGTTTCGGGTCTCAGGTTTTCCATGACGATCTGCTTTTTCTGGGTATGCTTGGCTCTCCTTTTTCCTCTTAGAGTCTCTAGTTGTAGGCACGGGAGGGCTTGTCTGTGTTCTGGGATCAGGATCGCCTTGCTTCCTTCTCATTTACGCATCCCTCTTATTTTATAGCCACCCGCAGTTAGCTGTAATTATTGAGAGGCCGTCTAGTTCGCTGGGTTACGCTGGCGTTTTGCATTTTATCCTTTTACAGTTGTACTAATGTACTACTGCCTTTCCTGCGGCTGGTATTGACAGGTCAAGCTGGCAGATAAAATGCAGGCCCTGTGTGTCACTGATCCCCTTCTCCTTCCTTCCTTTCTCTACATTTGGTGGCGTCCCTGCCACCAGAGCAGAGCTAAAGGGATGTAGGGAACAGCAGACCAGGCTAAAGTGGTAATGGCACCTCAGATAATACATTTAGGTGGGCGTGAGTGAGCTATATCAGGGATTACAAAATTTAATTAATACAATTGTTTAAAGCTTTTATTGCATCTTTTATTTTTTCCAAAAGTCTCACTTGGAATTCAAAGGACACAGATAAGTGCTGCCCCTAGTTGAAGGCTGGGGCAAGACCAAACAAATGTTTGGCCTCTTCTCATTTTACTGGACCCCCCGCCAGTGGCCACCCCCAGGTACCTCCAGTAACCCTAAGGAAAGCGGAGTAGAAGTGACTGACACAAACAGATCCCGTTTTGAGGCATAATCCTGGTGTCTTCAGTTCTGTTCTACTCTGGGATGTCTGGCTCATCGTGACTGTCGCTGAGAAACTCCTTTCCTACCCTGTGCATGTTACTAAAACCACTCTTTCACCTAGTGCTTCCATCTTGGTAAATAGTTAGCTGCATTCACTCAGTTACAGGCTGAAACCTGCAGTCACCCTTGACTCTTTCCTACTCTCCGCTTCCAGCCCCTGAGCACATCATGTTGGTTTTCTGCCTTCAGGATACATCCCACCTTGCCACCCTGGTCAGCCTCTTTTTTGTTTTTCTCCTAGAAACAAACTGCGGTAGCCAATTAGCAGTCTTCTTTTTTCACTCTCCCCCCCCAGTCCCCCAGCACACACACCACAGTCTAGTACAGTGGTCAGTTACACGGGTTCTGAAACCAGACTGCCCGCATTCACACCTGGGTCTACTGTCATATGTCATTAAGAACATTAATTAACCTTTCTGGGCCTCAGTTTCCTTAACAGTTAAATGAAGAGGAGGAGGATGGCACTAGTTACCGCATACAGTTGTGTCAGATAAGTTATTACACATAAATTACTTAGAGTATTGCTTGGCAAATAGTAAACGTCCAGTGAATGTTAGGTAGTGGGTGCTATTGAGGTTATTGCAATTGTTATTTTTTATTCATACAGAATCTAAAGTGACCTTCTTCAGACACTCATCAGATGTCTGCTCCGTTGGCCTCCTGTCACTTTTAGAGCAGTACCCAGAGTCCTCACCACGGCCTGCTGGACCCCCTCTGACCGTCCTTTGCCCGCGCTCCTTTTCCTGCAGCGGTCCTGCTGCTGTTCTCCACCTGCCCCGCCACTTCTGCCTCTGTGCTCGTGGTCCCTCTGCCGGACGTGCTCACCCCGCACACGGACACACGACTCGCCACTCCCTTCCTTTCGTCTCTGCTCAGTGTTAGCCCCTCAGAGCAGTCCTCCCGGGCCAGTGTTCCGGAGTATCGTTCTGTCATTTTCTGTATCCTTCAACCTAACACGTTATTGACCGGAGATGTATTAACGCCACAGACGTTAGTTTCTGCAAAAATCCCCCAGTCAGTAATGTGTTATCTTTTCACAAGATATGAAGAAAATTATCGCTACCTAACATCACGTTATATATCTATTTGTTTGTTGATTATTTACCCCACTATGCTGAGTGCCATAATAAATGAAAGCAAGAGACCTTGTTCATCATTTTAGCCCCAGGGCCTTTCATGTACATAGTAGGTGCTCAAGAGGTGTTTGTTAAATGGAGGGATGGGATGGGGTGGATGATCAAAGAAGGATTTTCCCATTTGTTCTTACACGAGAAATCCTGAGGTTACAAACCAGATAGTTGGAGGGAGGCCTGAGTAAACTTTCTCGAGGTGAGAACTCCTTAGGGAAGAGTTCAGGTTGATTTTTCTTTTCTTTTCTTTTTTTTTCCTTCTTTTTTGTTGATAAGAATGTATCAAGTAACTTACCATAATTGTCTCCATTAATCATATACGGATTAATTGTGTTATTAAATTAGTACCTTTTTATAGTTACTGTTCAAGGTCTGCTACATATGCCTTTCCTTTGCAGCTAATGACAAGGAAATTGGGTTTATCTTTTATTGAGCGTTATTAAATGCAAGAAGCATGTCATTCTCCCTCTTATTGCAACCTCAGATCACAAGAAAAGGGATTTAAAGTCTGTCTAGAATTATGAAAAATAGAGACATAAGTAATCGTCACCAAAAATTCTTCTTCTGGTAAAGAGCAGTAGGTCCAGGTGTCTATGAAAATGTGATATGTTTTTAAGCGTTCAGGTTTAAAATGCTTTCTAGGCCCTCAGAGATAGAACAGAGTTATTTGTTCACTTAGGAATTTTAAAAATTAGCATTTGCCGTTTATCTTAAATAATGATGTAATTTAATTACTGTTTGGTGACTTTATACTAATTCATTGACATTAATACTGATCCATTAACTCTAACACGTGGAGAAATTAGAGAAAGAATTTCAAGAATAACTGGTAATCTTGAGCATCTTTGTTTTTGTTTTCTTTGTAATTCCTGAGATTTGAAAAAAAAATTACCCTTACTAATTTCACTTGATTATAATGTACTACATTTCTAGGACATGCAAGTTATTTGGTGCTTTTTATTTTGGGCCTCTCTTACGCCTTCATACTTAAACCCAACAGTCTTCTGAACTACATCTTGCTATAACCTGAGTGAAAAAATGACTTTCTGATTTGAAGAGGGGTTCGTCACATGCTAATTTGTCATTTAGCCTTTTTTTAAAAATCACTGACGTTAAATGAGTTAATGTTTGGAGTTGATCTTCTAAATTGTGCCTGTCCAAATTGGTACCACTCAGAGATGGTATCAGAGGAGGTGTGTGACTGTCGGACGGTAACGCAGGTGTTCTGTGGCGAGCTCAGCGAGGGTGGCCATCTCCCATGGAGCAGGACAAAGCCCACCTGATCTTGATTATCGGCATGAGTAACGATCACGAAAGAGGATCCTGCAGGCTTTCCGATCCTTCCACGTCAGCTTTTCCCATTGCTGTAAGGCAGAATTCACCACACTTTGCATTGTTCACCAGCCTACCCTGTGTTTTTTATTAATGTCAACATAGAAGATTTTTACCTCTTCTATCTACAAACATGATTTTTATTAGACAAAGAATTTAAGTGTAAGTCAGAGTAGCCAAAAATCAGAGATCTTTGCTGTAAGCTGTTTTCCCTTTTTATTCATACGTGGACTTTTTAATTTATTATTGTTATTATTATTATTACAGGCCATGGTTGCTTGTTATCCAGGCAACGGAACGGGTTATGTACGTCATGTCGATAATCCAAATGGAGATGGAAGATGTGTGACATGTATATATTATCTTAATAAAGACTGGGATGCCAAGGTATGCCACCTCATTGAGCATTTTTTTTTTCTTACAGGTATTTTTTCCTCACAAGTAGTGTTAAGATTCATACTCCTCATAGGTGAGACTGTATTTAAAACGTGGAACAGTTAAACATTTCTCCTTAGATATGTTTCATTCAGGTATTAGGAGTGGATCTTTGTTAACATGAAACAGATCCTAATAGAACTCAAAAAGTAGATTCCCTTATTTCGGATGTTGAAACATTCATATCCAAAATTTAACTTTTCCAGAAGTATCTTCTATTAAAGTAATATCCCTTCTAATAGTTTTTATAAAAACACTTCTGAGAATGTTTGTTTTATCATGACTTTTGCGGGAGATTATGTATTATGATTATGAAGAGTTATTTGCTCTTTAGCGCCTGCATTTTGTGCTTTGCATTGTTGCAGAGGTGTTGTCTGGCACTGGGCTATGGGTTATTGGAGGCAGGATTTCTTCGTCCCCGGATTATGAAAAACTAGAAGTTTATCGGTACTGAAAAATCCTGTAAAACCAGTTAGAATGTACAACGCATCCAGTTTCTCGTGTTACAAATATTTATTCCCTTAACATCAGCCTGAGTTTCACTTAAGTTTAAATTATTTAAACTTTAGAAGTGTGTCATGTATTATTGCACTGGAGATTGTATAAACTAATTTTTCGTTGATTTTTTAAAAAAAAACCTCTTTTTATTTACATGTACTGAAGCAAAATATTTAGATAGAAAAGTGAACATAATGTATAGCCCAGTGGATTTTCAGAGAGTGAACACACTTGTGTAGCCAAGGTAATTTTTAAAAAATCAAATAACCTTTAAAACACCTTCTTCCACCACACACATACACACACAAATGGAAATCACCAGGTCTTAAATGTAAAAAACTTAGTCCTGTTCTAAAAGCAAATCCTAAAACTTAGAATATGCTCACAGTGATCCAGTAATCTTTCTATATCATACTGATTTAAAGAATTTCCTCTGTCCTTGATACTCTATGTAGAAGACCCTAAAGATTCCACACAGAAACTGTTAGAACTGATAAATGAATTCAGCAAGGTAGCAGGATACAAGATTAATATACAGAAATCTGTTGCATTTCTTTACACTAACAATGAAATATCAGAAAGAGAAAGTAAAAAAAATTCTGTTTAAAATCACATCATAAAAAGAATATATCTAGGAATAAATCTAACCAAGGAGGTGAAGGACTTACATGCTGAGAACTATAAGACACTGATAAAGGAAATCAAAGATGATGCAAGGAAAAGGGAAGATAGTCCATGCTTTTGGATTGGAAGAATTAATATAGTTAAAATATGGCCATATAACCCAAAGCAGTCTACAGATTTAATGAAATCCCCATCAGATTAGCCATGACATTTTTCACATAACTAGAACAGATCATCCTAAAATTTATATAGAATCACAAAAAAACCAGAATTGCCAAAGCGATCCTGAGGAAAAAGAACAAAGCTGGAGGCACAGCCCTCCCAGACTTCAGACTATACTCCAAAGCTACAGTAATCAAAACAGCATGGTGTTGGCACAGAAACAGACATATGGATCGGTGGGACAGAATAGAGAGCCCAGAAACAAACCCACACACCTATGGTCAATTAATCTTTGACAGAGAAGGCAAGAATATACAGTGGGGAAAAGACAGTCTCTCCAGCACGTGGTGCTGGGAAAGTTGGACAGCCGCGTGTAAATCAGTGACGTTAGAACACATACTCACACCACGCACAGAAATAGACTCAAAATGGCTTAACGACTTAAATATAAGACATGACAACATAAAACTCCTAGAAGAGAACACAGGCAAAACATCCTCCGACATAAATCGTACCAATGTTTTTCTCAGGTCAGTATCCCAAGGCAATAGAAACAAAAGCAAACATAAACAAATGGGACCTAATCAAACTTATAAGCTTTTGCACAGCAAGGGAAACCATAAACAAAAAGAAAAGACAACCTATGCACTGGGAGAAAATATTTGCAAACAGTGCGACCGACAAAGGCTTAATTTCCAGAATATACAGCTCATACAATTCAATAACAAAACAAACAAACAACCCAATCAGAAAATGGCAGAAGACCTAAGTAGACATTTCTCCAAAGAAGACATGCAGATGGCCAACAGACACATGAAAAGATGCTCAGCATTACTAATTATTAGAGAAATGAAAATCAAAAGTACAATGAGGTAACACCTCACAGAATGGTCAGAATGGCCATCATCAAAAAGTCTACAAATAATAAATGCTGGAGAGGGTGTGGAGAAAAGGGAACCCTCTTGCACTGTTGGTGGGAATGTAAATTGGTGCAGCCACTATGGAGAACAGTATGGCGGTTCCTTAAAAAACTAGAAAGAGTTACCATATGATCCAGTAATCCCACTCCTGGGCATATATCTGGAAAAGACGAAAGCTCTAATTCAAAAAGATACATACACCCCAGTGTTCATAGCGGCACTATTTACAATAGCCAAGACATGGAAGCAACCTAAGGGTCTATCAACAGAGGAATGGATAAAGAAGATGCGGTACATATATACAATGGAATACTACTCAGGTACAAAAAAAGAACAAAATAATGCCATTTGCAGCAACATGGATGAACTTAGAGATTATCATGCTAAGTGAAGTAAGTCAGACAAAGGCAAATATTATATGATATCACTTATATGTAGAATCTAAAAAATATTACAAATGAACTTATTTACAAAATAGACTCAGACATAGAAAACAAACTTATGGTTACCAAAGGGGAAAGGGGGGAGGGATAAATTGGGAGTATGGGATTAACAGATGCACACTACCTATATATAAAATAGGTAAACAAGGATTTACTATATAGCACAGGGAACCGTATCCAATATCTTGTAATAAACTATAATTGAGGGCTTCCCTGGTGGCGCAGTGGTTGAGAATCTGCCTGGCAATGCAGGGGACACGGGTTCGAGCCCTGGTCTGGGAGGATCCCACATGCCGCGGAGCAACTAGGCCCGTGAGCCACAATTACTGAGCCTGCGCATCTGGAGCCTGTGCTCCGCAACAAGAGAGGCCGCGATAGTGAGAGGCCCGCGCACCGCGATGAAGAGTGGCCCCCACTTGCCGCAACTAGAGAAAGCCCTCGCACAGAAACGAAGACCCAACACAGCCATAAATAAATAAATAAATAAATAAACCTAAAGTTTAAAAAAAAAAAAAAAAAAAAAACTATAATTGACAAGAATTTTTAAAAAAATATAGATATGCACACATATATGTATAACCGAATCACTGCTGTACATCTAAAGCTAACACAATATTGTAAATCAACTATACCTCAATAAAATGAATAAAGTTTAGAATTAAAAAAAAGATCAAGTAACAAAACAAATGCAAGAATAGAAAGTAGTATAGAAGTGTGACAAGTAGTTAAAAGTAAAAAAATGTTACTTTTCTGGGAAAAAAAGAATTTCCTCTGTCCTACTCCAAGTTCAAAGTAGAGGTAAGTTTTACTGCTAAGTATATTTTGAGGCATTATGTCAACAAACATCTTTTTTGTTATAGCTTTTAAAGTTTGAAATAGAGACATAAATTTGGTAATTCACCTCGAGCCCAACGCACAAAACAAATTGCTATAAATTTGGTTAAAACTTAAATTTTTTTTCTGATTTTGTGAGTATCTAGAAAACTAGGAATATGTTTGATCAACTCTTAAATTCTACATTTTGTTAGAATCTAGGTTCTTTCTAGGCTGATCTTTTAATTTTTATATGACCTGTCCAGGGTCATTAATACATTGTTTTTGAATTAGCGTATAAGCAGAAAAAAGTCTTCAGTATTTTTGTATGTAAAACTGAAAACTTTCACTGCAAGATTGCACTGAATATGTCAGAAGTTGTTCTTGGTGCTGGAAACAGAGCAGAAATAGAACTGTCCCTCCCAGAGCTTGGGCTGCAGTGGAGGGTACAGATCAGTAGACGGACGATTACAGTTGGCTTTGCCAAGTGCAGGACAGATTGCTGTGGGAACACGTGGGAGGCCGCCTAATGCAGCGATCAGGGAACGTTTCCCAGAGGAAGACTGGAAGCTTCAGCTACGTGTCTCTGAACATTTTCAGCATGTTCTCGGTCACAGTCTAGAGCTCCTTTAGATGTCTGCATGAGTGCTTTGGGAGTCGCTCGGAACAACGCTGGAACCTGAGGAAGGAAGGCAAGGGAGCCGAGTAGCTTGAATCTACCTTACTTGACAGTGAGCCTGTAAACAGCTTCTCTGGCTGTAGTGGAACCGAGGAATAGCCTCAGCCTCCATGGTGTCTTGATCAAGTATCAATGTGCCTTTCAATTTAAGAGTCTACCTGTTAGGAGTTTAGTTTTCCAAGGGTGAAGAGCTACTCACTTGGGTGGGGTTTACCTTGCTTTACTCCCCCCGCCCCCCAGATTATAATTACCACAAGGACAACATCTGTCTGAATTATTTCCTACTCTGCACCCAGGGCCCAGGACAGGTCCCAGAACAATAGACACGCAGTCAGTATCGGAGTGAATAGGTGAGTCCACCTGGTCCCAGACAGAGAAGGATATTTGCTGGCGTAAATAGTAATGATCCTTTGTGAGGGGAGTCATCGATGTGTCAGGCCCAGTCTGGGGAGGGAGAGCTGCAGTTTCTAATAATGACTGCAGCGCTGAGGACAAATGACACTTTCTACTGATTTAGTGAATTCCTTAAAAGGCATTAGATTTGTGACTGCCCAATTGAGGGCAGAGAGCTAGTTCTTTGACATACTTAAACCGTTTGTAGTAATTTAGTCAAGATGACTAGATATGGATACATTTTTAAGAGTAGGTTAAGCAAATCATCGCCATACATAAATAAGAAATGCTTACTAGTTTTTCAGGCTTTCAAGTGTCATTTTAAGACTTTTGAGTTCAGATCATATACATCTGTCTCATCAAGTATTTACAAAATTCCCTAAAAGAAGGAATGAATGTTTCCTTGTATTGGTGCATGTACTTGAAATCTCAGCTCACCTTCCGACCTCGTTAACCGAGATATATTTGTGAATAATCGGTTTAAGACTTCTGATATCCTGAATCGGTCTTTTTCCCCCCTAAATTTAATTTTGTAGCATTCTTGGTCACGCATGCTTACGTATTTGGCCCTTTTCCTAGGTAAGTGGAGGTATACTTCGGATTACATACTTGGCCCTTTTCCTAGGTAAGTGGAGGCATACTTCGGATTTTCCCGGAAGGCAAGGCCCAGTTTGCTGACATTGAACCCAGGTTTGATAGGCTGCTGTTCTTCTGGTCCGACCGTCGCAACCCTCATGAAGTACAACCAGCATATGCTACAAGGTAGTAGTCCTCCCTTTAAGGAAGAATTGGTGAAGAGCATGGCAGGGTAGGAGGGGACAGCTAGGATAAACGTGAACGTTTTCTAATGCGTATTTTCCTGTTCTTCACTTGCCTTTATCATAGGGCCTCGGTCGTAACTGTTTAATTTGAATAATTCTATAAGATTGATTCACAGTTGGTACCAAATGCTTGTGAGTCTCTTTGCACAGCCTCTTCTTGTCTGGGGTCAGACAGGGAAGCACGGGGCTCCCGTCTTCCCAGCCCTGTTTCCTTGTTCTGTGCATCTCTTAACTACTATCCGTTCTCGGATCTGGTGAGAGTATTCACGTGGGGAATAAAGATTAGATAGAGAAGGGAAAGGGCAGCTTTGTTAAAGGTGGTCCGTCAGGGGTGGGGGGCAGAGGGATGACGTAGAAAAATGATACAGAAAAGAAAAACACATAACCAGAGAGTAGACATACAGAGGAAGAAGAGTAGAGCAAAGACAAGTAGAGAAGAGGTATTTGGGAGTTAATGTTAGAAAAATCACCCTTCAGCTTTAACAGTAAGCATCTGTCAGGCTTGTTACACGCGTCTCTGCATTATTTTCTACGTTACACTCTCTTCCTACAAAGTTTAGTTTTCTAAACCTATTATGTTTAATGTATTCTTAAAAACATTTCTTTTACCATTTACCATGACCCAATTAAAATGTTTAGACTATTAAAATGGAAGATGTTACAGACATTGTTACCAAAATGAATATTTGGGGGAAAAAAAGTGCTACTCTTTAAATACCTATTTTTCATTATAGAAGGGACTTTGAACATTACAGTAGTGAATCACTGGCATGCAGTTGCCGAGATCCCTTAGGTACGCAGGGAGAAGAGCTGCCTCTTGATAATGATGTCAGAGACGGGCCAGCATTTGATGCGGTTCAGACTCTGAAGACTCTGTCACCTGTCCCTCCTTCTTGCGTCTCTCCGAGCCGTGTTGCCTCAGCCCTGATGCATCGTAGTGAGTGCCGGCTGAGCAGGGTGGCTAGCGGCCAAGAGAGTCCCTGGGTGGAGGCCAGGGTCCCGTCACATCCCACGGCGCGCCGTCCTGAATCGCCTTCTCGCCTCTCGTTCCCCCCAGTGCCCATCTCTGCCCCTACTGCCTCTGCCCCAGAAACCGCTTCATAGACCTTCCTTTTAATGGAATCTCGAACACGGTGTGGTTGTAGCCTTTCTAGATGAAGATAGAACCAACATTTTAGGTGGTAAATAGATGCCAGACGATTATGGAGTGCTCCAGGGGTTTGGAGGAGGGAGACGGGGCTGTTGAATTGGAATCGATGGGTCCAGTGTCGCCACTGGGCCTGGAGTGAGGAGGAGCTGCGAGTAGGGCAGCGTCGGCAAAGGCCGGGAGCGAAGGGCGAGGCTGTGGAAGTCCCAGCAGAGGTGGACGTGGGGAGGAGGAGCCTCTAGACAGATGGGTGGGGGGATAGGGCAGGAGAAGCAGGGCGACGCCTGGTACTTTACAGCTGTCTTCTGGGAAGGCCTTGGGGCAGGTATGAGAACTCTGATGACTAAGTAACTATAAGTTTAGGGCAGGTGCAGAAGACACAGGAAAGTGTTTGTCTGTGCACCTTCCCTATTGCCACGGCCGCCTGACAGGATAGAAGAGGCTGCGTGGTAGGAGAGGGGCTGGAGCTCTGGAAGCCGGGAGGCAAGACCTCGAGCTCAGCTCTGTCCCTTTCCAGCTGAGTGGCTTGGGGCTTTGGCCTCCCCCGCTGCCCAGACTCCCAGACTCCGACTCTACTCTGCCTTTGACTCGCTGCTTCCGCTGTGTTACAGGATTTAGTTCTGTCACGTTTGCTGGCTCTTCATTTGATCAGTCAGTGTTGCTTTCCCCCCAGCGAACACTGGCCAGAAGCCGCAGGACACTCTGACCGATTGCTACGTTCTACTCAGGAGCTGATCATTTGTAGCGTGCTTTTACTTCCTGTGGTGTGTGCACATTTTCCATGTTATTGGTACCAAAAGCTGTAACTGAGTGCCTTGTGGTATTTAATAAACCAGAGATTCTTCATTATTTGTGAAATGAGATATTCCAAGTAAATGATGAAATTTTCAGAAAAATGAAACAAAACATAGTATAATTGCTTTGATAAAAATCCTAAAAAATGCTTAGCATAATTTAACTTTCTGGATGACTCCAGGTTGTAAAATTGTAAACCCCCATCACGATTCTTTGCCGGTATGTGTGTAGTGATGTCCTTAGAAGTGGTGGAGACTGTCAGCCCTCCCTTGCTCTACAGGGCCCCTGGCCTTGAGTCCTTCTCTGTTTCTCTTCTTGTCTTCTAGAACTTGTGCTATTTATTGATAGTGTGCTTTTTCTGTAACAGCCACTCTTACCTTCTTATTGTCTGTTTCTGATCGCTGTGGGCTTGCAAAACAGATAATCAAGTAGGTTAAGTAGGTATTAAGAAAGTCATAAAAACTCATCAACTCTGCAACATAAATTTTAGCTACTCCTGGTTCTCTGCGATACTCCTGAGCATTGGGACGACTGATTAAGTAAGTGGGTTGTTACTGTGCTCCCTTATCATCTGATGTCATCCCAAGTTAGGCATTGTTTTGGCATTGCAAGTTTTAGTAGACCTTTGCAACAGCATACGCTTTGTTTTCCCCAGTGTGATCATTCTTACGCTATTCTGAATTTTCTTTTAGGTACGCAATAACTGTTTGGTATTTTGATGCAGATGAGAGAGCACGAGCTAAAGTAAAATATCTAACAGGTAAACATTCGGGGCCAGGGTACACTGGAAGGAAGAGACCCCGCAGCCAGGCAGCGCTTTCCATGAGCCAGAAGACTCGCTCCTTGTTTCCGGCAGATTCTTAATTCCCCTATTTAAGAAGACTGCTCTTAAGTCATCTTCATTGTTATCTTGAACCATCAAAATTGCCCAAAGATGAGGAAAGTTTGAGACAAAGAAGTCTGGGAAAATCATTTGAGTACAAGCTGAGTTTTTCTGTGATAATCCTTTTCAGTCACAGGCTGGCTTCCTCTCATTCTTCCCGCAGAGGAAAGGTAATAATATCCTTTCCTTTTTAGATGTACATGCTCTGAAGAGTACTCCAGGTCTTCCATGTTAAATGTGGACATGAAGAAAATTAATACAAAGGAGATGAACTGAGATGCTGAAATCAGTAAAGCAGACAGGCATGTGGAGTCCATGTCTGCCAGTGGCGTCCATAGGTCACCCCCAGTTACGGATTATCTCCTGGAGCGGTTGGGTCTGAGGTTTCCATCAGATGGACCCCTGACCTGTCTTGCCTTTAACCCTACCTTGTATCTCCACAGACCTGCTCAAGTTCGTTCATATTACTGATTTAACTAGCTGGATTTTCATGAGCCCGTTGATAATCCCGCATCAGCCTTTTATAAAACTATAAAAGTCAAATGTTCGCGCATTTTCTGTGCATTTTTAAAGTCACTATTTGTGCCAGAAGCCTAGTAGTGCGCTTTCGGTGATGCTGGACACGCTGCTCTTACAGCACTTTGAGTTGCTTTTCAAATAAAAGGAGACAAAAATCGTTCTCTCTGTGTAGAGGATGATTTTTCCCTTTGAGGGTTTACTAGTTCAGCGTCTGTGCATGCCTCGTAGTACAGTCCTGAGGGTAGCTTTTGGAAGTGCAAGCGTGATCATTTTCAGATGATGTGTGTTTGCAAAGCTGAAGCACTGTGCATACTGTTAGGGACTCAGTGGGAAGCAGTAACAAGCTCTCTGGTGCTGACTGGATGAATGAATTCTTTTTTTTTTTTTACCTTGCAGGTGAAAAAGGTGTGAGGGTTGAACTCAATAAACCTTCTGATTCAATCAGTAAAGACGTCTTATAGAGCCTTTGATCCAGCAATACCCCACTTCATCTACAGTAATTATTGACGCTATTTGTTAACTTGTGAATACGAATAAATGGGACAAAGAAAATAGACCACCAGTTGGCAATTTAAGGAAACAGAAACAACTTTTTTGTGTTGCATCAAAACGAAGATTTTGACTGTGTGGCTTTGTACTGCATGATTGACTCCTGTGATGGGAGGAATATAAGTTATCAGCTGAAAGTGGTATTTACATCCGGACATGAAATAAGTGCCCTAGGTAGAATTTTTTCATTCTTATATTTTGCCAGATCTGTCATCTAGCTGACTTCATTTCATCTCTCCCTTTTTTATATAGTCAAGTTTGAATTTGAAGTAATTTTTGTATGATCAGGTACAATTTATCAAAACTGAATTGAGAAAAAAATTACAGTATTATTCCCCAAAATAGCATCAATCTATTTTTGTAAACCTCTTCGTACTATTAAATTTTGCCCTAAAAGGCCTCTTATAATGATTGTTGCCAGTGACTAATGATTACTTTAATTTTCTTTTTACTTAAAATAAGAAAAGGAGCACTTTAATCACCAACTGAAAAATCAGATTGTTTTGTAGTCCTGTCTTACACTAATTTGAACTCTTAAAAATTGCTGCTGTTGTTTTTCTGACATTGTTAATAGTGAAACATAACAGTAAAACCATCACCGTTGACTACCAATAACCTTCAGTTCATGTTTTGTAAGAAAAAATACACAGTAAAAAGGTTTTATTTTGTAAGTTACATTTAAAAAAAACTAAAGTGACTGGCACTAAATGAACTTGAGGTTATCCTCAGCATCAAGTTCCCAAGATAAAGGGCTTTCTTATGCTTTCAGGTATATATATCCTATAGATGTAGAAGATACTGTCCCCTTTCCTAAGACTTTTCCTTTTGCTTCCCGTCAAGTTGATTGTACTTTCAATTTTGCTGTTACGTTTTCTCCCTACTCCTGTGCCCATCTGGTCAGCAGGTCAGAACCTCGTTCCTGTTGGGTAGCGTCAAGGGGAGACTGTGCGCATCCAGACTGAACGGTGTTGTTACCGACTTAACGTTAGTGACGCCTCAGACCAACGCTGACGCACTCCCCAGACACAGCGCTCTTCGTCAGTACGGAAAGATGGCTGTTTAGCTTAAAAACACAAAACACGAAGCAAAAAAACACACACTTTTATGTTTTATGAGTTTGCTTTTTTACTTTTCAGGAAAAAAAGAGGGAATACTACAAAATCACACAAGGCCTCCCAGACTTCTGTTATTTAACACCTGAATTAGGACGGGTGTCTTAGACTTCAGTTTCCTAGGCTCTTCAGCAAAGCCCAAAGGGTGGTATCTGTATTTTGCAAGAATTATGGGTGTAAGACCTTGCCCACTTCAGTTTTCTATCTCTGTCCTTGATCTTCTTTGCCAAAATAATGTGAGTGTACAGAAATATTTCTGTATATTTCAACCTATGACAGTTTTAGCATCTGTATAGTTTGTACTCAATTAGAGACCTTTTCTATGGAAAGCTCAGTAATTTTTATTAAAAGATTGCTATTGTTCATGTAAAACATGAAAAAAAATTGTTTAGTGAACTGACAGTGTGGACTTAGGGTGGGATTAAATATTCAGTATTGTGATCTCACTTCCGGAGAACTTGCAGGAGACAATTACAGTTGACCGTTGTTTTTCCTCACCCATGTGCAGTTTCGTTCCACTTCCTCTCCTAGTTCCATATAATACAGCGGAACGTCTTGACAGTAAGTGCCTCTGCCCCCTGCCCTCCACCCCTCCCTGAGCGCAAGTTGTCTTTGCCACCTGGCCTGCAGTGCAGTGCACTGCCTGAGGCCACAACTCAAAAGCGCTGTTCTTTTTAGGTCTAGTAGAAATCGTATGATGTGGATGGGAGGCTTGTCTGTGAAGGTGTACAGCAACAGCCTTTTAATCTGGGAGCCCCTGTGTCATTCAGATGTGTTTCTCTGCAGTTGTGCAAAGTGTCAGATTCTATTACCTGTGGGTTTTGCTCGCCAGACAGGTTTTAAGTTTTGGGTTTTTTTTTGTTTTTTTTTTTTTTTGGAAAAGTTTATATAAGTTCTTGGAGATTGTTGTGAAAGGATCGAGAAATCGGGATAGCCATTCCTTTAATATCCATTTAAAATCTGTTCATTTCATGTTAGTGGGACCGTTAACTTGTCACCAAGCAGGACTCTATATAAAACAAAATTTAAAACTTTTTGTGGCCTATATGTGTTTAATCCTGGTTAAAGATAAAGCTTCTAATGCTGTTTTTATTCACCGTATTAACCAGCCGTAAAACACAGACCTTTATCAACAGCAGGCAAAGAACTTGAGGATTCATCTATAGATAGACTATAAAGTCATGTAATTTGAAAAGCGGCGTTTCATTATGAAAAAGCTCTCAAGATGCTTGTAAAGCTAATCTAATTAAAAAGATGTATAAATGTTCTTGAAAAAATTATGCTTATTTCCGCCTGTCTTCTGTTGTTTTTTTTAATCCTTTATCATACACTGACTTTCTTAATGGGCCCTTCCGTCAGATAATGTGCTTTTCTATCACACATCTCTGGTTCAGTCCAGAGCATTTGGTATTGCTTTTTATAAATGATAACAGGGGGAAGAGAGAGAACAGTAAACACGGGAGTCCGACAATTTCAGCAACATCCTGGGAGTACCGGGACTGGGTCCCCGGGCTCCATGAGTTCTGTCTGGATTCTCAACATTTGGATTCTTGCCCTTTTACTAGGATTTTTACGCTGTCGAGCATATCTGTGTCGCCTCTCTGCTGCAAAAAATGGAAGGGCCACTAGGTTTTATCGATGACCGTCACAGGTGTCCTATGTGTGTATGCAAGAAACTGAAGAGCTCTCACAATATGAGGTCAACATACATGTTCATTTATCTCTTATTTAAAATATTTTTTGGTATGGTGTTTTTGTTATATCCCAACCTATCCTAGGGCATTTGGACAATTGTGCTGAAATATACCTGCGTGGATTAAAGGAGAGGGCAGATGAGTTAGGGATGAAGACTTAAATTAAATTTGGTAGTGTGGTAAAAAGAGCCCAGACAGGATTGACAAATCTGTTTAGTTCTGGCTCAGCCACTTAATTGCGTGACCTTCGGAGCCCTTTTCATCTGAAAACAAGCACAGTAGCTCCAATCTTAGAGTTGTGTGTGACCTAAGTGAAACACATTTTTCCCAAGACGCACAGGGTTCAAGGATGAGAGCTGTATCTCGGTTACGGATGGCAATTATATGTATTTATACCACATATTTAATAATATAATTGTACATGGACTTTCAGAAGTACCCAGTCTCCACTGCTTCAAGAATAGGTTTTTAGACATCTTAATGCCAGGAATATGTTCCCCAGATTCTGCTGTTGATTTTAAGGCAGAGTCTTCTCATGATGTTGACCAACAATTAAATTTCACCTGAAACATGGCAGTGCTCAAGGACGGACCACTGGACCAATGATATGTATAAAGGGCATGGCCTCATGAGCCGGGAAGAGTGTTACAAGTAGAAAACACTTAAATATAAACCAGTTCATAAGACAGGGAGAAGGGGCTTCCCTGGTGGCGCAGTGGTTGAGAATCTGCCTGCCAATGCAGGGGACACGGGTTCGAGGCCTGGTCTGGGAAGATCCCACATGCCGCGGAGCAACTAGGCCCGTGAGCCACAACTACTGAGCCTGCGCGTCTGGAGTCTGTGCTCCGCAACAAGAGAGGCCGCGATAACGAGAGGCCCGCGCACCACGATGAAGAGTGGCCCCCACTTGCCGCAACTAGAGAAAGCCCTCGCACAGAAACGAAGACCCAACACAGCCATTAAAAAAAAAAAAGGGAGAGCCTACACAGCTGCAGGCGGCTAAAGCTCTTACCGAATGGATCATTTCTGCACTCTGAACAGGTGGTGTAGACGTTATTGGATAGGGAGTTACTGGATGAGATCTCTCTTTCATTGAGATTAGGCCTCTTTCTGCCAAAATTGTTATATTTCTATGCTCTTCTATAAAATGCCTTTACGGTTTTCTAAGTCAAAGGTATAAATGCACACGTAGCTAAGTCAACTTGTTCTGTAAGGGTTGTTGAGGAAAACAGCCCCTTGTGTTCTTCCCCTGAGAAAAGATTTCAACTCTTCTAAGTGATTCTTTGAGTATGTGCCCGATTAGTTCTTAATAATACAGTTGCGTTGCTACACTCTTGATTCTTCAGTGTTTGACATTTATCCAACTTCCCCACATGGGAGGTAAGAATACAGGTGTCTCTCCAGCCCTCCTCCACTGCCCCTGCCACACCTCCCCGATCTCCTTACATAATTACATTGTAACTTAGGTCACATTAATGTTAGACTATCTGGGACTTCCCTGGAGGTCCTTCCCTGGTGATCCAGTGGTTAGGACTCTGCGCTTCCACTGCAGGGGACACGGGTTCGAAGCCTGATTGGGGAACTAGGATCCCGCATGCCACGCGGCGCAGGCGAAAAAAAAGAAAAAAAAAAAAAGGCTATTTGTGCTAATTCAAAGGTGAGATGCAGAATAAACCATGATGACTTTCCCCCAGTTTACTTTTTTCTTAATGTCTTGCTTGATCTTTCGTTTTCCCCTGTGGCGTCTCACCTGCAGGAACCTGGAGTGGTTGTCCTTTGTGCCTGGTGCACAGCTGCCTTCCCTAGACGTCCTTCCACATTGTTCTGGAGGTCCTATCACCACTCTCCGTTGGGTCTCCCATTACCTGGGTCCCATGTCTTCCTGCATCTTGGTTTACTTCCTCAATCTGGTGTGCCTGGCCTTCAGCACGTTCTGTGAAGGAGTATGTGGGAGCTCAGTTTTCTGAGACCAATGTCTTTTCTTTTTTGACCCTCACATTGAATTGGTAACTTGCCTGAGTTTAGAAATCTAGCTTGGAAATAATCATCCTTCAGAATTTTGAAGGCATTGTCCAGGTTCTAAGTTGCAGTGTGGGTGCTGAGAAATCTGAAGCCGTTCCTATTTCTAATTCTTTACACGTCATCTGCTTTTCCTCTGTGGAAGCTCACGGAGTAATTCTTTGTCCCCAGGGCTCCACCGTTTCACAGTGTGCCCGTTCTCCGCCAATAACGCTAGGTATGCGAACTGCAAATTCGTGCCGTACATTCGGGGACGTTTTCTTAAATTGTTTCTCCCCTGCATCCTCTCTGCTCTTTCTGAACCCCCGTCGTTCAGACAGTGCACCTCAGGTTTGAGCCAGTTGCTGTCGTCTGCTTCCTCTGCATCTTTGTCCTTTACCGAGGAGACATGTCTTTTTCAGTTCTGCCCGCAAGGGTTTCATGTCTGCTCTCACGTTTTTAATTTTCAAGAGCTCTCTTTTATGTTCTCTGAATTTTTAAAATATAGAAAAACCTATTCTGTTGAATAGACATAGTGTTGAACATTGTTTTCTGTTTGTTTTAATTTTTGTCTCTCAGGTTAGAAGCTTTCCTCCCAGATCTGATAGTTCAGTTCTTGCTTGTGTGTTCATATTGAAGGGGGGAGTACTTGAGCTTCTGGTTTTCCAAGGAATAGCAGTTGCTGCCTAAATCCGAATCTCTTTCACTGTCTTCCCAACCAAGTCACCTGTAACCTGTACCTGCAGCATAACTGTGAGACACAGAAAAAAGTTCAGCTTATGGGAAACTAGAGCCGGCATCAGAATTCCTATGAAGGCAGAGTCAGGTGGAAACTATATGGTAAAGGGACAAGGGCAGGGGGCCTAGCGGTGGCAGCACGCAGGGCAAAAACAGGGCCCCCAGCACGAGTGATGGGGATACTGGCACCTCACACCAGTGCATCGCAGCGCTGCCCACTGGAGCATCAAGGAGAAGTCTGAATGAGATTGAAGGGGGCTGTGTGAGGAAGGTACCGTGTCTGGGACAGGGGGAGATGTCTCCTGGAGGCTTGATGATAAAATGAAAGAAGGAAGTAAGGGTCTTAGAAAAATAAAATTACAGAATCAGGTGAGACTCCAAGCCCCTACCCCCTCACAAAGAAAAGTGTCATCTCTGAGAAATACCATATTTCACTGTTCCGACAGAAGAAAACACTCTTGAATCAGAAACCCCCCATTCTTGCCTACATCGAACCAACTGTTTCTGCAAGTCAAGGAAAAGAATACCTTTCAAAATGAGCCGAAAAGGGAAGAAAATATCTACAAACACTACTATCTATAAGAAGAAAAAAAACGAGAAGTATAGCTGCTGAAAATTCTCCCCTCAACCATAAGGCAGAAGAAAACTGCAACAATATTCGGTGTGAACTAAATATCCTCCAACAGGACTTGACTTGGCAGGAATAAAAATTAACACCTGAAATTCGAAATTCAAAATCTCAGAACAAAAATGGACCAAAAGATTCCTCAGGAAGCTGTGAAACAAGAGCTGATGTAACTCAGTAGAGAAATTGAAAATGACAAAATTAAGAAGTTTAAATTGTGAGATACCCCAGGAAGAACAGATTCAACTGAACATATAATGAAGGTCATTAAAAAAAAAAAGTAGGAAAACAGCCCAAAGTACAAAATAAAATAGGCACAAAGAGTTAGAAAGCAGAATGGACACATACACGCCTGCTATACCAATGAGAATGAACAGTCTACAAATAACACCGGTGGCACTCACAGACGTGCCAAGAAGCTGGACTCCATCCTCCCCTCGGGGATCCTATGGAGGTGGCTATTTGAATATCTGATGTTAAGAATGCAACTGAACAGGTGTCTGGGTGCATCTTACCTATGGAATTATTTTAAATGTATACAAATACATAAAGGAATCCTGTGAGGAATCTTTTGTTAAAAAAAAATCCAGTTTTCTTTCATGTAGATGCAGATTTTCATATATTTAGTTTGCAAGGCATGCTTATAACCTGGAATGATTTGGGTCTTAAGAATATCCTATCTTGAAAATACACACACTTTGATTCTTCAGGGAAGTATGGAGAAGAGTCAGTGTTACATTCAGATGTTTTTGCAAAAGCAGGTAACGATGGAAGTTGAGAAGTGCCTCGCCATGTCATTCACTAAACACCAAGAATTTAACAGCAGGCTGCCCTTAGTTCTCCTGGACCTCTGATACAGGGGAAAAGGGCATTACGTCCTAGGAAGCTTTCAGACTAACCTAGATGATACACAACAAAATAAGAAGTGCCAGACATTCAAAGGAAGAGTACTGATTTTGAAAGCAGTAGAAAGTATAGGTCCCACCGTGTCTGGAAGACTGTCTGTTGGGCAGCACCATGTTTTGCCGTATGTTCGTTAGGGTTCAGAGTGGAACGTGAGGTGAAAACAAGTCTAGGGAGGTTAAGGTGCCCTGTAGATCGGTCCTCCTTTGTTTGAACAAGCACACACTCTTGGCCATGCTGTGTCCCCTCCTCTCTCAGGACTTGAGATCCTAACCTATCTTCTCCCTTTGTGAGTCAAAATTAGCAATTACTGTTCCCGTTGACGTTTCTCCCTTATATCCTTTTGGCTTTGCTTTGCCTCCGGTTTTTCAGAGAAATTTAATTTACTAAGAGCGCCATCTGGTGTTCAGTTAAGCCAGAGGTTATAAATCTTTTGGTAGGTTTATTAGCACCAGAACTGAAGAAAGCGAACAGCGGCTTGTTTCTGTATTACAGTCTACAACGGTGTAAATTTTAATATTGAGATGATTCCTGAGTCACTTAAGAAGATCAAGTCTTTCACTTTTCATATCAAAAGGTGTGTGATGATGTGTATGGAATTATATAACTTCTAACATTCTAGTGGAATGTTAGAAAAAGAAAAGAAAACCAGAGCTGATCTCCACATCGCATCCTTTTCTGTTAATTTCAACTCCCCAGGCAATTTAATCTGTAATAATAATTGTCCGATAGAGTTTCACTTCATTTGGTGGATGTGCTACTTAGTCAACAACAAACGCAACCAATTGCTAAAAAGGCACCAATAGCCTCAAGGACAAAAAATTGAGACAAAGAACAACAGGAACCCACTGCCCCTCAATAAGGACTAAACTGCAAAAAGAGCTCCGCTTTTTCACCAAGCAGCCCAGTGAGAGGAGATACCGCGTATGCCCCAGGCACAGGATCCCAGCTGGGTACTAAATCTGCAGGAAAATACAGCGCCGGTTTCACTTTGACATTCTAATTTACTTAAAACTCCTCTAAGCTTTGGGGAAAAAAACAAAAAAACCACAAGCTCAGAGCTTTAGGACAATGGGATACTCTGAGATTTTTGTCCCATTTTCCCACCCATCTTAGAATTTCCAGTTAGGATACGCATTTATAGTCTACTATAAAAGTCTACTATACTTTCTAAGTCTAAAGTTGCTTTGCTAGACATTGTATAATCTTGACTTTAAAAAACAGCGAATTCTTGTAGAAGTCAAGTCTGCTCCGCTTCTCCCCACCCCCATCTCTCCAACATGAAGGGCAACAACATTTAAAGGTTGACCCCAAATTACTAGCTGTTATTAGGATAGGAAATTTGCTTTAAAGGGGAAAAACAAACCAACAGAACAGAAAACTTTTTTTTCTAATATAAATGACAGATTTGGGAGTATCAGAATTCTGAGCGATTGACGCGAAGTCTTATTTAATCCCAAATTTAAAATTAACTTCCGTTTTCTTGCCAGCTAACATATTCCCATCATCCCTTAAAACTGACCAGCTCTTGATTTTACAACCTGAGTATTTCTCGAACCCACCTGCTCTCTCCATCCCTGCCACTGCCCCCCTTTCTTCTTCCTGTCTCTGTTGCCCCCGGAGAACCCGTCAAAACACTTCTCGGATGTTCCTGGCTGGCTTGCAAGCCTTCCCAACCCTCCCTGCACCAGCCCCACCCGAAATCACCAGATGTGTGGGAACAGGGACGATACACACCGGACGTGAAGTGGAGAACGTGTGACAGAGGGGTCTCTTTGCCCCCCAGCTCTGCTTACATCCGTCCTGTCTGCAGTCCTTCTCCTTCTGCCATCTTACCCCTCACATCTTACACACACTCTGTCCACTGGGAACGGCTTAGTTCTCCCAGTCGAATGTGCCGGTCTGTTTCCAAGCCTTTGTGTTCCTTCTGTGCAAGGTCCCTTCTATCCTCCCCCCACCCCAGGCGAACCTGACTTGCCCTAGAAGACTCAACCGGATGTAGAATTTGTCTCCTCCATCCCCTGAAGCCCTGGGCTATTACGCTGATTGTCCTTTTAAGTAAGTTCCCACAGCACCTAGCAGAAGCCCATCAGAGCACTTACTATGCTGAAACCGCTCTGCTTCTGTCTCACTCCCCAGCTAGGCTGTAAAGCTCCTTGAGGACATGGGCTCTTACTTACTTCACAGCCCCAGAACCTTGTACGGTTTTGCACCCCTCCGCCCCCCAAAAATGTTTAACTGCACAAAATTTGTTAAATTGAAGTAGAGAAAATGATCCTCTATGAAAGTGTAACGGTATATATTCAACATAATACACATTTTAAGTCATTTATCTATAAATATTTATTAAATACTATTGTGTAACTTCATGCTTAAGAAATATCAAAACTCGTAAACACTCAACCAGACAGGCTAAAACGAAAGGGACTGCTGAACAACAAGCTCTCATACACTGCTGGCAGGACTGTAAACTGGCAGCATTTACTAAAGCTAAACACAAATGCACCTGGTGACCCTGCATTCCAGACTGGGGATATGCTCAGCAGAAATGAGTAAGAATGTTCTTAGCAGCATTATTCAGAATGGCCAGCCCCAAACTGGAGATAATTCCAATGTCCATTAATATCAGAATGATAAATAAACTCGGGCATATTCATACAAATACTACAGAGCAATGAAAAGACTGAACTTCTGCTACCCATAGCAACAAAGGTACTACTTCATGAAGTTTAAAAACAAGCTAAACTAACCTGTGGTGACAGACGAAAACAGTGGTTACTCTGGGGTGTTGGGTGTTGACTGGGAAGGGGTGCCCATGAGGACACTTCACAGCAACTGAAATGTTCTCTAACTGCCCCCGGGTCGTGGGCACTCAGCGGGGAACCCAGCTGCACCTTATGTTATGTGAAGTCATGTTGCAACAAAGTTAAGAAGAAGAGAACCTGTGAACTAAGGCCCTGAAACTATGCCAACACACTGGTGGTAGAGCCATGAGACAAAAAAGTAAATGGATCAAACTATCTCTGACCCTTTGCTGGGACGTGGAAAAGAATGTTTTTTAAAAGAAATATACTTTTTTACATACACAAATGATATTCCTAAATGGTTTCAACTTTGGCTTAAGGTTCGTAATACTGTTTCCAGATGATGGTCCACTTGTACATAAACTAGGCCACTTGGTTATGTTATATATGCCAGTTACTTAGTACTGAGTTTTAACCAGTCATTTTGCTAAAATTCTGAGAAATCAGCTCAACTCTGGCCTACAGAATTACAGTGGCTATTTGTTACTAGCGATATTCCAAAAGAAATTTATTTTACTCTGCTTATCTAATTTAACGTAAAATCTGCTGCCACCTTTTAGTGAAACAGAGAAATTAAAATCTTTATAATATAGGAAATGTATTTCCTGTTAAAATTTTGAAGGAAAAAAAAAAAAAAAAAAAAGAAAAACCAAAAACCTTGAGTACCGGAAAACAACTAGGTTGTATTTTTGGTCAGTATGTCCGATACTATGAATATTACCAGTTCTGGGAATGAGTTTTAATATTAAAAAAGGAATATTCAATTTAACCAAACACCTGACAGGATTCCTCACTATTTTAAGGAAAATAGGCAAATAAAAAGATTAACAGATTTAAATACTTTTAAAAGCAAGAAAGAACAAAAGTATCTAAAAATTATACATGTATGCATCCAGAACAAACTCTGGGCTACAGCATACCTAAGAGGGAATTACAGCACCTTTAGACATAAAATATGTTAAGTTACGATCTCGTATGTGTATACATAAAACAGAGCATTGCATATGGGTGAACGAGGCGATAACCTGCACTAAGCAGAAATCCCTGAGCGGCCGGCACTGTGCTCTGAGGTGATACGGGCGGCCGGCTGAGACCCACTCATTCTTCAGAGAGTTTCTCAGCTTCTGACTTGGAGGCTCCCGCCGGCAAGGCACCAGTCCAAGTGCTTGTTAATCTGAGACTCCACAACTTCACTCTGACACACAGGACAGTGAACCATTCTGCTCTGACTGGGCGAACCGCTGGCACTCGGCGCTGCAGCTGCAGGACGTGAACCACGCTCCGGCACGTTCCCGCCGCTCTGCGTTTGCTCGTTCTTGATAAAAAAGTTCTCGAAAACAGTCCTGTCTTCGAGCCTGGGTCGTTTACTTGGGAATTTATCTTCAGGCCCACCTGCATCCTGGGGTGCAGTCACAGATGTCGATTCCACTGCTTTTAAAGGATTTCTTCGGGGTATCTTAGAAGATGTCACCCTCCTTTGAGAACTAGAAGAGACCGAGTTTTTAGTGATGTCACCAACTGTGAGGCTTTTCATCGGAGACCCACTCACACTTCTGAAAGCCTTGTGCTGGGAGACAGAGACTCTCGAGAAGTAGTTGCTGACAACACTTTGGTGACCGGAACTGAGGGCTGCGGAGACTAGGGAGGTTTTTCCACGTGAACCGTTCTGTTCAAATGTCACCTCAGGTTTCGAATTGGGTCTTAAGGCATTTGCTGAATGGCCCTGATTTAAAAGATCCTGGGTTTTAACAGCATGTGAAGTGATGCATTTCCCAGATGAAGGCGAACTGCTGGTTTCCCCTAGAACATACCCTTTCCCACTGAAAGGGATTAACAACTGTCTCTCCCCTCTGTTTGGTTTACCTGCAAAAGAAGCAAATAAGATTCTTCCTTGGCTCAAAATTCATACCATAACAAATATTAAGCTAATGGACAGCTTTTCCAAATGAAGAAACACTACTTCTGTTCTGCATTAGAACTGGGTTGTAGCTTTCTACTACTGGGAGGCGGACAATCCTCGGCAGTAGAAAGCTGTGGTACTGAGAACACACAGGACAAAAACACCCTCTCGTATTGAGATAAGCAGTTCCATCACGCAAACATCGACAGCAAAGTCACTTTTACCTTGAAAATTGCTTTTGGTATTCTTAAGTGTCATTCCAGAAAGGAAAAATCTGCTACCGCATTCTTATCTTCCCAACTCACAAAACTGAGGACATAATCTCTCCACATAAATTCTTCTATCACTTCTCAACTTACTAATAAACACTTCAGAATTTGAGAAATACAGCACGTGTCTGTTGAGTCCTTATCACATCAAATCCACAACTTCCCAAGGGAAGAAGCATTAACTTTAGTAACCTTGTTACCCCTTCAAAAGGCAGTTACTCTAGGGGCTTCCCTGGCGGTCCAGTGGTTAAGACTTCGCCTTCCAATGCTAAGAGGTGCAGGTTTGATCCCTGGTCAGGGAGCTAAGATCCCACATGCCTCCAGGCCAAAAAACCAAAACATAAAACAGAAACAACACTGTAACAAATTCAATAAAGACTTAAAAAAAAAAAAAAGTGAAAGACATTATAGAGCTAAAAAAAATTTAAAAGAAAGAAAAAAAAAAAAGGCAGTAACTCTGAACTGCACAGGAAAGGGATAAATCTTGAAGATGAAGTACTAGCATAATACATGTCATATCCTTTTCCCATTCTTCTCCCAGTGAAAATACATACATCAACAGAAGTCACTGGAGAGACTCCAACTGCTAGGAGGGGGTGTAGCTAGGACTTACATTCCGGGCATTGTTATTTGAATTACTGTTTTCATTTTGACAATCTTTTTGCCTTCTCTTTCTATCCTAATGACCCAGTGAGTCAGGATAGGGAAAGGGACTTTACCCTCAAATTTTAGCAGTGGAAACTACGTCTACTTTTACTCACATCTATATACAGCAGACGATATTTTTCTACCACCATTTCATGGACAATGGGATTTTTTTTTCCCCTTAAGTCCACACTTGAAAACGTCTACACTAGAAACGATCCTTAAGCTCATCTAATGCCAGTTCTCTGATGGACAGCACTGTCTTTGCGTTACAGCCACAGCCGTGGAAAAGTTGGAAGAATATAAGCAGAGTTACCTTTATTCTCTGCTTCTGATACCGGCTGCTTTCCTAGTTTTGTCTTTCCTTTGCCTTTTTTTGAGTAGCTCTCGGGTTCCTTGATTTTTATGTAGGTGCCTCCACAGGTTTTCTGGTGCTCAGCCCACCAGTAGTCATGAGCAGAGGGTGCCCTGTTGGTGGCGCGTTTCACGTAGCCGTAATATGGCTTCTTGTGCTGACACGGCCCATTGCAGCGCCACCAGTGTCGCCGGTACTCATCCACCTCGTCGTGGAAAGTATGGTACACCTGGGTCGAGACAAAGTTGTCAGCATGAAGTAGGCAGGTTAACAAGTGTAAGAAAATAGATAAGCAATATATAAGCGGCCCCCCGCCCCCTTTTTTAACTTTCCAGTTTCCCAGAGCTTTCTGAAGTTGTGTTTTGGGAAAGACAGTAACGATATTTAGCTTCTCTTCAAAAGTTCATTTTAATGGGAAACAGCAGCACTTATTTAGTGCTTCATAAACTGTGTAAAGACAGAAAAAGGTGAGACTAGAAGACAAAGAAGTTAAAAATAAAAAGACCAAAAAGCTTCTATAAATGCCAGAAGTTTTAGAAACCCTATTTCTAAACGATGAAAAACCAGGATAAAGACAAGATTTTACATAATGCTGTAATAAATAAGAATTGTTCCCACTGCCAAGTTGGAATCTTCCCCTGTAAGTAACCGAAGGGTTCTGAAGACTATTTCCTGTAAATGCTGGACCCAAACACAAGCGCCAGGCCTCGCGCAGCGCCTGTCACTGTCACACCCGCTCTGCACGAGCGCCCGGCCCCGCCCATTTCTTCATAATAAGCCTGCGGGCTATCACTTTATCTGATCGTAGGTGAAAAGCTCTCCAGGACTTGAATGTTCTCAGCCGGTACCCCTAGTGGCTATTGCCGGCCTGGCACAGGGAAGGTGCTCTGTCTGACTGAGTGAAAAGCTTCATTGAGTCAAATAAAATTCTCTGTAAATGTGCTTTTCAGTCCTTAAACAGGATCCGTTTGTTTCACCCTCTAGATGAAATCTTACTTAGAACCTAAGCAGGAGACAGAAAGGACGGTTAGCCCTCCCACCCTGGTAGTACTGAGGATGGCAGGGCGCCATTTTAAAATTGATACTCCTGAATGACTCTGAGCACCTTTTCCTTCTGTCCTCTGAGTGAAACATGACTACTTATATAAGATAAGGAGGAACAGCATAGGAGTTTTGCATTTAACTCTTTAGTAAAGTCCCCTTGTGGGAAAGAATGCTAAGCTTTCTATAACTCTACAGATAAATAGTTTCATAATCACCATCTCTCCATTATAAGCAAACAAACTCTATTATTTGGCAAGCACGCAAACAATGCAAATTATAGTAGGTGCAGAAGAGACTGGAGGACAGAGAGTCTGGGAGCAAGGAGGTTTGTAAGACCCTGCCCGCTCTCTCATGTTGAGAACACCCCGCTTAACAATTCAGCGGCAAAGACGACAGGGAACTGGATCTGTTTTGCTTCCGACTTCTGTAATTCCTATAGCCTGGGGATGTAACTTTTTAACAATGCAGTCACTAAAATAAAATTGTTCTCAATGTGGATGCCCTGTGGAGTCTGCTGTAACCTGATGTAACCCGTGAAAGCAAGGGGTGTCCACCTGATTAAACCTCCTAGATGAAAACACAAAGACATCCAAGTTAAAAGGGCATATCCTCTTCCAACTGAACAACAGGAAGTATACTAAGATTTTGCTTAAAGTGTAAAATTCTAATGAAGAAACTAAAAGTCTTTTATACTAGCAACTCCGTAATTCTTTTGCTAATCTGGATTTTATGTGATTGTGTTAATGCAAGCCGCTTCCCTGATGTTGAAGGAACTCTGTCCGGTAATTAAATGAGCTCTCTAGAAAATTAAACTGACGGCTAGAAAATAATACACGGGGGGTGAGCACTTCTCACTTTCCATCACACTGGCCTTTATTGCCTTTCAAAGGAAGGAAATATCTAAACACACCAAGGCGTTTAATCTTTGTAGGAATTAATATTTCTGTTTGGTTCCATTCAATTCAATATTTGCTAAACGCCTGCAGAGGTGCTACATTACACATCTTATGCAGAGGTATGTAAAGATAGGCAAGAGCCACCCCGTGAGAGGTATGAAAGGAGAATAAAATAGTGTAAAAGGTTAAATATCTGCTGAGGAGGTCCCGAGGAGGGAGAAGTTATATCTCACTGTAAAGATGGAGATCATTTTGACAGAAAATAGGAGAAGTGGCATATTTTAGGAAGAGGGTATATGAGGACAGGCACGGAGGTGTAAAGTCCAGTTAGAAACGTTAAGACATAAGCAGGGGGATGGCAGAAGGTCAGAGAAAAGGAAGAGCAAGGTTATCTGAAAAAATGAATCAGTAATAACAAAAACAACTAATATTTAATGAGTACTCAAACTGTGCTAAAATGTTTTGCACGTACTTCCTCTAAGCCTCACAGGACCCAACAGGTAGGTGCTGTCATTACCCTCCTTTCACGTGAGTAAGCTGAAGCGTAGAAGAGATCAGTGGGTCCCACAGTGAATCAGTGGCGCCAGCGTCTGGACGCAAGCAACCTGACTCTTCCTGCTTTTTTGACCCCAGGCTCCGCCACCTCCTACGATATCATGCAGAAATACGAATCAAAGACTTCTGATGAAGGGAATGACATATGAAACGGTAGCAGAATATGGGACAGACTGGAGGGGGAGACGACAAGGAGGCAACAAAATCAGGAGCGGACGGTAGTCGTCCAGAAGAGAGGCACGCAGGCCTGCAGTAACCCTGTGCAACGCGCTGCCCCAGTTGTGGCTGGAGCCTTCGGGTATCGCTGGTGCGGCTGCCGTCCGCCTACTGGTCCCCGACAAGCCAGCCAGCTTCTCTGGGCCTCTCACTTGCTGTGGAAAATCCTCAAACACAGTATTCGTTTCTACCCACTTCTCTGCTTTCAGAAAGTCCTGAATAAATAACTACTGAATATCATAAATGTGTGTGGCTTTATATACCGTTATATTGGCTCCCGTCAGGCGATTGATGCGATGCATATGTTTACAAAACTCTGGACCGTGCCCTTCCCGATCTTTATCGTTATTCGTGACAAATAAATAGGCATGTATCATTTCATGCAAGAGGGTCTGAAACAGAAAACAGTCAAATTAATTTGTTATGGTGCTTTTGAAAATAAAAATGCATTTTCTTACTCTACCTGGGGTCTTAACCTTCTTTGGATCACAGGCTCCATTCAGATACTGAACAAAGTCATGAACGATCTTTCTAGAAAACTTACATAAGCACACATTCACAAAACTTTGCCTCTATAATATCCAAAGCTCTGTAGGTCCCAGGCTAAGAACTCCCTGTTCCAAGAAAGCCTTTTTAATTATTAATCAAAATCCAGTAGAAAAGACTGACAAATTCAACTACATGAAAATTTAAAAATTCTGTATAGGGAAAAAATTTTATAAGTAAAGCGAAAAAACAAACTCAGAAAAATATATGTGCAACCATCTCACAGCCTATTAATTCCTAAAATATAAAGAACTCCTAAAAGTCCACAGGGAAATGACCAACAATCTAATTTTAAAATAGGCAAATGTCACGGACAGGTCAGAGAAAATGAAACATAAATGATCCGTAAACATATGAAAAATGTTCAACGTCATTTATAAAAACAGAAATGCAAATTAATACATTAGTATACCACTTCTTGCTTATCAAGATTGGTAAAACTCCTAAAGTTTGACACCATTAGTAAAGCTAAGGAAAAATAAGCACTCCCATATATCACTGGTAGGAGTGCAAAATGGTTCAAATTCTCCTCTCCCTGGGGAGGAGAATTTGATAACATCTAACAAAATTACAAATCCATTTATCGTTGAACTCAGCAATACCCAGACTAAAATGAAAGGCCGTACATATGAGGTATTTTCTCGGTGGCACTGCTTACAAAAGCAAAAGAGTGAAAACAGTGTTTAGCAATAGGGGCCTTGTTGAAAGAAGAGCCACATAATGGAATTCCATGCAGCCATAAAAAAGAAAGAAAAATTTCTCTATGAAATGATTTGGAGGAGGCTACAGACTATCATTTTAATGAAAAAAGGCAAAGTACAGAAGAGTATACACAGAATTTTGTATAAGAAGTATGCTCTGTGGTGGGGAGGGGATAACAGTGGAATATTGGCAAATATTGGCAAAACAGAACAACAATAGAAAAAAGAAACTAATAACAGTATCCTTTAGTAGGTAGAGAGTTCAGAATAGAGGGATGGGGGAGATCAAGATTTCTTTGTGTACAGCTTTCTATAGTTTTGGGATTCTGAATCATGTAAAAATTTAAAACAAACAGTAAAACCTGCTCATTCCACACCAAGGATGCGTTTAGGTGCAAAGTTAACAAAAGCACTTAAGGCTGCTATTTCATACTTTATTCTGAAAAAATGTGAATACAAAAAGTGAAAATCATAAAGGTCTTCAAAAGCATACCTTTTTCATAATCCTCCATAGTTTTGTGAAAAAAAGAATTTCCATCAGAAGAACTAGACTGGCATTAATGAATTTTAGTCTTATAAAATTATGCTGAACGGCAAAATGGGAGAATCAAACATTTTAACTTGATCATTATGAAACCATCCCTTTTAAAATTATCAACTCTATCTTTTCAAGAAAAT
Organism: Eubalaena glacialis; assembly: GCF_028564815.1. Lineage (NCBI taxonomy): Eukaryota > Metazoa > Chordata > Mammalia > Artiodactyla > Balaenidae > Eubalaena > Eubalaena glacialis. The sequence continues at coordinate 89,650,445 of NC_083716.1, forward strand.
GTCACTCTATTGAGACTTAGAGTCAAAAGCCATTCTACATTTCAGACGTCTCTCAACATTCTAAAATAATGATAACTATTCTCAGAAAGGAGAAACTACTTAGGTTCTTGATTTCTGGTCCAATTTAAATACATCTCGAAAATGGGAAATGGCATTATACTGAACACTTCTATTTTTATATATCTACCATTTTCTGCATTTAGGCTCTACACAACACGGTCCCAAAATACCTCTATTTCCCACCACTGTTCTATATCTGGCCAAAAACAACTACTTCTGGTCCTAAACATGCCATAAGTTTAGTGGCCTCGCTTTTGTTCACAGCACTCCCATTCCTTCTGCCAAGATAGTCTCCTCTACTCTGTGTACATGTGAGAATCCAATCTGTCCTGTCAGGCTCACCCCCATGTTTTAATTTGCAGCAGGAACAGTTCTAAGGGGACAGGACAAGAGCTTTAGAGCAGGGAAACCAGAGCCTAAACCAAGGATCTGGTACTCACTCTCCACGTGACCCTGGACAAGTTACAACTCGCTCCTCATCCTGAAAATGGAGATATCCTAATCTTGCAGGGCTGTGGTAAAGGCAAACACTAGAATAACTAGGTTAGTCTGGCACACAGTAGGTGCTCAATAGTGAGTGGTAGGCGTGGTGATGTTACTAGTAATAAAATCCACATCTCTGAAGCTTTTCTTGACCTCCTCAACCAGTTTAAGTCTTTTCCTTTTCTGAATCCTACTGATTATAATTTAGGCAGCTACTTTCAATACAGGCCAGAGTCCCCCTATTCTTCCTCTGTCCACCTTCCTGATCTGATGTTAGAACTTTCTGCCAACAGCAAATGCTCACTTGAAGCATTAGCACCTATTTCCCATTTTCATCTTGCCCATTACCTTAAAAAGGAAAAAATTGTTCATGTGTTAATTTAATCATTTATGCAACAAATATTCATTAAGCAGTTTTCAGTTAGGGCTGTTCCAATTAGGGCTCCTGGTAGGGTTGATCTGGTTAATCATATTCAACTTTTTGTTTTTTTTAATTTTTACTATTTTCTTTTTCTGCTTATTCATTGAATTACCAACGGAGTTCTGTTAACATCTGCAACTATGACTGTGGATTATTTCTCTTTTTGTTTCTGCTAATTGATGCTTCATGTCGTTTAAAGCTATGTTATTACTTTTAGGGTCATTATGTGTTTTTACTTAATAGATTATTCTATCATTATAAAATGTCTCCCTTTTTTCTAGTAAAACTTCCTCCCTTAAAATCTTTAGATTAATACTAATAAAGCCATAACAGCTTTCTGTTGTCTAGTATTTGGATGATATGCTTTTTCTCATCCTTTTATATTTAACATATGTGTGTCTTTATTTTAAGCATGTCTCTGTTAGTCTAGGATGTCGTTTCATGTTTTTAACTGGAGTGTTTGGTCCATGTACATTTAACACAATAACTGTTGTTTTTATGTCCACCTGTCTCTTTATTTGACCTGGGCTTTGTTTATTCCTTTCTTTCTTATTAACTAAGTTATTTCTGTTGTACCATTTTACATTTAGTGGCTATTTACCTTTTTAAAACTGTGGTTAAAAAAAAAAAAGTAACATAAAATTTACCACCTTAACCATTTTAAGTGTACGGTTCAGTAGTGCTAAGTACATTCACGTTGTTGTGAAACCCATTACCTTTTATTACCCTTAAAAACATATTTCCAAGCATGTTTTAACTTATTTCCCATCCAACCTCTACCACCTATGCCCTCTAGTGCACACGTTTCAGGTGATATAATTGGGGCAAGACCACTCACACTGGCTGTATCTTGGGGATCTTCAGGCAACTAGTCGACTCAACTAAACATAGTCTGACAGCTCCTACGGCTCCATTTTGGCAGTAGGGGTGACCACCAGCTCTAGATATGCAGTGTGCCCTCACGCTGGTTTGTTCTGCCAGCTCAGCTACACGTCCTGGGAGGACACCATGGCGGCTGAACAGAGGAGAATCAAAATCTGTGTGTCTCAAAACAAAGATCTGGATCCTAAGTTTTTCTCTGCTTCTAAACCAACTACTTTGCCTCTCTGAACCTTGATTATCTCATTTATAAAAATGAGGACAACACACCCTGAACGTAAACAGGATTACCGTAAAGATCAAATTGGGTGACGAACCTGAAAGCCTCTATCTTCGAAACACGATAAGAATATAAGAAAATCACTATTATTTGCCCCACAATAAAAGTTCGCAGTGAGGGAAAACGGGTTTTTTCTTCTTCACGTGCACAAGTTAATTTACAGCAGTCTAAACCAGTAACACGCGTTTCTAAATTACTGAGCTAAGCATCAGGTTCACGCAAAGAATACCTCCACCAGATCCTTTCTTGGTCTCAACTTTAAGAGGGGTTCACTGAGGCGGATGGAACACATTCCGCCCCTGCCTTCGTAGCTGCATATCCCAGCGCACCTGGAAAACAACCACCACAAAACCGTCGCTTAGCAAACATACGCGAAAGGGAAGCGGACGGCAAAGGGCAACCGCTGGTTCCTTCTCGCACGGTCCAGACTGAGCGGGCTCTGGGGCGGGGTGGGGGTGGGGGCTCTCTCGAGAGCGCACGCGCAGCCGCTCGGCGGGGCGGTCCCTGCCTTTAGCGCCAGTTAGGGAGGCACGTGAGCAGCAGGGGCTCCCCGAACCCCAGCCGGGCCGTAAGAGCTCGAAGAGGGCCGTCCCGGTCTGACGCTCCCCGCCTCCTCCCTACACGCCACCGTCGGTCAGTCGTCGGTGGCGGTGACGGCCAGGTCTCTAGCAGCCTGTGTCCAGAAGTATCGAGGAAACCCACATACGCAGCAGCATGGCACTAGAAACACACTTCCGTGTCGTACCTTCATCTCTTACTTCAGGGCGCTTCGCCTCCATCCAAGAGCAAGCGCGGTGGCCTCGAACCGCACCGTCAACTTCTCAACTCCGTTCGTATGCAAGAGCAGGTTACCTGGAGCCGGCATTTCCCGGACTCGGCGTGCCGGAAAAGGCTGCTTTGAGACGCACCCCGCCCCCCCCCCCGAAGATCCCCTGGACCCAGAAGTAGGGAAACGCCAGCCCCTTCCCCACCCCGACCTGCGAGCTCGCGGCCCAGCGGCGGAACCCGCCGAGCCCGGCAGGAACTGCACGCCTCCCGGGGAAGAAAGCAAAGCCGCGGCCCAGGCCTCTTTTCTCAGGGGCAGGTTCCGGCTGCTTCTCCCGCCTGGGTCCTAAAGCGCTCCCGTAAGCCCCATCAGGAAAGGGTCAGCTCATCGTCCTAACGCCAAGGAACGTCCCCTTACAAGCCAAACCGCCGCGGGGTGGGCCACAGGGCTCCCCTAACGCTGTCTGGGCGGGACAGACAAGGGCATGGAAGGGAAGGGACACAGGACCGAGAGGCCGCCTGCCCCCAGCTCCAGAGCCCGGGCTGAGGCCGCCGGCGCCCCCCGCCCCCGGCGCGGCTCGGGACTCACAGCGTCATTCGCATGCTCCACTTCACCTCGACCGCCTCCAGACGGCCCCAGAAGAAACGGTCGTTGAACTGCACAAACAGGGCCTGCAAATCGGGGGTGGGGTCCACCAGCTCCCAGGACGCGTCCACCAGAGACAGGGGCTCCTGGGCCGGATCGCGCTCCGAGACCTGCAAGTTCCACTCCTCCTGAAGCCGCAGCGCCAAAACCAGGTCCTCATCCATGGCTGCCGGGGTCCAGGCCGGGGGACTCCACGTCCCGGAGCCTCCGACGGCCGGGTCGAGCTCCTCCTAGGAGATACCGGCCCGCGGGTCAGCCCGCCGATCTCGCGAGACTCAGGCAAACGGGCTCGAGAGCGGAACTTCTCCCAGACGCCAAAGTCAAGCTTCTGGGGCTCAAAAAAAAAAAAAAGAACTCACCATGACAGCACCTCCCAGTGGGCTCAAAACTTGGGTTCCCAGGGCTTGAGCCGGAGGCAGGTTTCAGAAACCTGGTTACCGCCTTCACAGTTCGCGAGTAACGTCAAACACCAACGTCACACTCGGTTCTGGCGCAGTACCTACGTCTCTCTGCCCCGCCCTCCACTCGCTTCCGCGATAGCTTCTCCGGCGCATGCGCCCTAGGCCGCTGGCCCTGCTGCGCAGGCGCAGTGCCTGAAGTTCATAGCCGGACGCAGGCGTACTCGTCTCTCTGCCAGCCTGCTTCCGCAGCCCTGGAGTTGGACCCGGCTTGGGTGGGCCTCGACAGCGGCGGCACCGGCGACGGCGATAGTGACAGGGACTGCGTGAGTCCCGGACGGACATGGCGATGGCGATGTCAGACAGCGGGGCGAGCCGCCTGCGGCGGCAGCTGGAATCGGACGGCTTCGAGGCGCGGCTGTACGTGAAGCAGCTCTCGCAGCAGTCGGACGGAGACCGAGACCTGCAGGAGCACCGGCAGCGCATCCAGGCGCTGGCGGAGGAGACGGCGCAGAACCTGAAGCGCAACGTCTACCAGAACTACCGACAGTTCATAGAGACGGCCCGCGAGATCTCCTACCTGGAGAGCGAGATGTATCAGCTCAGCCACCTGCTGACCGAGCAGAAGAGCAGCCTGGAGAGCATCCCGCTTACCCTGCTGCCGGCTGCCGCCGCCGCGGGGGCCGCCGCCGCCTCCGGAGGGGAGGAGGGGGGAGGCGGCGCGGGGGGCCGCGACCACCTCCGGGGCCAGGCTGGCTTTTTCCCCAGCCCCGGGGGCGCTTCCCGCGACAGTTCCGGGCCAGGCGAGGAAGGAAAGCAGCGCACTCTCACCACCCTGCTTGAGAAGGTGGAAGGCTGCAGGCACCTGCTGGAGACGCCGGGACAGTACCTGGTGTACAACGGGGACCTGGTGGAGTACGAGGCGGACCACATGACCCAGCTGCAGCGGGTGCACGGCTTTCTCATGAACGACTGTTTGCTGGTGGCCACCTGGCTGCCACAGCGGCGGGGGATGTATCGCTACAACGCCCTCTATCCCCTGGATGGTTTGGCCGTGGTCAATGTCAAGGACAACCCGCCCATGAAGGACATGTTCAAGCTGCTCATGTTTCCCGAGAGCCGTATTTTTCAAGCGGAAAACGCAAAAATCAAACGAGAGTGGCTGGAAGTGCTGGAGGAAACCAAGAGGGCCCTCAGTGAAAAAAGACGCAGGGGGCAGGAGGAGGCAGCTGCCCCTCGAGGGCCACCCCAGGTGACTTCCAAGGCCAGCAACCCATTTGAGGACGAAGACGACGGCGAGCCAGCTGTTCCCGAGGCAGAAGAAGAGAAGGTGGACCTCTCCGTGGAATGGATCCAGGAATTGCCTGAAGACCTGGATGTCTGTATTGCCCAGAGGGACTTTGAAGGGGCCGTCGACCTGCTGGATAAACTGAACCGTTACCTGGAAGATAAGCCCCGCCCACCTCCTGTAAAAGAACTGAGGGCCAGAGTGGATGAGCGCGTCGGCCAGCTCACCGAGGTGCTGGTGTTTGAACTGTCCCCAGGTCGGTCCCTGAGAGGTGGTCCCAAGGCCACCCGCCGGGCGGTTTCTCAGCTAATCCGGCTTGGCCAGTGCACGAAGGCTTGTGAGCTCTTCTTGAGAAACAGGGCAGCGGCTGTGCATACTGCGATACGCCAGCTTCGCATCGAAGGTGCCACTTTACTCTACATTCATAAGCTCTGCCACGTCTTCTTTACCAGCCTTCTGGAGACCGCCAGGGAATTTGAGACGGACTTTGCGGGCACCGACAGCGGCTGCTACTCTGCCTTTGTGGTCTGGGCGAGGTCAGCCATGGGCATGTTTGTGGATGCTTTTAGCAAGCAGGTGTTTGATAGTAAGGAGAGCCTCTCCACCGCGGCTGAGTGTGTAAAAGTGGCCAAGGAGCACTGTCAGCAACTGAGCGACATCGGACTAGACCTCACGTTCATCGTCCATGCCCTCCTGGTGAAAGACATCCAAGGGGCCTTGCACAGTTACAAAGAAATCATCATCGAAGCCACTAAGCACCGCAACTCTGAGGAGATGTGGAGGAGGATGAACCTGATGACCCCGGAGGCCCTGGGGAAACTCAAAGACGAGATGAAGAGCTGTGGCGTGGGGAACTTCGAGCAGTACACGGGGGATGACTGCTGGGTGAACCTGAGTTACACGGTGGTTGCTTTCACCAAACAGACCATGGGCTTCTTGGAAGAGGCACTGAAGCTGTACTTCCCGGAGCTGCACATGGTGCTTTTGGAGAGCCTGGTGGAAATCATTTTGGTCGCTGTTCAGCACGTGGATTACAGTCTTCGGTGTGAGCAAGATCCAGAGAAGAAGGCTTTTATCAGACAGAATGCATCCTTTCTGTATGAAACGGTCCTCCCCGTGGTGGAGAAAAGGTTTGAGGAGGGTGTGGGGAAACCCGCCAAGCAACTCCAGGACCTGAGAAATGCATCGAGACTGATGCGTGTGAATCCCGAAAGTACAACGTCAGTGGTCTGATGCCTGGACCTGTTTATGTGTATCCGTGTATGTTGCTTATGGATTATTTATATTAAGTTGCAGTAGCATATTCTTTATAGTCTCAAACATGTCTTAAAAATAAAAGATGTCCTCTGGGATAGAAGTGCAAAAGCAAAAGGAGAAAGAAAAAAATGTTAAATTAAGGCCATATGACAAAACGTTGGAATTATTGAAATATATAATATGCTTTCCTTTTAGATTATGCAGCTCTCTAATGCATATGTCATCACACTGTAGCATCTCAGCTTATCCTTTGACTCACGACACACTTTCTGACAGCGCAGATTATGCAGCGCCGATAAACAATATCTGTAAATACAAAGTTTAAGTATGTTGTGAATGTCTCCCCGTTCACAAAAATGGTAGGTTTCTTAAAGGGTACCGTGCCATATAAAACACCCTGCGCCCTATATTTCCACACCTTAAAATGTGTTTGGACAATTTTGGAGAAAGAAAGGAGTTGAGGAAATTGGTTTTAGGGTAAACTTTGGTCAAAAGAATTCCTTCGTGAAGGTAGCTAGTGTGTGGACTTGAGTACTCCAATCCTTATAGAGCGCAAGAGGAAACTGTCATAAACACAGTTCCAACGTAATTTAAATGGTTCATCACTTTTAGCTGCTAATTAACAGCTTGATAACCCTTGATTTGGGAGCATTTACTTGAAAATCTTAAGAACTATCATCAATTTTTTTAACATATTTCTGAGTTGTCTGAAGTTCCCTTTTATCATATTAAAGAAAAAAACAAGACACATCGAAGAACCTGACAGCGCTTTTGGTGTGGGTTACACGTAGTGGCTCAGACTTCATGCAAGCGGGAGAAAAGTTTTCAGATTTCAGGGTCTGGGCGGGTGGGAAATTAGGGAAAATCCTATGCAGACCCCACGATGTTCTTAAGTATGACTGCTTTGAGCAGAGATTTGTTTTTGTTTTTTCGTGGCTAAGTGGATAGCTTTCCGTGGCTAAGAGTAAGTGTTTTTTCGTCTCACAGAAAAGTGAGACAGTGTGCCCAAAGGAAGGAGGGGAAGAACCTTTGGTGACGCCTAAAATGCTCCAGGCTGCATTTTTCTTGTTTTATTTTTAAATTTTATTTGTTTTTCAAACTGAATATAATGCTTACTTCAGATTGTTTAGTAAACAAAAATAACTAAAGAAATTTGAGCTTCCCGAGGTTTCTAAACTTGCATCCATTGTATATTGATTATCTGGCCTTCCTCATACTTGGAGACAAACTGCTACGACCCATTTTCCCCCTAACTTATAGTTGTGATTCTTGTTCCTAAGTGTCATTTCTGATGCCGATGACTTCAAAAGGTCGTTTCCTTTATCTGAAGGAAAATAGTGGTATTAAGACTGTGGAAATTATGTAAAACCCAAAATAGCTTCTAATAGCAGGTTAGGGTTGTAAAGCTCCTTGACTTAATTACTCATATGCCAGACGAACCTCTTATTTTATATTTAGCTATGCATATCTGAAAGGTTGGAAATTATCAAAGTTAAAGATTTTCTTTGGCATTTTTTTCACATAACTTTAGCATTTGCTAGATAGTAACTGTAACTGGATATCTCAGTTGAACAAAAACAGTTATAATCTGCCTTTTTGTTTTTTAAGATCACTGGAAACTTGAATTTGATAAAAATTTTATGATTATTTTGTGCCGCTTAAAGTTTCTAAAATCATATTGTATGAAACATGTGTTGTGTCAGTATTTGATGCTGGGTCCATGAAATGATACTTCTGGAATCAAAACTTCTCTTACGGCATGAAGTGGTAAAAACCTTAGTGCGTATGCGCTCAGATGCTATTTAAATGGTAGACTCTTCACAGAACTGTCTGCTTTTTAAAACTGGAAGTACAGAATTTTCTTGTGTTAAAAGTTGTGTGTTCTGTAATCAGAGTTGTAGCTGGAGGAATTAGGCTGTTGGTGAATCAGGTCGTGTGGGAAATTGATTAAAGACCATCGATGTTGCAACGTGCCTTTGTGCCAGGACAGAGCAATTTCGCTGCATTTCCTCCAAGTGGGGTCAGAGCTCTTCTCTCTAGTTCTCGTTCAGTTAGACACCAAAACAAGGTCTGAAAATGGAATGCGGTTAGAGATTGCCCAAAAATATAGTACATACGGTATTATACCATTTAAGTGTTGATTGCCTTGTCTGGGTTGCTTCGAAGATAACACTGTCACTTGAGCTTGAAATCAGACTTGATTGAATTAATTAGTGTTGAAGAAAGACACCCTGTGGAATTAAGTCTGTTTTTGATTAAAGCCTCATTCCACTTAAGTGCTGAAAACTCACTTATTTTTGTTTAAAACACTACCTATCGTTGTCATCAGCACTTGTACTTTGCAACTTGCTTTCCTGGGATTGGGAATTCGGGACTTGACGTGTAGTATAAAATCAGTATGTGTACATTTTTGCTTATTGGTATGCTGTGATCTGAGGGAGTCTTGAAATGTTTTACCAAAATAAAGCTGAAAATTTTTCTTACACTGGATAAAATCGATTGATACTACAATGTTATATTTATTTCTTTTCTTTAATGAGGATTTAATATTGTTATGTTCATGTTACTGAAATGTTTTAAAAGCCTAGGTTGTTTTCTAGTTTTTGTTTTTCTATATGAGGAGTAATAGGTACAAAACTGTTAGCTTATTTAAGTAAGTGTTCTGCTACTATCAGAACTGTGAATTAAGTCAGATTGCAACTTTTTAGGATTCCCTTGAACAGGAGATTTCAGATGTACAAAATGTGAATTTACTCTAAAAACTGGGTGTTAGGGACTTCCCTGGCGGTCCAGTGGTTAAGACTCCACGCTTCCAATGCGGGCGGGGGACGTGGGTTTGATCCCTGGTCAAGGAACTGAGATCCCGCATGCCACAGGGCGCAGCCAAAAATAAATAAATAAGTAAAAATAAAAATATAAAAAGTGGGATTCATACCATCTGCACATCTTTAAGTGAAGAAAATATAATGTGGGCTATATGACCTAGGAACTAGGATCATAAATGACAAGGATCTCTTTTTTTTTTTTTTTAAACGTGGATATTGCGGGAACTATCACGCATAATTGATTTAACAGTATTTAGCGAATGCTATGCCTCACATCGACTAAAATGCGGGGTGGGGAGGACAAAATAAAGTTAAGCATGCTTTCACTTAATATGCTTAAAAATTGGTGAAAATAGAGAATAAAAACTTGGAAAAAATAAATTAGCAAATGAAAGGCAAAACTGTTGCAAATTAAATTCAGCAAAATTAATTAGTTTATCAATAAATAATTGAGTAATTGCAAACCGTGTTGGAAAAAAAAACAAAAAAAACAAGACCAAACAACCTGCGTGTCGCAGTTTAAGTGCCATGGGAATGCTGAGAAGGAAGAGGGCAGTGTTATTCTGAGGAGTTTGGAAAGGCCTCGTGGAATTGTTGGCCTTGGAGCAGGTCCTGGAAGAAGGGACAAGATTTAGGTGTGCAAGGAAGATGGGCGTGCAAGTGTGAGCAAAGACACGCAGCAGGAGCGCGTGCGTGCTTGGGACAGTCTTGTGAAGTAATGTCACTGTCACAGCGCCGTTGCAGATGTGCTAGAGATTTGAGGAGAGGAACGCTGTGTCTGTAATTCATCCCTACTAAGGAAGCTTCCATCATGCAGAGGGTAGGAAGTAAAAAGTCGACGTCATCCTGCCCGAGCCCCCAGTGACCCCCTCAGCATAGGTGCCACTGGTAAGAGCTTCTCATACATCTTTTCCCCAGAAATTGGACTGTACGGCACCCACTGTTGAGCTCTTGCTCTTATTCAAGTGCCACCAGTTCAATATTTCTCAGAAGTGCTCACATCAGTACCTCACCGGGCTGGATTTTTCTGTGACTGAACAGCACCCAATCACAATGAATGGATCTGTCAGGATCGCGCACTTTCCAATTACTTTGCTGTCTTCAGGTTTTTTTCAGGTTTTTTGCCAAAAATCCTGAAAAAAGCTCTCGGTGCATGTATCTTTGCTTACATGTGTGACTGTGTCTTAGGACACATTTCCAGAAATTGCTCGGCCAAACCGTACATTTTAAATTTAGGTAAATGGGACTTCCCTGGTGGTGCAGTGGTTGAGAATCTGCCTGCCAATGCAGGGGACACGGGTTCGAGCCCTGGTCCAGGAAGATCCCACATGCCTCAGAGCAACTAATTTACATCTTTTAACTCAATTTTGAAGTGTTTTCACACACACACACACGCACACAAATTGGCATGCAACAGTTGTCCTAAGGTAAAACACAGTCACCTTAAAACTGTTGCAAGTATTTTCACCCAAGGTTGAAAAATTGTTTATCCTGAACATGAAAACCTGTAACAAATTTAAATTAATTATATAAAACTCGTTACTTGCAGTTTTCTCCTTGCAAAGATCCAAAAAAAAAATGTCCAAGTAACTAATATACATCAGTCACAACATGGTCCTGGATCATCCCCACACCAAAACTAGATGCTCCTTTAATTTTAAACCCATCATTAGAGACCAAGAGAACATCATTTCGTTTTATACAAAACAAAATTCACATGTGCCGAAAAAGAAAGAGCCAAAAAAAACAGAAACAAAAACCCTAGTACTGACAGTAACGTTCAGTACACTAATTAGTGGCCAAAATGCCACTGATCAAAAATAAAATAGTGGCCGTATATCACTGCAAAGAAATCCAAGAGGCTTTTAACCCTTTGACATCAGAAATCCAGATTTTTCCAATTATGTGAATGCATACCTCCTACGTGCCAAGAATAGAGAAAGTGTATGTGCCGGCATAGAAAGGAAAAGAACTACCGTTCACTGCACCACCCAGAGAATTGGCTTTAACAGAGACTTCTTACAAGTTTAGGCAGAAACCAAAAAATGGTTATTAGCTGCTTGTGTCAACAATTTTAAGTGGAGGTGATTGAGTTCTAAGGTTCAAAGTAAAACTTTAAAGGGGAAAAAGGTTAGGCTGGATAGAAAATGTCAAGATTCAGACTGTTGTTTCTGATAAGGACTCAACAAAATGAATCTTTAATGACTTGAACTGCGGGATAAGGGATCCCAAGGATGCAGTCATTTTTAGTAAAGTGCTATCAGTAAAGTACTATTCTGAGCAAACTGCATTTTATGATGAAAACAAAAGGAAAGAAGATATAATAAGGACTATACACCTATATTCCACTCACAGTGTTTGAGTTCTGGAAGGACCTGTATAATGAAGGAAGAATTCAAATATGAAATCATGCCAATCACATGTCAAATTTTCACTATAACTTTCCTAAAAAAGTGTTTTCCCCCAATATCTGTTAATCACAAAGAAACAGAAGCTGTGAATGTACAGTTCAGAAAATAAAAATGGAGAAACTAATGACATTATTATGACCAAGATGTTTGGTAAACAGTGAATTATGAATTTGGGATCAACAGGAAAAGGCTTTTTAAACAACCCTCCGGACTTCAAAAAATCTCTTCAGGTAGTAGATCTGTCCCAGTGTCATAGCAACTAGAACAAGAACTTCAAAGAAGGACCAAAGGACCACTCTGCTGTTTGTGTTGTCATTGATTGCTCTGCATCTTCTCTCCCAAACTTCCATGTATTCCTGTTCATGCTTTACAGCTGTCATCGCCACTGCGAGCTCATTAATCATTTCGTCTAGCTTGTTCTGTTGAGCTTCTGTTTCCATGTCTTGTCCTTTTGGAGCCTCCCCAGTATCAACGGTGAACATCACTTTGTCTTTGGGGTCATAGTGGACATCCTATTGCTAAAACAAAACTTATTATGTTCCATCCACGTGAGCAGCAAATGTGTATTTCCCACTGGACTCCCGGTCTCCTTTATAAATTCCTGTATTATCAGGCCCTGTAATTTCCACGTCGATGTCCAGGAAGCTGCCCTTGGCCACCTCCAAGATGAGGCCCGTCTCGGTGCCCGAGGTGACCCGCTGGAAGAAGCACTCCTTGGCAGGCCCGTCGATGCGGACGAAGTAGCCCGAGGCCGTGGCCGGGAGGGCGGCCAGGAGTGCCAGCAGTTCAGCGGGCGTCCTCATGGTGGGGCTGGGTCCGAAGCCAGGACCCAGGACCGGGACTGCGGCCTCCAGACTATTCCGATTGTAATAAGATTTATTCATTTTTGCTCATCTGTGAAAAAAACTTTCCAAGTTTTGTTTGTAATTTCTATGAGTGAGATTCAGCAACCTTGTATTTCCTTTTTTATTAAGCTCCCTACATCTGTCCTTTGCCATTCTTTTCTTAGATGATCTTTGTCTTATGATTTTGTAGTTTATAGTATATTTAGGAAATTAATTTTTCATGTGTACTAAGTGTTACAGATATTTTTCCCCTCGTTTGTCATTTATTCATTTATCTATTTATTTTTGGAGTACAGTATATGTTAATCTGTTATGAAGCCAGACTTATCTGAGTTTTTTCTGTGTGATTCCTATGTTTTCGGTCAGACTTTGAAAGGCCTTACTCACTTTCGGATTCCGAAAACATTCATGCTTTTCTTCTAGCAACTTAGTATATTGTAGTATTTGAAATTTTGCTCCGTCTGTAATTTGTTTTAAAGAATGATGTTAAGAATCCCATTTTCCCACAACTATCAATAATTAGCAAATTGCTGCAGTAATTTTGAATCATCCTTCTTTTTCCCCCCCTTACTTGAAATGCCATTTTAATAATTTATTATAGTTGTACTAGATGTGTATCTGGGTACATTTTTGGCTCTATGTTCTGTTTCACTGATATTTCTGTGCCATTATCAACCTGTTTTAATTGTAGATTTATAACTTAATAACTATTAGGACTGGTCTCATTCTTCTGCTGTTTCAGTTTTTTCCTAAGTATTCTTACATGTTTATTATTCAAATCGCATTTTGAATAATCTAATGACATTCCTTACCATCCTCCAAAAGAGTTGGCATTTTGATTGAAATCATATCGAATGTAGATCAATTTAGGGAAATTTGACATCTTTATAATTTTGAATCTTCTTATTTATTTATGCAAGTGTACTTTCCTATTTCAGCAGCATTTTCAAATTTTCTTCAGGTAGATCTTGCACGTTTCTTGGTGAGTTTATTCCTCGGTACTTCATCTGTAATGCTTTTGTGAATGAAATCTTTACCTTCATTATGTTTTCTGATTGTAGGTAAGAAATGTACTGATGTTAGTTTTCTGGGTTTTTTTTTTTAAGAGTTTTCCAGTATATAATCACATCACCCAAATAAGGATAATTTTGCCTCTTAAAGTTTTATACATCTTATGGAGTTCTCTTAATATTCTATATTAAGTTGAACATCCAAAACTATGTTAAATCATAGTTTTTGCTTGATATTAATATCAAGGAATTAGAAATTATACCAGATATGTATCTACTAGAAGTGTTTTTCCTGTTTTTTTTTCCCTCAAAGCCTGATGTTAAGGAAGTGATCATCATCTCTTCCAGTTAACTAAGAGTTGTGGTTTTAATTTTTTTTAGGTCAGGAATGCATGTTGAATTAATAAATGAATCTCAGCATCTATTGAGCTAATCATTTTTCTCCTCTGTCATATTAATTTGGTAAGTTTTTAAGATAGATTTCCTAACACTGAACCACATTCACACTCTATGAATTAATTCTATTTGGTTGTAACGCATAATTCTTTTAATATAGTGTCTGATTCTAATGAATATTTCCTTAGAATTTTTGCATTGATATCCAGTGCTTGTGTCATTCATCAGATAAGTGTGTGCAGCATGATAATAATGATGGTGAAGTGATGAGACACATCCGCATTCCTTTTCATTTCTGAACAATGAGAATGAAAAATCATACAGTGTGACACAGGTGACTTGTGTCACTTCACGTATAATGAGCCACCCTAAGCTTCCAGGACAGTCAGAACTCTTACAAGGAGGTAAGGAGGTATCCCATTGAATCTCTCCCCCATTTCAAACTGTGTCAGAGATGTACGGGATACGTAAGCTGTCTGTATGTTAAATACATTCTGTATGTATTGAGAAACACATGTATGTTTCATTCACACAGAATATTTGCATTTCATTTTTTCCCATCAACTTCCCTAGAGCAGTGTTGGGCATAACATAGATGATAAAAGCTTATTAAATAAATACTATTGAGCACATTTCTTTAATAACTAATGACAGTTCTCATTTATGAGGTGACTAGTTTGCACCAGGCCCTTTTTTACATGCTTGATCTCATTTGATCCTGACAATAACCTGGAAAATAGATATTGTTTTACTCATTGTACAGATACAGGAAGAGACTCAGCGAAAGCCATATACCTGGCTAAGGTGTCTCCCCACTGAGTGTCAGGCTGTGTTCAAGACCAGGTCCCAGGCCCAGTTTTTTCACTCTGTCATTAACCAGATGACCACTTACATACAGAATTATTTCAAGCTGGTGTTTCTAAGTAAAGTTTCTGACGACAAAATTATTTTGGCATGTGCCTCAATCAGTAAGAATCAGAGGGCTTCCCTGGTGGCACAGTGGTTAAGAATCCGCCTGCCAATGCAGGGGACAAGAATCCGCCTGCCAATGCAGGGGACACGGGTTCGAGCCCTGGTTCGGGAAGATCCCACGTGCAGCGGAGCAACTAAACCCGTGTGCCACAACTACTGAGCCTGCGCTCTAGAGCCCGTGTGCCACAACTACTGAGCCTGCGCTCTAGAGCCCGCGTGCCACAACTACTGAAGCCCACGTGCCTAGAGCCCGTGCTCTGCAACAAGAGAAGCCACCACAATGAGAAGCCCACGCACTGCAATGAAGAGTAGCCCCCGCTCACCTCAACTAGAGAAAGCCCGCGCGCAGCAACAAAGACCCAACACAGCCAAAAATAAATAAATAAATAAAATTAAAAAAAAAAAAAAAGAATTAGAATATCTGCATGAAAAAAATTCAAGTATGACAAGCAATGTGTGGTAAGCCCCTTTAACAAGCTGTGTGGTAAGCCCCTTTAACAGGTTATTTAGTCTTCACATCAGTCTGTGAAGGAATTGCGGTTTTGTGAAATTAAATAATTTGCAAGTAATCCAACCTACAAGGGGGTCCCTAACTAAGTGGCCCTGGAGGGACTTGAACTCAGAGGACACTCCTCTAGGGCTAGTGCTCTAAGCCATTGAGCTGTGTGATTGGATCCTGGCTGATGTTGACATCTCACCAGGATAGATTGCTCTTTTTTCCAAAGGCTTATCCGTACACATTTTGGGTACTCTGTTAAAATTATACGTATTATATTATGTCAGAGGATATTATTATTTTTTATGATTTCCTTAGAAAAAATAAAGTGGCAGGTTTGAGTTAATGAGACAGTTAAAGTTAGATTATTGCCGTTAACACCAATTTGTACATCATCAGTGATGTTAAACAGGCTCAAACATGCAGAAACTGCATCGGGCATTAAGACGGGTGTAACTTAGCTCCCTGCAGAGGCGAGAGAAGCTCCTAAACCACTGGGCAGGTGTCATTTTTTAAAAATTTATTTGGCTGCAGTGGGTCTTAGTTGAGGCATGCGGGATCTTTAGTTGGGATCTTCAGTTGCAGCGTGCAAACTCTTAGTTGCGGCATGTGGGATCTAGTTTCCTGACCAGGGATCGAACCCGGGCCCCCTGCATTGGGAGCACGGAGCCTTAGCCACTGGACTGCCAGGGATGTCCCCAGGTGTCATTTAAGTAGAAAAGTTGCAGGAAAAGAGCTGTGTTTCTCGTGTCAACCTTCATTAGTTTTGCCTGATAAGTTGACTTACTTTCAGATTATTATACCTGCTAAACACATTAAACAAAGTTATAGAAGCCAAGCCAGAATTGATATTCGTGTCTGTGGTCTCATACATTGCTGGTGGGGATTACTGTAAACTGATTCACTGGATAATTTGAAAATGCAGAATTATACAAGCCCTTTCACCTGGCAATCCAGTTCTGGGGATTTTTCCTACAAAAATCTTCACGTACTTCCTAAATGAGGTTTACCCGTTAAACAAACGTAGATGCGGTTTATGAACAAGTTTTTAAGAACACTTCCAGTCTCCGGTCCGGCACGTAAGGTGCTTGGAAGTTGCCGCTCTATTCTAACAGGTAAAAAGCTGAACAGACTGAAAAATCAACACCTCTTCTTGGATCCATAAGAAGGGAGGACATAGGGCAAACGAATGCCCCCAGGATTGGAGAGACAGGCAGGCAAACACAGGGGGGTCTCAGGTTATGGGACCAGAGGCTCAGAGTGAAAGCCACCAGCGGCCGGTGCCCCTGGTAGGACACCAGAGCTGGGCCTGGTGAGGTGCTGGCAGACCAGCGCAGACAAGTCTGAGAGTTAAAAACTCCAGGGGGACGCAGTCCCAGGAGAGGGGGCAGTACTGTGAAATTTACCTGCCACCAAGCTCGAACTGTGAATATCAGAGGAAAATCCCTCAGGCTTCTGGCACGGGGAGGCGAACGGGACAACTGGAAATAGGATGGAGCACTCTCTTCTTAACAAGCCTGCCCTCAGGAGGAGCTAGTTAACTGGAGACTAAGCTGCCAGGGTACTAGCAACCTAGCTGAAGGGAAATCCCCAACTTCAGCCCGCTCTAGCCATCCTGTCCCAGCTGAGCGGGGAGAAGAACGCTGAGAAACAGTTGTGAAGTTCACGGTCCAGGAGCACAGGCTCCTTGAAAGAAAGAGACGTAACCCCAGGGCTATTAGCAGGCTCCCACTACGCCCACACTCACCATCACATCACTAAAGGCCTGTTTCCAGCAGCTCCTGTCACCTGGTACATCAGGTCTGGCTGTCAGGAAATAAAACTGCAAGGCGTACCCAAAGGCAAAATGCACAATGAAGAGAGAGAGTCAGCGTCAGATCAAGGAGTGGCAGGGATGTTGGAATGATCAGACCGGGGATTTATTACGACAGTCATTAATGTGTTAAGGGCTCTCATGGACAAAGTAGGCAGCAGGCGAGAACAGATGGGCAGTGTAAGGAGAGATGGGAATCCTAAGGAAGAATTTTAAAGAACGCTAGAGATAAAAAACAGTCATAGAATTGAAGAATGCTTATTAGTAGACTGGACCCAGCTGAGGAAAGACTCTCTGAGCTGGAGGACGTATCAACAGAAACCTTGAAAACCAAAAAGCAAGGAGAGCAAAGACTGGGAAAAAAAAAAACAGACCAGAATATGCAAGGACTGTGGGACAACAATTATGGGTAACATACCCCTAATGGGAATACAAGAAGGAGAAAAAAGGGAGAAAGAAACATAAGAAGAGATTGAACAAGTTTTTATTGTAGCGTTTTTTGTAACAGCAAAAGATAGGAAACTACCTGGGACTTCCCTGGTGGTCCAGTGGGTAAGACTCCACTGCTTCCAATGCAGGGGGCCTGGTTCAATCCCTGGTCGGGGAACTAGATCCCACATGCATGCTGCAACTACGAGTATGTGTGCTGCAACTAAACATGCCACAGCGACAATCCCGCGTGCCGCAACTAAGACCCGGCGCGACCTAAATAAATAAATATTTAAACAAACAAACAAACAAAAAAAGATTGGAAACTACCCAAGGGCATATCCATAGGGGACTAATTTAACAAACTTCAGTGCTTACATACAATGTAACACTATGCAGCTTAAAATGAATGCCTTCTCTCTGTACTGATGTGGAAAGGTGTCTAAACTATGTTGTTAAATATAAAGCAAGATGCAGAATAGTGGGATAGTATGCTACTTTAAGAGTAAAAAAGGAGAAAATACAATTGTATATTATATTTAGCTAAGAGTGGACTCATCATAAACTGTAATTGGATTAAGGGGATTTGAGGTTGCTAGTTCCTCTAGTGGTCTGCCAGAAGCAAATACCAAATCTTTCACTGAGGATGATAAAATTCTCAAAGAGTCTGTAGTTTTTTTATGTACAGTGTTTAGCCCTCAAATAAAAATCATGAGGTCTATGAGGGAAAGAGACCATTTGATTAAAACCCAAGAGAAACAGTAGATAATAGAAACAGTCTAACAGAGGACTCAGATAAAAGAGTTGTCAGGCACAGACTTTAATATGTTCTCAGGAATAAATAACAAAATCGAGAGTTTCTCAGAGAACCGGAAAGTAAAAGCCAACAAACAAAATAATAAAATGGAGAGCCCAGAGCTGTAAAATTCAACAACTGAAATTGAGAACTCAATAGATTGATTTAAGAGTAAATCAGGGACTTCCCTGGCAGTCCAGCGATTAAGACTTCACCTTCCAATGCAGAGGGCGTGGGTTTGGTCCCTGGACGGGGAGCTAAGAGCCCACATGTCTCGCCGCCAAAAAAACCAAAACATAAAATAGAAGCAGTATAGTAACAAATTCAATAAAGACTTTTAAAATGGACCACTTCAGAAAAAAAAAATTAAAAAGGAAGGGTAAATTAGATTCAGCATTAGTGACCTGGAAGGCAGGTTAGAAAAAGATACTCAGACTAAAACACAAAGAAACTTTTAGAAGGGGCCTCAGTGACATGTGGAATGCGGATAATTAGAACCTCAGAGGAAAAGAATATTATTTTCCAATTTTTGTCTTTATTTTCTCTTTTTGCCCTAATTTGTGAGAAATGTCTTCATCTTCCAACCTTCTACTGAGTTTTTCATTTCCTATCTGTTTTCATATTTATTTTCCCTGAGCTCTCTTTTTGTCTGACTGTCCCCTTTATAGTGTATCTTTTATCGCGTGGAGGCTATTAAGAATATGTGGTTTCCTTGTCACTATGAAGGTGGCCCTCGGGCACACCCCAGGGTCTGGGTTCTCCATGCTGGCGCTCCCCACCCTGCCCCGCCTGCCACCCTCGCCCCCACCCAGCGTCGATTTCTGGACTCAACAGTAGATGGAGGCCCGCAGGACAAACCTCCCCACTCCCCCGACCCCAAGACCTTCTTTCTTTTCTGAAGAACTTCAGGGCCAGATGCAGGAGGCGAGAGGCAGTGGCCAGGAAGCAGGCATCTCTCCCTCCCGCTCCTTTCTTGGGGCCCTGCTTCTTCCTGAAAATCCTATTTTCTGCCTTGGGTTTAAATCAGTGAAAACAAAAGCCAAAAAGCCTAAGAGGGAAACATTTTGCAGGTGATGTTTTTCCCTTCCACCCCGCTGCTGACTTCCCCCAAGACAAGGAGGATGAAGCTTGATGATTTGAGTGGTGAAAAAGGAAAAGAAAAAAACATACAGAGAAAAACTAAAACATCAAGAAATATTCATTCACAGGTGTATATAGCACATATATATACTGGGTCTCACCAGGATGGTGATTTTAAATAAAGAACGAGAGAGAGAGAGAGAGAGAGAGAGAGAGGGAGGAAGGAGGTCATGGGTCTTGGTAACGATAGTAAAGCTGCCGTCCCAGCGGGAAGCCCTAGCAGCCTCCCCGTGGGAACCTGTCTCCACTCCAGGGCGATTCGGTCCTTAGCTGGGTCCCAGGGCATCTTAAGTGACCCACCCCTACCCCTTGGACCAGCAGTTTTGCTGCCCCAGGTCCTGCCCTGAGCAGCTCTGGGCCGTTGCCTGGGCTCCTGCAACTCCATCCCTTTGGCCTCTGGCCTGAGATTGGACGTTATCATCCTGTTAGCCCCTAGTCATTTCACGAAAAGCATTTGGGAAATGGAAACAGCAAATGGAAACAATTTAAATAATCACATCATGGCAGGTCCGTGCAGCTCGCTTTCCTCGTGGATAAAGAGAGGATGATCCTAACGGGCACGACCACATGGTCGTCCCGAGGATCAAACGAGCTAACATTCATCAGGCTCTCGTGACAGTGCCCGGCGCGGAGCTGGCCCCCTGTAAGCGCTGGCCAAGCAGAAGCAGTCAGGCCCGGGTTGTACCCCCGAGGGGCCTGGCAGGGACACAGCAGCCCAACGAGGCCTCGCCCACGTCCCGAGCTCAAGCCCTTCGGTTCAGAGGTCGCTGCACCTGACAAACAGCACAATGGATTAAAGCAAGCTTCAGTTTTCTGAGCAGAACGTTACCTTCGGTTTCAATTCATGAACTTGACACTGAACGAGCGTAATCTCCTCCTCTGAGGCCAAGGGCAGCATGAGCCAGTGGAGATCCCACGAGCGTCCCACCAACAGGGATCCCGGGTAACCCGCATCCCTGGGAAGCGCTCTGCTGGCCGCGAGGGCCACTGCCCACAGGACAAGCTGGGGACGAGGGGGGCTCCCGGCCTGGGCAGCACCCACGTGTGAGCACAGACGAGGGCCAGCAACGACCTGCTGGGGTCAGGTATCTGACCTTTACTGGAGGCTCCCTGTGGGTTAATGCGCCCCGAGTGAAATGGGTACCCTGTCACCCTCATGGAACACAGGAGGAAGCTGAGGCATCGGGGGATAGCTACAGGGTGGCAGGGCTCCCGAGCAGCACACTTGGGCCTGGGGTGGCGCCCGGTCCAGCTGGGAACGGGCCGCAGGGCTGCCCCACGGGCACGCGGACAGGAGGAGCGCAGCCGGCAGGGCCGCCTGGAGCGCGCTCTGTCCCGCAGCCTTCTGGGCCCCAAGAAGCAGGGGCCGGGGGCGGGCTGTGGCCCTGCTGCCCCCGCTGTCCCCGCTGCCCCTCCCCACCCTCTCCCAGTCCTGGGGGAAGAGGCCGGAGGACTCCGTGGGCCCTTAGCCCAGCTCCAGCCCTGCCTGCCCTTCATCGTCTCCTTCCAGGTGCCCACGCGGTCCTTTGCCCCCAGGAGGGAGCTCTTTCCCCTGCTTTCTCCTTGCACGTGGAGCCTCTCTCCCCCGACCCCTCGCAGTCATCACTGCTTTCGTCCACAGCCGGCTCTCAGGGACAGCTCCACGGTACAACGCCTGATTGACATCTAGTTCCTTGAGCTTCTCACTGTGTGAACTGGGGTGAGTGATTTAACCTCAGTCTGTTTGGTCAGCCATGCAGTGGAGTGATAGCAGCATACCGTCTGCAGGAGTAAAGGAGACAACACACGTAAGGGATTTAGGACGGTGCCTGGCACACAGCAGGGGCTTAATATACGTTAGGTGCTACGATCACCGTTGGTCTTTAAGGGGCAGGTGGTGGCAGCCTGAATGGGTGCCCAGAACACCCCCGATGGGAGGCAAGGGGAGACCGGGCACTGACCGGTCCAGCGTGGATGGGTCCTGTCCCCACCGAGTCGGCAGAGCACACACCAGGGTTTCTCTGGGTGCAGCACTGGTGCAGGCGGCTGGAAACCTGCAGAGGAACGTACATGGTACAGCTCTCCTGCCCTGAAACGGGACTGAGGTTTTCTAATTTCACACTCGTTAATGCACTTCCGAAGGAGTCTAGTCCCAACTCACAAAAGAAGCATCGTGAACAGATAAGAAAAACAATGTCACTGAAAAAATGTAGACGTTGATACTGCTTTGCCCAGTGAAATTAAATTAATAAGTGCTCCTGTTTCAGAGTATCATTTTTATTTATTTATTTATTTAATTTATTTATTTATGGCTGTGTTGGGTCTTCGTTGCTGCGCGTGGGTTTTCTCTAGTTGCGGCGAGCGGGGGCTACTCTTCGTTGCGGTGCACGGGCTTCTCATTGTGGTGACTTCTCTTTGTTGCAGAGCTCGGGGTATAGGCGTGCGGGCTTCAGCAGTTGTGGCACGTGGGCTCAGTAGTTGTGGCTCACGGGCTCTAGAGCGCAGCCTCAGTAGTTGTGGCGCACGGGCTTAGCTGCTCTGCAGCATGTGGGATCTTCCCGGACCAGGGGTCGAACCCGTGTCCCCTGCATTGGCAGGCAGATTCTTACCCGCTGTGCCACCAGGGCAGCCCCAGAGTATCATTTTTATTTATAGGAAATCCGCGTCCGTTGCTGTCCCTGCTTGCTGGCAGGGTGCTACCTTCCTGGTTTGGCTAAGGCATCGTGAGTCCTGGCCCTGCCCCTCCTTGCATGGGGAAGCTCATCATGATCTGAGAACTGGCCAGCTGGGGAACCTCGACTGGCTTCCCCCGTGTCCCCGAGATGCGTGCCTCCTTAGAGCCGTCAGATGTAGGTGCTGTGGTTGGAATGCCAAACCCACCCTGGTGGGGCGGCCTGAGAATCTGTATGTTAAGCCAGCTCTCCAGGTGATTCTTAGGCAACTAACACATAAATACTGCTAATTACGACCATACGGATGTGGTCTGCTTTAACCCCCAAGCTTGCCTGAAGAAACTGATAAATCGTTCTACCTAAGAGAGTTTCCCATGGGAAGAGGAAGCTGGACAAGTCGCTTTGTCTCTGCTTTGTCAAACTGAAGCAGCCAGAAAATCTCATTTTTCATGTCCAGTTAACGCAGCTGAGGCAGGATCACACTTTCTAAGAAAAGTTCATTTTTATGTTAGCTATTTGTGGAATTGTTTCCTTTTTGTTCTCAGTATTTAAGGGCTCAATTCCCAAAGAAAACATAGGTTTCAAGCCCTGAGTCTACATAGAAGCAGCTAAGACTTTACTGGACCCCAAATCCATATTGTTTCCTGAGGTAATTGTAATCTTTCCTCTCAGCTCCCTCTTATTTCATAGTCAGTAACTTCTAATAGGTTTCTTGTTTCCTGATTACTGGGAGCAGCTCTCTATCTGGTTTGGTCCACACAAAGCAGCAGAAGATGCTACTTCAAGCTTCGTGAACCTCCCAAGCCAGCAAGGTTTGGTCTCAGCGATACACCTGTTCACTAGCTCTTTGCAGATCAATATAAATAGGTACTTGGTGGCCCACGGCCCTTCTGGACTGGCTCCAATACTTCTGGTGCAGCCTGTGATGGAAACTTTTGCCCCACAGGGCAAACTGGTTTTACAGAAGATTACCTAATAAAAGTCACAATTAAAATGACAAAAAATTCAGAAGGGCCATTCTTTCACAAAGAGGTAATACGTATGCTTTCAATATGTACGCACAAACATATTTTTTTTTCCAAAGTAGGCAGCTAAGAGAAATCTGGCTGAAAGACGGCAGGTTGAATGCTTGTAAACTGAAAGCCAACAGTTTGGTGGTAACTGAGTAGGAGATCTGAGCCTTAACCTGCAGGAGATGAAGCCAGTTTGTGCCGTAGACCCTAGAGAGCAGGTCTTAAGAGCCGAGACATAAAAGCAACCTACGTGTCCATTGATAAATGAATGGATAGAGAAATTGTGGTATACATATACAGTGGAATACTACTCAGCCATGAAAAGGAAGGAAATCTTGCTATTTGTGACAGCATGGTTGGCCCTTGAGGGCATTATGCTAAGTGAAATAAGTAAGATGAGAAAAGATAAATACCATAAGATCTCACTTACTCTAAAGAAAAAAAAGAAAAAACGGAGGTCATGGATATAGAGAACAGACTGACGGCTGCCTGAGGCAGGGGTTTGGAGGTGGATGACATGGGTCTGGGGTCAAAAGGCACAAACTTCCAGTTATAAACCGAGCAAGTCCTGGGGGTGTCATGTATAGGCTGGTGACGCTACTTAATAATACTGTATTGCATATTTGACAGTTGTTAAGACAGTAGGTCTTAAAAGTTCCCATCACAGGAAAAAAAGAATTCTGTAACTATATTTGGTGATGAGTAATAACTGGACTTATTGTGGCAATCATTTTGCAATGTATACAAATACCAAATTATTATATTTACACCTGAGACTAATATAATGTTATGTCAATTATATCTCCAGTTTTTAAAAACGTGGAGAAGAGGGAGACAGAAGAGAGGACCAGGAGGACGCGGTGTGAGGACTGACGACACCACAGCTTTGAGGGAGCAGGAGCCAGTGAATGTGGGCCGCCTCTGGAAGCCGGGAAGGCGAGGGAACAGATTCCCACTAGAGCCCCCAGAAGGAGCGCGGCCCTGCTGACCCCTGGATTTCAGCCCGTTGAGATTCCTTCCAGACTTCTGACCTCCTAAACAGTACAGTAATACATTTGTTTAAGCCACAAAAACTCCCTGAGAACAAAGCACATCACCTGCAATTTCAGAACTGAGATTCTAAAGACTTTTTGAGAAAGCAAATAGTTTACATTCAGGAATCAGAATGTTCTAGTCAACTTTAGAAACCAGAAGACAATGGAGAAATGCTTTTCAAAATTCTGAAGGAAAATTATTCCTAATCTAGAATTCTATGCTGTTTTCTTTCTTTTTTTAAAAAATTTTATCTATTTTTTGGCTGCATTGGGTCTTTGTTGCTGCGCGCGGGCTTTCTCTAGTTGCGGCGAGCAGGGGCTACTCTTCTTTGCGGTGCGTGGGCTTCTCATTGCGGTGGCTTCTCTTGTTGCAGAGCACAGGCTCTAGGCGCGCGGACTTCAGTAGTTGTGGCTCGCAGGCTCTAGAGCGCAGGCTCAGTAGTTGTGGTGCACAGGCTTAGTTGCTCTGCAGCATGTGGGATCTTCCCGGACCAGGGCTCAAACGCGTGTCCCCTGCATTGGCAGGCGGATTCTTAACCACTGCACCACCAGGGAAGTCTTCTAACCTAGAATTCTATAACCAGCTAAGCCATCAGACAACGATGAGAGTGGAAAAAAAGATATTTTTAAACAGGTGAAGTCTAAAATATTAATCCCTCATAACCCTGGAACATGGGCTTCACTAACATTAATAAACAAAAAGAAAGACATGGGATCCAAGAGGGAGGGGAATCCCATGCAGAAAAGTGAAGGGAACTGTTAAGGTAACAGTGACGGGAAACCCCAGGTTGACAGCTATACAGCAGGCCTCGAAAGCAACCAGCCCAGCCAGGGTGGGCTCTAGAAAAATGATGTGTGTGAACCTACTGAGGGGGATTCACACTTCTGTCAGAATTGATAATTTTAATCTGGAAAAAAAAAAGTAAAGATACGAACAAGTCAAAGAAGGCATCAAAATCTGTTTTCTACTCCACGTTGAAGGATTCCATTCTATTGGTGGGAGGAAGAAGGGATGTCGGGAAAAGCTGTGATTTCCACCAAGGCCCAGCTGACCTTGGAAGATGGCAGGTGGCAGGTGTCTGCAAGAGAGAGAGAGAGAGAGAGGGGGAGACAGAGAGAGAGAGAGAGAGAGAAGGAGGTAGAGACGGAGCAACGCACCACCCCATAATGCTGTTGGGCTGAACAGCTGGGCTGAGACCTGCTCTAAGACAGGGATGTGAGTGCCTATGGCCATACTGACCACTCCAGAAGCACCCAATCTCATTTACTCTGAGAAGCCAAGGAGGGTTTGTCCCCGTCAGGAGTAGCAGTAATAACAGGTTACACTTACTCCCAAGGACTGTTTCAAACATTTTACTGACACGTTTCTCACAACTCAAGAGGTATTAGCATCATCCCCATTTTATGGATAAGGAAACTGAGGCTCTGAGAGTTTAAGCAAATCACACGTGAACACAGGGCTACTGTACGGCAGAGTTGGATTTCATAGCCAGTTGGGCTTTGGACCCTGCATTCTTAGCTGCTACATTATACTGTTTGGATGGGAGACTGTCCTGGAAAACCAGATGCTAAGGGTCTTTCTTTTTACTGACTTCAAAGCAGGGACAGCTCCAGAATTTATAGATTGGGCGGGGGTGTGGAGGGGAAGGCCTTAGGGACAGCAGTGTGGCTTGTAACTGCGGCGTGTGCAGGAGCTCGTGTGCGGCAGGGTACAGGATACACGCTTTGAAGCTCTGTCGGCATACGAAGCGTGCTGTTCTTTGACTAAGACTTTAGGTTGACTTGGGTGACTTGGGAGGGTTTGAGGAGACTGAGAGGGGAAAAGCGCCCCCTGCCACCTCCCACAGCTGTCTCCCTCTGCTGCAAGGCCTCATTTGGTTTAGGCTGCACCCCGTTTTCCTGCCTCTCCTCTGTCTGCTTACTTGTGTGTTTCTGATGCCAGAGCTGGCCAGGAGACAAGTCTATAGCCACGTGCACCCAAAACTCCAAGGCCTTTGTCCCCAAACCTGAAACGCATTACAAACAGGTCTCAAAGTAGATAAAAGTCACCTTAGTCTTCAACACGTATATTCATGGCATGAGAAGAAAACAAGTAACCAAACTGGGTGTACAGGGATTCTTTGTAAGGCATGCCTACGCAGCTAGAATTGGCCAGGACCCCGCCTCCCCACTGCTCTGGTCTCCCTGGAGGGCAGCAGCTCAGTGCCGTTTGGCTGGCATGCCATACAGCCCTCAGCCAGGAACAGCCCAATTGACTCCTCAGCTCTTAGGCAGCCTCAACACACGCCAGTTTTCTCTGGCTTCCCAAACAAGCAAAGCCACACGGAGGGCCCCTCTGCCCCCCACACACGGACTAGAGCAATGGCTCTCCAATCCGAATGTGCAGCAGAAACAGTTTGGCCTCTGGGGAACAAACGCACATTCCAGGAATTTGCATACAGATAGTCCTACAACCACATGTCGAGAAACTTTTCAGCATTTCCCATGGCACTTATATTCCTGTTCAAATGTTTTACAAGAGTCTCTAAGCCACTACAGATGTTGAGCCCTGCTGCTATGGACTCAATGGTGGCCCCCAAATTCAGATATTGAAGCCTTAATCCCCAGTGTGACAGTATCTGGAGATGAGCCTTTGGGAAGTAATTAGGGCTAGATGGGGTCAATGGGGGTGGGGCCCTCATCTGACGGGGTTAGTGCCCTTCTAAGAATAGACAGCAGAGAAGACTGTTCTGTCTCCGGGTGCACAAAGAGGTAATGTGAACACACAGTAAGACGGTGGCCTCCTACAAACCCAGAACAGAGGTTTCGTAATGAAACCTACCTTGCTGGCACCTTGGTCTTGGACTTCCGGCCTCCAGAACTGTGAGAAAACAAATTTCTGCTGTTTAAGCTGCTCACTCTGTAGTATTTCATATGGCAGCCCAAGCAGATGAATACACCTGCCTTTCTTTTTAATTTCACTTCCCATGACTCTTGTTTCAGCCACATTTCAGGTCCTTTGGAACCAATCCCAGGACATTTCGATCACTATTCTTTCTGCACACCCACCCCCCGAACCTCCTGTCACCTCAACCCCACACTTCGAGGACTGGCTCCTCTCACCCTAATTCTCAGCTTAAATGTCACTTCCAGTAGTGGCTAGCTGTCAAGGTTTTTGCTGTTCACCCACCTTATTTCAAACTTTTCTTCCCTTGCATTGTTAAGCCTATTTATGATACTTCTCCTAACTTCTCTTTGTTCCATGTACTTTCTCTAATTCAGTTTTATTGATTAAGGCCCTTGGGTGGCAAAATTTACTGTAAGCTAGCTACCATATTACAGATCTCTGTCAAACGTGCACTTGTTTGAGGCAACTTTAATTAAAGAAAGCCAGGAGAAGTCTAAGATATGCCCTTTCTAGTAGTTTTCTTTTGATAGCCAGAGCCTTTAGACTCGATGCTGCACTTTAATTCAGAAGTCAACATAACAGTTTAATACATGTAATAAGTTAAAAAGTGTTAGTGAAATAGGAGCTGGGTTTTGTTTTTCCAAACATGTTTCTGAAAGCCTGTTTTATTTTAAAACACACACGGAGTTGGACACAAATGCCTTTTTAACCATCGTGGAGGAGATTTCACGGATTGCTTAAATTGGTCACTCTTCCTCTCTACTGAGCCTGCCGTTCTTGATGCCTTATGAAGGACGAGAAGATGGGTCTCTTCCTTTGCTTCCCTCTTTGTTGTAATACGAGTCCTTGGATGACAGTAATTATACGACCAATTTTTCCGTAACCATTTGGCGATCACTAAAGCTTTGCAGTTGCCGGTTTTCCTACCGGTGTCTTACCACCTAAGGGAGAAAGACAGAGACGGCTCATGAAATGATATTGAGTTTGCCCTTCCTTGTACAACTGTTTAGGCACTGGCAAAAGAGAAACACATGACACTTGTGCAGAGTTTTACAGACTGACAAAGCACCAATGGAGACAGCAGCGCCCTTCGCAGGAGAAGCAGCTGTGTCTCAGAGGCAATGGGCATGGCCAGCCCCACAGCCATGTTTCCTGAACTTCACGTCTAGCGTGGTCTAGTACATTCACACTCACATATCTGCCTTCCGAGAGGAAGAACTCAATCCCGTCGTCCTCACGACGAGGGCTTCGGGGTTTGTTTTAGCTTTACGCCCCTCTCACCAAATTCAAAATCGAGTTTCAAGGTTACGTATTCTGAAAGTTCAGACATACTATAAATAGAAGACTGGGGGGAAATCCCCTGGCGGTCCAGTGGTTAGGACTCCGCGCTTTCACTGCTGAGGGCCCAGGTTCATTCCCTGGTCAAGGAGCTAAGATCTTGCAAGTCGCGGAGCGGCCAAAAAAAAGAAAAAAGACTGGGATTTCAACCTACGTATTTTCTTCAACAAGAAATTAGTATTTTCACCTTCCCTATCTCTGTCAACTATACCTTTGCCCTCTATACTTTTTTCTTCAATGACTCTCCTTTAACCATATGCCTGCCCTGGTTTTCCCCTAATCCCAACAGACATCTATCTAGAGCTCTTCTATACAGGTTTGACAAGTGTACTGAGTTACGATTAGGTACAAAAATACTACTTGTAAGAATATCCACTCAGTGAGCTAGTGCTTTTTCAATACAATCAGCAGACAATTATTTTTTTCAAAAGCTAACACCCTCCCCTTCTAAAGTCACCCCATCATTCCTATGAGAAGTGCTCTCTACCTCCTCTGACCTTTCAAATCTGTTCATATCAAAAGTCTTGACTCTTACTGTATACCATAAACAAATGGCCTCCCCTTTTGGGGCTGGACTATTTCTTTATAAGCTGATAGGATCTGCAGAAGAGTCTGGATTGGATTATTCTCCCAAGGATGTGCTATCAGCCCCCAATTTCAAGTTCAGAGTCTACATATGATGTGGACATTGACCCCGACCCCTCAGACGGGAAAGAAGAGATCTGAGGGTGGAGAGGGAGCAAATGAATCCAAGGACCAAAACGAGAGGAATTTTCTTGATGTTCACCAGGACTAGATGTAAAGGGTCTAGATCTTGGACCCTGATTAGTTATGTTAGGAGCTGATCATTTTTATGCTGTATAAGACCGCCTATTTTATGCCTGTTGTGTCTTCTCTGTTAGTCTTCTCCTTAGTTTCCTTGAGAAAATTCCAGATGATAGAAATAGTTCTTTGCATATACTAAAACTCTACTGCTGTTCATTCTGATCAAGTATTTAGTGCCATACTTTCTTGTTTTACTATATGTTGATAAATGCAATGTGCAAACCCATCATATTTTTATTAAACAGCACTTACCAAGCATTTCTTCTAACTTTGTTGTGGCAGGTTCATTCACAGTAAATATATAATCATTATTTCTAGGAGAAAAAGTAACAAGCTTTCTTATTGAATAAACTAGGAGGAAAAGACAACATTCATTATTTATATAGTAAGACTACTTTTAAACAGTCTTCCTCAGGGCTAGTTTTAAATAGTTGAAAGTTGTGTGTATATATATGTAAGATTATACATACATACACACACACACACACACACACACACTACATGCCCCGCCCCCCAATTTTTCTTATAATTAACCTATAAATTTCCATATTAGGTCAAAGCTAAAATGCTGGCCTAAAGCACTTTCTTTCTCTGCTTCAGTATGGTTTTTATTCACACCCACAATAAAATTCGCATGGTAACTCAGAGTGACTTAGCTAATCAGGACATAGATAAGTGAAGCATGATGTAATGTTTCCCAGATCCTGCATTTCCACATCTCTCTCTCGACTTGGTGCTCAACTGTTCTGAGCTGTCGCTGCCCCCTGAGCTCACCCTGGGCGTCGTGTACAGTTACTTACACCTTCTTCTTCTCCACCACACCGAGCCTCACAAAAGCTGCTAAGGCATTTTTTTGTACATCGGAGGATAATACATCGTAACACTGTGAGGCACCTAAGAGAGAGGGAAAGGGAGAGTTAGTGGCTTACTTTCTGTGCTCAACTAACAGAAGTTACCACCCACAGAGGTGTGACTCACCTTGATCGAGAAGCTGACCTGTGAATTTTCTAACTTTCACCAAGTACTGTTTCTCAGTGAAGTAGTCTTCTTCTTCGTTCAAGAGGTATTTGCAAATTATCTGAGTTTTAACAGGGAGGATGAGAGGAACAGAAAGTGAAAAAGAGCAGCCAAATACAGGAGAAGAGTAAATAATTTTACACTGCCCCTCTTAACAGAATGATACATTATATTAGAGCAGAATAAAGACCTCCCCCCCAAACCCCGCCAAAAAAAGTTCTACCTTTCACCTGGGGAAGACACTTGCTCTTCAGACCAGAAACAAGCACAGGGTAGGAAAGTCTTAGTTATATTTGCTATGGGAGGATGAAGGAGAACTTGCGAAAGATTTACACACCTGGTAAGATTCCACAAAAGGTTTAAAGAGTCCTATTAAAAACTCTAACACAGTATTTCCTTTTTCTGTAACTAGGATGTCCCTTGTCGTTACTTGCGTGGCCTCACTTTTACAAAGCAGGTAACAGCCTTCTTCAAAGTCCTGCAAGGGGAGGGGAGAAGACAGAATGCATCCTCTAATTTGTAACTTAGGTCAACGATCCACTGCTGGGCTCAGCATGTGTAGCCCTGTGCCCTCCGAACAAGGGAGACACCAGCTAATTCTGCAAGCCTTCCCGGACTGTTGTGGCTGTCAGACAGGAGCCAGAGCAGCACTGTTCCAGCACTCACAATGCTGGACCTCAAATACAGCAAACACCAAAAAACTGATGAGCCTCAGAAATCATCACCTGGGCCACAGATTGTCCTTCGCTTTGCACTGACGAGCCATACTCCTTGCACTTGAATAGAAGTGCATGCAGCAAGTCCAAAAAATACTGAGAATCACGTTATGCTGAGAACGGCTGCCCTCATCTCCTACTGAATAAAACCTGTGGCCCTCAGCATAACGGAGAGACACTTAACCCACCTGTCAATGCTGGCACTGCCCCCAGCCCAGCAAGCCAGAAGTGCAGCTCTGGGAGCCCGATCCTTCACCTGCTGTCTACACCACCAGGTAGGACCACTGTTGTCTAATCGCAAAGCAAAAGGCCCTACTCATTCTAACAAGTGGTGCTGGAAAATGTGTGCTGGTTGCTAAATTTTCTAACAAAATAGAGTTGGTTTATTTACAGTGGCTGCACTAATGGTTCAAAGATTTGGTTCCTCTCACTAAATAATCCCTAAATTATTGATTAAACCTGACCAAGAATTAAAACAGAGTTTGTTGAACTGTGAGTGTCCATGTTTCTCTTTTGTTCTGCTGCACGTAGCCTTGAAGGAAGGGAAGACACACCCGTGAATCCAAGCCTAACATTTCCAGAACTCACATCGCAAACACACTTGCTCTTTGGCAGTAAGGATTTACCTTTAGTGCATTTCCTGGAAGAAAGATGAACTCATCTGAAAAAACATTGCATAGGAAGCGAAAGCAACTGTAGACATCCTCTGGAAATAAATTCATTACATAAAATTACAACTCTGCTTTTTAAACATTCAGGGAGTACCAAGAAGTCCATGATACTCCAAAATGCAGTATTTTAAAGGCATATTATTCATATACCAGGGACAAGAATTAAGGCCCCCAAAGGAAGCTATAACTAACCCAAATTTTACCTACAGAGAAACTACAGGCTAGCATAGTTTCAATGGTTGAGACTGAATTACAACCAGGTCTCTAACCAGTCAGTCTGGTAACGAGCAAGAGGCCACATTCCACAGAAGCCAGGGTACTTCATTTCCCCTGTACGTGGTTCCCTAGCGGAGAAGGAAAGGAATGGCTTCCTTCATTCCCTTCCACAATCATATCTGCTGATGTCTCTACTGTACCTTTAGCGCTAGGACACACTGGCACACAATCATAGAGACTACTGTCTTATCCCTCGGGCGTGTAGGTCTGCCCTGCCCGTCGGCTATAGACCATCTTTCTGACGTGAATTTTCTCATTAGAAAAATATACATCCATATGGACACAAACGGTTGCCTCCAATTTCAGGGTGTTCACACTGAAACACTCTAGAAGACCACGTATGTGCCCCTCGGTTGTGGACAAATCCCAACGTAAGAAGCCTCAGACAGAACTAAGATCAAGCTTTGAGCTTTCTGTGTCCTGAACTAAGTTGTCTGACCTCTCTGGGACCCAGTTTCCTCATTCACAAAATGAGGGCATGAACGCTGGACCTCTGAGGTTCCTTCCAAGGCTAAAGGTCTGTGGCTGAGCCCAGTGTTTCTCAACTCTGGCTTTTCCTTATAATTATCTACAGAGCTTTGAAAAGCAAAAAACAAAAACATCGATTTCTGGCCCACACCCCAGACCAGTTGCATCAGAAACCTTTGGGGATGGGACTCAGCCTCCAAAAATTCTAAGGTGCAGCCCGGGTAGAAAACCCCTGGCCTTGACTACAGGTTTCTGTGAAAAAAACCAGTTTTACTCATTATTATACTCCTCGGTGCGACCAGAATGCTACCGTGTGCTGAGCACTCACACACCGCTGGACTGTTTACCCGCCCTGCCTGCTTCTGTCAGATGAGGGAAGTGACGTCAGAAAAAGAGCATCAGACCAGCAAACGGGGAGCTGTGCTCTAGTCCCAGATCCTTAAGGGACCAGGAATCTCTGGGCCTCATTTTCCTTATTTATAAAAGGAGAGGTTGAGATGAGATGATTTCTTAGGTCCCTTGCAATTCCCAAATTCTATGGCCAGGTATGTAGGGGAAAAAAACCTAATGAGCTCTGAGTAGAGGTCCCATCCCTTGCTGGTGTGTGGGCTGCAGGCATGTGGCAGAGCATTATAATACAAGGCTTCAAACGTTGCTCTCTGTATGGAACTCAACGGCCAGGTCTCTTCCAAAATTCAAGACCACCTTCCCGCAAGTTACCTTTCCTGAACCCAGGCGTCATCTGCAATGCCACAGCTACTAAGGAAGGACGGACAAAAATGTTGAGCAGCTGGTTCCTGTAAGCCGAGCACACGAGGAGAGTGACGTGCTGGAAAACAAGCCCGTCGACCACCTCTGGGTCTCCAGAGTCCACTTTCAGAGTCACCCGGTCTTTGGCGAGGCTGACGACGTTGGAGTGCAGCAGAAGGCTGGACTGGACCACTTCTTCAGCAAGTTCACTGTCTACATGCACACAGACAATTCATTCAGGCAAATGGCGAAGAAATGGGATGGTCACTGCTGGGAGTCTCAGGCCCAGTATGAATCAACGCTAGTGACCCGACACGTTTATTCTCAAGTGCCAGGTACGGGTTTTAGGCTCCACCAATTGAGGTAATGATACCATATGTGAAGGATATTGTAAAAGCACTATTTCATAAATCAACTCTCTCTGAGGACATGTAACGTGCTTTCTTATCTACCCCAAATCTGTCACCCATTCTGAAACGCACATCAATTCCCACTCTGAAAACCAACGCTTCCTCAGGAACCAAGGTTTTGTAATTGCAAGTTACATGACAAGAAAATCACATATATGGGAATGTAAGAATACTAACACAAGAAGACATGCTTCATACACACATACACACACCTCG
Source organism: Eubalaena glacialis (assembly GCF_028564815.1). Lineage (NCBI taxonomy): Eukaryota > Metazoa > Chordata > Mammalia > Artiodactyla > Balaenidae > Eubalaena > Eubalaena glacialis. The sequence continues at coordinate 89,684,327 of NC_083716.1, forward strand.
CTTAGACCAATTCCGAGATAGCAAGAATATCGCTTTACAACTTTGCAGGTAAACCCAAGGGCAGCCCAGAGAGGCACTCTCCTAGCTTCTGGTCTGAGCACAGAGGGATGCCGAGGAGATTTTTCTGGTTTTCCTACATCAAAGATAACTAAAGAGGCAGGCTCATAACAGTTCCTGGTAAGCCATCACCTGACACTACACTGGCCTAGAGATAGCCAAGGAGTTAGAATTATAAGTATAATGAAGAGATGGTGATATTTAACAACATTCTTGATAAGGGAAATACTTTCATTGTTCCCCTGAGCCAAAGAGCTGGCTGACGGGTGTGTTAGGCAGGCACGCTGCTCGAGCTGGGCGACAGGCTCTGCTACTGCGTCACGCAAGGGACAAGTGGGAGGTGTGGTTTTCCTTTCGGACTCGATCACATTCGCTCTGGACTAATCTGCCTTGTCTCAGCCTGCGCAAGGTAAGGGTGCAGCACATGATATCGTATATATAATACAAGATGATTTATCTTACGCATACAGTATAATGCTATGTATATCATAAAAAGGCCTAGATAGAATGCTTAAGAATATATGGGGTAATCTGGGTAAAAAAGCAAAAAGGAACCGAATATACATAACATGTTCTAAATTAGGAATAGTGTTTGATAACTACATGATTTCTGGTACTTGGATACCAAGCGGCTCTCACTTTGTAACAACTGGAGCTGTCGTGGCAGCTGCACAGGTACTTTTCGCTGTGGACTGGCCACATATTTATCCCCTCTTGAAAAACCAACACCTCAGAAAGACAGGTGCCTCTGCTTTCACACGTTTCTGGGCCAAACATTCCTCTTTCACGACTTTCTGCCTTGTATTACAGTCGACATGTCCTTTGCTTCCCCATCAGACTGTTAACAATACTGGGATTCGGATTCATCTTTACTTCCCTCCCGGTGACCAACACTCAACTGGCCGGCACTCCTGTTGGCAATTCTTCCCGGCCTCTCTCAGCCACACCGCCCTCTGCCGCTGCCTGGCTCGGCTTCCTGAGTTCTTATCTATGCACAGCAACCTTCTCGCTTGCCTCCCTGCCTCCAGTTTCTCCCCACTGTGGTCCATCTTTAAAACTGACATCAGGGGACTTCCCTGGTGGTCCAGTGGGTAAGACTCCGCGCTCCCAATGCAGGGGCCCTGGGTCTGATCCCCGGTCGGGGAACCAGATCCCACATGCTACGGGGCAACTAAGCCCGCACGCCACAACTACCGAGCACGGGAGCCGCAACTAAGAGCCTGCATGCCCCAACTAAGACTCAGTGCAGCCAAAATAAAAGAACAAAAACATACCTCCCTTTAAAAAGAAACAAAAACCTGACACCAGGCTGCTTGCTAAAGGCCAATCCGTCACACTTCCCTGCCTAAAACCCACGTCTGCGTCCTGTGACCTACAGACTCCAGTCCAGATACCCAGGCAGCGGGCCTCTATGATCCAGCCTCTGTCCACATCTCCGTCTCCATCACTCCCTTCCCAGAGCCAATGTTCTAATGTTACCAACCGCCAGCAGGTCAAAGGATGCCCGGTGCTGTCACACCCGCCATCGCATGTTTCCTGATCCCTACGTTAACAACGCTCCTCTCCATCTGTCTTCCTGAAGAGCTCCTACCGTCCCACCAAGATGGGCTCAGTAACTTCTATGAAATCTTCCCTGCGTGTGGGCCCTTTCCTACACAGTAGTCTCAGTAAGCCCCAGCAATCTGTCCATAGCTCCTTGTCTTTATGTCACCGAGCCCTCTCTACTAGTTTACACATTACTACCCACCCTGTCTTCTACACACCAGCAGAACCTCCAGAACAGGGGTTGCATCTAGTTCATCTTTGTACCCCTGGTAGTTCCCAGCACCCACTAGGTACTCAGTATAGGTTTAATGAGTGGACAGTAAATACTTGACTATAAATAATTATCCGGTCTTAAAAAGACTGCATTTCCAATTGTAGTCAAAGAGATCGAAAACAACTTAAGCTAACTATTGTCATCTACATCCCAAACTCCCAGCATAGTCTTTGTAACTCCAGTGAGGTTTTTACAAAGTTGTTATTATCAGAGAATTGTATACAGTTCTCCAAGACCAGCCCTTTAATCCTTATGATCCAGTGAGGCAAATGGGTTGCAAATATAATGTGGTAGAAAGAGGTGGGTGTAGGGGTTTCCCTGGTGGCGCAGTGGTTAAGAATCCACCTGCCAATGCAGGGGACACGGGTTTGAGCCCTGGTCCGGGAAGATCCCACATGCTGCGGAGCAACTAAGCCCGTGAGACACAACTACTGAGCCTGCGCGTCTGGAGCCTGTGCTCCGCGACAAGAGAGGCCACCGCAATGAGAAGCCCACGCACCGCAATGAAGCGTAGTCCCCGCTCGCCGCAACTAGAGAAAGCCCGCACGCAGCCACGGAGACCCAATGCAGCCAAAAATAAAAAAATAAATAAATAAAATTAAAAAAAAAAGTTTAAAAGAGAAAAAAGAAAGAGGTGGGTGTAGAGGGAAGAATGTGTGGAGTACAGAGTCACTGTTTATTCTCCACTCTGCCAGGTAGCAAGGGAGGGTATTCTGGCCCTCTATCTACTCAGAGTCTCATAGGGAGAAATGACATGTAAACCATTATTCTCAAATAATTGATATGCTACGTTCAATGTCCTAGAGTGATAAAAACAGATTAGGCTTTCTTTCTCTGAGCAATGCTTTGCTTAAAGTCCTATATGGGTTTTTTTCACGTCTAGGCTACAACGTTTCCAAATTAAGAGATAAAAAAAACAAGCATTCTCACCACATGTGTCCCACATACATACCAGGCCAAGTGAGAAACCCCCCGAAGGCCTGGGCTAAGCCTTTCAGCCATAAAGTCTTTTCCAATAGGGCATCAAAGTCCATGGATGGCCGGTTCTGAAGCAGAACAGCAACTATGAGTGGCCACGGGCTCAGAACCAGGTTTTGAATTTGCAGGAGCTGCATTCTGTAGGCAACTTCAGTGACAAAGGCATGCATGTCCTCTGACTGTTTCTGAGGAATATATCTAAGAGGAAGAATACAGAACAACCAATTACAGTTCTGCTACTTAGACAATGTGAGTGGAGAAGGGAATGGGAGAAGACAGACCCTTTAGAAGGCTTCTCATACTTTCTGCCGACTGAATTCTCTCAGGTCACGCTGCAAAAATATACTTTCACTTTACTAGAGTGGGATCTGTCCATTCGTCTCTGGACTATGCTCTTGAGAGGTGATTAAGAATACTCAAGGTAAGAGGGTTGGTTCTATTATCCCTGGTTCCAGGCCAAAACAAACAGACAGATAAACAGACAAAAAACACTTGCTGCTGCTTTGTAAGTGGCTGTATCACTTCTTCTGTGAAAACCGATGCCCCCTCCCGTGGACTCAACTGCTCTGTCTCCTGAGAATCCACAGTACTTTGAACACGTCTCTTGCAGAACACACCTAACAGGTGATGACATGATAGGTATGGCAACTGCTCATGCCTGTACTGACAGGCTGTACCGCTGGCCTGACTACTGCTATACCGCCCTTCTGAGCAGCTTCAGGGCACCTGCTAAGCACTGCCTCGGTCCTTGCCTGACAGATTCCTCATGCGTGGATCACCCAGCGTTGAGTCAGATGATATCCAGAACCTACCCAGAGCTGGCTGGAGCGAGGATATATGCATAGGACCTAACAGCAGCCACATGATAAGGTGGCTTAATGTGAAAGCTGTAGCCAATGAGGACTCCCCGGTAATGGACACAACTGGCCAATTTGAGATGGACAAAGTGAAAGCTTGTGGCTGCAGAAAGCTAACATCTGCTTCTGAGAGCTGATGAAGCTGCGAGCGCGGCTGCCAGCTGCTGTGGGACCACTGGCGCTACAGATAAATTATGAATGATGCTGCAGTCATGGAAGCCTGGCTGGGCAGGCGGTTTGTCTCCTTTACTCCTGCGGGTGTATTTCTCTACATTAAGAAAACCCAAATGTGTATCTGTACCTGCATCCTGAAAGAAGCTAACACATTTCCTTGCCCACAAAACTATAACCTTCTTGAGAACAGGGACGCACTCCCATTCATTATTATTAAACAATCCTTTCTAGGATCAAAAACAATAGTTAGTACATACTTTGGCTAGCCTACCGATAGGAATTGGGCTCGACAATTCCCATACATGCACTTGTTAACAACAGCTTATTTCTTCACACTTTTAAGTCAGTAGGGTACTAGGGAGGGAGCTTGGGGAGAAGGAATCAAAAGAAGCATCTATTACTTTGAGAGTAGGCAATGGGTTTTGTGTTTTGTTTTGTCTGGCTTTGCATGCTTAATGTATATATCCTGCAGTTAAGTGTCTGGCGAACATATTAACTGAAGCTTTCTGCTTCTCCGGGGTGTGATCTCAGATAGCCAAGTTTCAGTGCTAGAAGTGGTCAACTCAAGAATCACAGTTTACACTTTCAGATTTTCATCCTTGTTTCTATGTCAGTTATGAAAACACAGGCCTTGCACCTTGGAACCAAGTTATATGCGCTCTGACGCATCCTCCCAGCTGCCAGAGATCGAAGCGACACGGGGTCTCCGAAGTACACATGAATGTTTCCAAACTTTTCAGAGAGAATCCTCCTGGCTTTCAACAATCCCTGAGAGTATCACAACAGGGGAAAAGAAAACAGGAATACATTCAGAAATCAGTTGGTGTATAAAGTACATCATAAATAAATATAAATTTAAAGAAATTTAATTTCTTTAAATGCCAGTATAGTCAAGCTTGGCTACCCTTTACGTACAGTTGTAGATTCTTTCGGCTTAGGAACCCCTAGGAGCTCATAAGCATACAGAGTTTCTTCCAATATCCTATCGTAACTGATGCTGATTGGAACAAGGTAGGTATCAAAAACTTCTCTTTTAAAAAACGGTTCCATCACAATATTCAGAAGACCTGTAAGCGTAGGGAGAAATGATTGTTCAAACATATTGAAAAGGAAAGCAAACAAGGCCGCAGGAAGATACTAAAAGTATACACTATATACCAAGCCCATAAATATAAACAGTTGAACTTAAAGAAACAGTTATACTTATGAAGTAAAGAACATCTTGCAAAAAGAGTGTCAAGTTCTATTTAGCAGCTACGGTGACACCACACCTGAAGCCTCTGGGTTTGTGTTTTCCCTTCAGCCTGTAAGGAACCTACCAAATTTTGGAGTCAGTGTCTTGGCGGAGCGGCTTCTGGTCCCTTCGAGGAAAAATTCAACAGGAGCATAACCGTTCTTTAAAGAGAAAACACAAACAAACAAAACAAAACACAAAACCCATTGCCTACTCTCAAAGTGACAGATGCTTCTTCTGATTCCTTTTCCCGAGTTCCCTCCCCAGCCCTCTGAGCAAACACTGCTCACAGTGAAACTTAAACCAGAGAGTCACACAGAGTAAACAGATTGCACAGGTAATGCACATTCCTCGAGGGGGAAAAACCAGCTAAGCAGCCCATTCAGAAGTTACGAATTTAGGGCTTCCCTGGTGGCGCAGTGGATAAGAATCTGCCTGCCAATGCAGGGGACACAGGTTCGAGCCCTGGTCCGAGAAGATCCCACATGCCGCGCAGCAACTAAGCCCGTGTGCCGTAACTACTGAGCCTGCGCTCTACAGCCCGTGAGCCACAACTACTGAAGCCCGCGCGCCTAGAGCCCCGTGTTCCGCGATGAGAGAAGCCACCGCACCACAACGAAGAGTAGCCTCCACTCGCTGCAACTAAAAGGAAAGCCCGTGCGCAGCAACGAAGACCCAATGCAGCCAAAAATAAATAACTAACTAAATAAATTTATATAAAAAAAGTCTATTAAAACAAAAAAAACAAAAAAAAAGAAGAAGAAGTCACGAATTTAAGTAAGACCTTAGAGCAAACTTCAGTGAAAAGAAAATACAGCTTGAAAGTACTCGGTAATTATTTGCACCTACCCGTAACATAGTTTTCACATATTGGGAGAACACCGCCCAGTAGAGTTTATTGCCACCAAAGGTCCGCCGCATGAAAAATGCCCCCGACATTCGCAGCAGCTCACCAACCATCTTCATTCCTAGGAAGTCTACGAAAGAAACAATGGTTAATGTTTATTTGCAGACCTTGAAGCTTTCTATAAATATCTCAACTCAGATGCTATTAAGATAGATTTCACGTACGTAAGACACCCCTAATCTTAAGAAGAAACATCTAATGGAATTAAGGAAAGAAGGGACTCTGTCAGCAGGTGCTGGCTGGGAGGTTACCTTGTGCACCCCACTCCCCATGCACCTCTGCATTTACAACCAGACCAGCTAGAGGTGGGGGAACAGCAGGCAATGGGACAGCCTTAACTACGCCACCATGCCAATTTCCTTAGTCAGCACTGCTGCTGACCTCAGTGACAGATCAACATATATCCTCCATGCTCTGGACAGTCAGGCCAAACTAGCTCTCACCTTTCCTTTTTAACCGTCAGGTGAAAATTATCAATCTTCTTTTAGTGGCACAGATTAAAAAAGAAAAGCAAGTCCAGAATGAGAGAAAGAGTTCTACCATCAGTTTTAAAACAGTTCTTTTCATTTTTCCCTAATTTTCAAATAACTTCCTCACGTGTCTATATAGATGGAAATGCTTTCAAAGTGCTTAAGGTCCTGGCAGTTTTTACTTTACTGTTTACCGTGTTTATTAGCAAAGGTGTAGGCTTGAACCCCAGCTTTCCTGGCTGGCTTATAAGGGAGGTGATAAACAATTTATTTGCCTTAGCAATCCTACTTTTTGGAATCCATCCTACAGAAATAAAAGCACTAATATGAAAATATATTGAAAACTTGTTTGTAACAGCAAAACTACCACATTATGATACATATACACTGTTGAATATTATATAGCAACGAAAATGTTAGACATGAAGTTGGAACCTTACCCAAAAAAAAATCACACCACATACAAAGATTAACTCAAAATGGATCAAGGACCTAAATATAATACCCAAGACGATAAAACTCTTAGAAGAAAATATAGGGGAAAAGCTTCATGACATTGGATTTGGCAATGATTTCTTGGATATGACACCAAAAGCACAGAAGATAAACAACAGATAAACTGGACTATAGCTGTCCCTGGGGTTGGGGGGAGTCTGTGGGGCATTAATTCCAGGACTCTCCACGGATACCAAAACAAGAGGATGTTCAAGTCCTTTATATAAAAGGGCAGAGTATTTGTATATCACCTAGCACGTCCTCAGACACTTTAAATTATCTCCAGATTACTTATAATTCCTAATACAATTGCTATGTAAACAGTTGTAAATACCATGTAACTGCTATGTAAATAGTTTCCTGTGAATGGCAAATTCAGGTATTGCTTTTTGGAACTTTCTGGAGGTTTTTTTCCTGTATATTTTTGATCAATGGTTGGTTGAATCCATGGATGCGGAACCCGTGGCTACAGAAGGCCGACTGTACACCAAAATTAAAAACTTCTGCTCATCAAACGATACAATCAACAGAGTGAAATGGGAGAAAATATTTACAAATCACATATCTGATAAGGGGTTAATATCCAGAACATATGAAGAACTCCTTCAATTAAACAACAAAGAAAACAAACAACCAAAAGGACTTGAATACTCCTCTGAAGAAGACATAGAATTGGCCAACAAGAATATGAAAAGATGCTCGACATCACTAATCACCAGGGACATGCAAATCAAACTCATGATGAGATACCACTTCACACCCATTAGGATGGCTATTATTAAAAACAAAAAAAACCAAAAAACCTAAAAAAACAGAAAATAACAAGTGTTAGTGAGGATGTGGAGAAACTGAACCCTTGTGCACTGTTGGTGTGGTTGTAACATGGCGCAGTGACTGTGGAAAACAGTATGGCAGTTCCTCAAAAAATTAAAAATAAAATCACCATCTAACCCAGCAATTCTACTTCTGGGTGTACACCTGGAAGAACTGAAAGCAGAGACTCAAACAGGTATTTGTTCACCTATGCTCACTGCAGCACAAACCACAAGAGCCAAAAAGTGGAAGCAACCCAAGTGTCCAGGGACGGATCAATGCATAAACAAAATATGGTATATACATAGAGTGGAATATTATGCAGCCTTAAAAAAGGAGAATTCTGACAGACACTACAATATGGGTGAACCCTGAGGACGTTATGCTGAGTGAAATAGGACAGCAACAGAAGGACAAATCCTGTTTGACTCCATTTACAGGAGGTACCTGGAGCCGTCAGATTCATAGAAACAGAAAGGAGAATGCTGGGTGCCAGGGGCTGGAGGGAGAACAGAATGGGGGGTTAAGTGTTTCATGGGGACAGAATTTCAGTTGTGCACGGTGAAAAGACGTCTGTGGATGGATGACAGTACAACAATGTGAACTTAATGCTACTGAACGTGCATTAAAAATGCTGAAGATGGTAAATTATTTTTTTAAAATTAATTATTTATTTATTTTTGGCTGTGTTGGGTCTTCGTTTCTGTGCAAGGGCTTTCTCTAGTTGCGGCGAGCGGGGGCCGCTCTTCATCGCGGTGCGCGGGCCTCTCACTGCCGCGGCCTCTCCCGTTGCGGAGCACAGGCTCCAGACGCGCAGGCTCAGTAATTGTGGCTCACGGGCCCAGCTGCTCCACGGCATGTGGGATCTTCCCAGACTAGGGCTCGAACCCGTGTCCCCTGCATTGGCAGGCAGATTCTCAACCACTGCGCCACCAGGAAAGCCCCTGAAGATGGTAAATTTTATGTTTTGTGCATTTTACCACAATTGAAAAACACGGTAAAAGAATTTAGATCTATTTATTGACCTACAGAGATAGCCACTGATATATTATCAAATAAAAATAACAACAGCAGGTAATACATCCAGGTCGTATAATCTCATTTTTCAACCTGAACCAAAAACCCTATGTGCATATATGCTTGCTGATGTCTGGGTAGGCACAGTAAAGCACAGTGCAGAGGACAGAATCCAAACTATTAAACACTGGGACTGGTAGAAAGAAGGAAGAGGGCTTCCCTGGTGGCGCGGTGGTTAAGAATCTGCCTGCCAATGCAGGGGACACGGGTTGGAGCCCTGGTCCGGGAAGATCCCATGTGCCGCGGAGCAACTAAGCCCGTGCGCCACAACTACTGAGCCTGAGTTCTAGAGCCCGTGAGCCACAACTACTGAAGCCCGCCTGCCTAGAGCCCATGCTCCGCAACAAGAGAAGCCACCGCCATGAGAAGCCCGCGCACCGCGACAAAGAGTAGCCCCCGGTCGCCGCAACCAGAGAAAGCCCATGCACAGCAATGAAGACCCAACACAGCCAAAAATAAATAAATAAATTAAAAAAAAAAAAGAAAGAAAGAAAGAAGGGAGAGGCTATTTTCATCATTTTCTTCAAATAACCTCGGCACTGTTAAAATCATTCCCGTGAATGCCTTAATTTTTATAATTAAAAAAAGGGAGAAAACCAATGCATACCCATTCCTGCTGCTATGACCGGCACAGGTAAGTCGTAGTTGTATAAAAGAAAAGACAGCATCAGAAAGTCAATGTAACTTCGATGACTGGGCAACAGAACAACAGGATGCTCCTGGATGGCTCGCTGTAGCTTTAAAACAAATGTTACACTTTGAATAACTTCAGCTTTCATATTATTAAAATCGTATCTTCAATCAGAAAATGGAAGAATGTGCGTATGTACAGAGGGAATACGAGTAATGTTTTTCTGTCTCCCTGCCACGTACGCAGGACTTATTTCAGAGTTCTAGTTAAATAATCTCCCATAACGCAAGAACAGCAAAAAGATAAATTTTACGGCTCATAATAATAATGGTGACGATCACTAACACGTATTAGTTGAGAAGCAGTTAAGCATTTTACATGCATTGTTTAATACCACGTGTTTGTACATAAGGCCTAAGCCTTAGCTTCCTCATCTGTGACATGGTCATGCCTCTAATACATGGTGGAGCTAGGACTGGATCTGTCAGTCTGAATTAAAAAGTCAACTGTCAGCCACTGCGCTAGACTGACTGGTAGTTTGTAGGAAGAGAAAACAAAACTCCCCTCAGGGAGATTAAAAAAAATTACAAATTGTTAGGACCAAGGAAAGGAATGGTATTTCTCTATTTATGCACTGGGTTCACTGCCAGGGAGGGTGGGTGCCTCGTAGCAGGGAGGGATGCATCCGAGCTCCCCGATCCATTCCTCGGGCTGTCAATCCCAAAAATACCCACTGTGTCAATGTGTGTCTGTTTCCCTGAAATCTAAATACATAACCCACTGAGGCAAGGTAGTCTGTGATCAGTTAAGACGTAGCCAGCAATATCCCCCGCTCCCAACACTGTATCAAACGTTCTCCGACAGAGATGCAGACGGTAAGTCAGCAATCTAGAAATCAGTCACGGCAGGAAGAAATACTTGGAAGCAAAGTAAATGACTGAATAAAAACAAAGCATTAAAAGGCATGAGGAGGAAGGGCGGTGAAGGTAAGCGCTTCCTAGTAAGAGAAAAAAGGTATTAAAAACAAATGAATAGAAATAATCTTCATAGGGAAAGCTCTGACTTTCAGAAAAAAGTAAACAATTAAATGACAGGAGTGATAGAATTAGAAAAATCACCATTTGGCAATCATAAGAGTAATAACTGATTCAAGCAAAAAACATCAGTGGCTGTAAAAACGAGTGGAGGAAAGTATGATGAAAAACAGGACACCGAGGCATCCTTAAAGTCTCTTGTCCCAAGATACTTATTAATTATAGGGGGACAAAGAGTAACTCTACAAAGAGCACTGCAGCCAACTGACCAGCATGAACATCACCAGGAACAGGCAGACAGAGGCCACGTGCTTCTGGGCTGATACACTAAGAAGGACATGGCCTGAGCCTAATCGAGAAGACATCCCAAACCCAAATCTAGGGACACTAGAATATAACTGGCCTGATGTCTTCAAAAGTAGTATCATGAAACACAAACAAAGACTAAGTAATTGTTCTAGATTAAAAGAGTCTAAAGAGATACGGAAGCTGACTGTAACACACGATGCAGGACTTTCTTTTGCCTAGACAGGACACAGCTGGGACAGGCGGTGAAACATGAATAAGATCTGTACTACCAGCACTGTGTCAATGTTAATTTGCTTATTTTGATAATTACACCATAAGAGAATGTCCTTGTTTATAGGGAAAACACACCAGAAACGTGTGTGAGGAAAGGAAAAAGAACATGTTGTAGGGGAATCTTGGTGAAGAATATACAGAACTTCTTTGTACTACTTCTGTAACTCTGTGAACATTTGACATTAGGTTAGTCTGTAAAGTCTGTAACTAAGTGACTAAGTTAGTTTGTCTGAAGCCTGTAGATCCGAAGGTACGAGGAGAAAACACCCTGCAGAGAGGCGGAGTCTTTTCTGCTCAGGCTGGATGCCACCTGCTAACCAGGGCCTGCTCATCTAGTGCAAAGCGGGATGCCTTTGAGTTGAATAAATTGTGAGGGATTGAAGAAGAGATTGCTTTTTTACAAGCAATACTCACTTTCTGAATACCTTCTTCATTTACACACACTTTCGAGAAAATTTGTTTAAATACTTTGCTCAGGGCAAAGGCACAGAACCGAATGGCTCCCAGACGCAGTTTGTGGTTCATTTCATCCAGGATCTCACAGGCTTCCTCTCGCAGGACCTCGGGAGATTGAAGGGATTCCCTGGAAAGCTACAAGAAAAGGGAAAGCAGGGATAAATTTCTGGAGAAAAAAAAAGAAGTCAAAATTCTTTTTGCTCAAATCAGTAGGACCAGTTCCAAATGGACCAATGTTATTCTATAACTCAAAATGGTATGTTTTCTTCTTAATTTAAATTGATATAATTTAAGCTTACATCCAAATTCTCTAAAATAAGTTGTTGCTCAAGATCTAGTGTCCGAGAGCATACACTTAGTAGTTACTTTCAGTAGATTGTTGCAGCTGATTTTTTTAAAAATTTATTTTATTGATTTATTTTTGGCTGTGTTGGGTCTTCGTTGCTGCGCACAGGCTTTCTCTAGTTGCGGCGAGCGGGGGCTGCTCTTTCTTGCGGTGCGCGGGCTACTCACTGCGGTGGCTTCTCTTGTTGCGGAGCACGGGCTCTAGGCACGCGGGCTCAGCAGTTGTGGCCGTGGGCTCTACAGCGCAGGCTCAGTAGTTGTGGCGCACGGGCTTAGTTGCTCCGCGGCATGTGGGATCTTCCCTGAGCAGGGATCAAACCCGTGTCCCCTGCATTGGCAGGCAGATTCTTCACCACTGCGCCACCAGGGAAGTCCCGCAGCCTACACATCTGAGGAATCAGGATCAGAAGGAAAGAGAGAACTGGAGCATTAAAAAGAAAGAATACATTGCCAGGAGAGGGCCTTCCTCGAGACAGAAAATGCTCATGCCCGTCTGAGCCAGTTGAGAAGGCTGGGGAGTAGGAAAGACAAGACCCCTGGGGACAGGAAGGACCTGGATAGGTGAAGAACACAGGTGAAAAGGCCGGTTTGTTCGGAAGGCACTGGAGGAAAGCAGAGAAGAAGAGAATGACCTGGCCTCTTATCCTGTGCACCTGGGCTTCTCATTTGCCCAACTGATCTGCTGTCCCTACAGATCCCTCTCCCTGGAAACCTGAGAGAAGCAACGGTCTTACAACTCCTTGTCCCCAGTGATGTCCCTCTTCAGTCTCTTTTCCATGTCACAAACCTGAGCAGTCTCTTCAATGCAGAAGTCATCACATCCTTCCTTGGCTAAAGCCCCTGCAATGGCTGCTACTGCACTGTGCAAGATAAAGGCAGCCTGAGCTGGAGAAGCGGCAGCAGGGATGGAAAGAGGTAGACAAGTGCTATTTTTAGGAGGGTACATCACTTTTAGCAGAGCACATCAGCAGCTCTTAGTGCCTGAGAGCTTGTGAGAGGAGAGTAAGAAGCTGAAGATGGCATCCAGATTTTTGGTTCGAGCAACTAGCATAAGGGGGGGGGGCATTCTTAGAGACAGGACAATCTGGGTGGGAGGGGGGAATATACACAGTACAGGGGTGGGGTGGATCCAAGACTTTGATTTAGACATCTTGAATGCTTTTGGAGTGCTTTTGGAATTTCCAAGTGGATACCCAATAAACTATAAAAATATATGTATGAAACTCAAAAGAGATCTGGGCTGAAGCAACAGATACTAATTATCTATATTAGTTACAATAATATATTATTTTTGTACAGTAATATTATAATACGGAGACATTAGCATAAGGAAGGTACTTAAAATTCTGGCAATAAATAAAACTGCCCAGCGAGTGGGTAGATAAGAAGGGGCTAGAACAAAATCTTGAGGGACAGCAGCATTTAAAGAGACAGGCAAAGGAAGAGAAGCCCATAAAGACAACTGGGAAATAATCAAAAATATGTGGTGGGCAAGCGGGAGAGTATGGTGTCAGGGAAAGGAGAGAGCGTGTACCAAAAGCTATCCAGGATTTGAATGAGGTTGAATTTAGCCACGAGGAAGGAGGTCATTCACCATCTTGGGAAGAGCTCCTACAGGGCGCTGGAAATCAGATTCCAGTGAGTTGAGTGGTACATGAAGGGTGAGAAAGTAGGGCAACGAGCATAGAAAACATAGCCAACTTCTTCAAAGGGCAGAGCAGAAGTGGGAAAGGAAGAGATGGGTAGTAAGTAGAGAAGGAATGTGGTCAAAGGAAGTCTAATTCAGTTGGAAGAGAAGTGAGCATGTTAAATGCTGATGGTAAAGAGCCGGTAACAAGGAAGAAGCTGAGACAACTGAGGGGACAGACGACAGAGCAGAGTCCCCGAGGAGGAGGGGGGAGGTGGAATTCGGAGCAAAGGAGCAGGGTGGGGATTAAACTCGAACAGAAGGGGACCCCTGTTCCATTCTAGTAGGAGGGAGGAAGAAAATGATGGGTGTTAGATGCAGGTAAGTTAGGAGCCTGACCTCAGGGAGCTGAAACAGCCCTCACTTATATAATGGCTTACATTTTCTTTGTGAAGTAGGAAGAGAAGTCATCTGTCCAGAGTAAGCAGAGAAGGTAGGGTTGGAGGTTCAAGGAGAATGGGGCAACTGAAACTGCCATTTTGGAGAAAGGGAGAGAGTTTACTAGGGAGACAATCAATGACTGGGTAACACAGAGGGCCCAAGTGTGCTGCATAACCAAGAATTTATAATAATTCCAATCTACCTCGATTATATGATTTTTCTCAGCAGTACATTCAAGTCTGAAAAACACTGGCTTAAATCAGTCACACTTAACCTGGCTGTGCATTAGAATTACATGGGGAAACTTAAAAAAAAAAAAAGAAGAAGAAGAAGAAAAGAGAAATGCCTGGGTCCTAACCTAGACCAATTAAACCAGAATCTCTGTGGATAGGACCAAAGTATTTTTTTTCCATTCATTAACTCAAGAAGTATTTATTGAATGTGTACTATGTGCTAGGCACCAGGAATACAGCAATTTAAAAGAGAGAGAGAGAGAGAGACAAACTTGACTTCACTTATGAAATAAGTTCAGTCAGACAAGATTAATAGATTCCCCAAGATAGATCACAACAATACGATTAAGAGCATAGGTCATATGTCCGAATCAGAATAAAAGAGACAGCAAATAATAAAGATAATAAATAATTTTCCTGGGAGCTCCCCAGCGGTCCAGTGGCTAGGACACCGTGCTGTCAGTGTCCGGGACCCGGGTTCCATCCCTGGTCCAGTGGCTAGGGCTCAGCGCTGTCACGGTCTGGGCCCGGGTTCCAACCCTGGTGCAAAACAGAGCACAGCTTCTCTCCCAAGCCCTCTTCTAAGTCCCTATCTCAGTGAATGGCTCTATCAGCCTTGATTCTTCCTTTCCTTCTCTTCATTCACCCGACTGGTCATTTCTTAAGTCTGTCCATTTCTCTGTTTCTATAACCACTTGCCAGCCCAGGCAGCTACGCTCCTACCAAGGGATTACTGCAGGAGCGGCACACACAGCCCTCCTGTCTCCTTTTTCAGCAGAACGGTGCCTCTAAAACGCAAACTGATCGTGCCGCATTGGAACCGGAAACCCTTCCACGGCTTCGCACTGTATGTAGGATAAATCTAATTCCTTTGGACGGTTCACAAAGCCCTTCACGATGCGGCCCCGGCTTTCCCCTCCAGTCCAACTCTTGTCATTGCCCCTCCTTTGCTCTCTTCAGTCTGGTTCCATCGAACACCTCTCAACACCATGAATATACACGCACTCTTCTCCTTAAAATAAGCTGGTGGTTCCCAAGCTTCACTATACTTGGGAATTGACTGGGCTTTTAAAAAACTTCGGACGCCTGGTTCCTCACTCCTGACATTCTGATTTAACTGGTGTGAGGGTGAGACGTAGGCACAAGGATTTTTAAAAGCTCCCTGAATAATATTTTTTTTTAACATTCTTTTTTTAAAAAAATTTACTTATTTTATTTTTTTATTTTTGGCTGTGTTGGGCCTTCGTTGCTGTGCGCGGGCTTTCTCTAGTTGCGGCGAGTGGGGGCTACTCTTCGCTGCGGTGCGCGGGCTTCTCATTGCGGTGGCTTCTCTTGTTGTGGAGCACAGGCTCTAGGCGTGTGGGCTTCAGTAGTTGTGGCATGTGGGCTCAGTAGTTGTGGCTCACAGGTTCTAGAGAGCAGGCTCATTAGCTGTGGCACAAAGGCTTAGCTGCTCCGCGGCATGTGGGATCTTCCCGGACCGGGGCTCAAACCCGTGTCCCCTGCATTGGCAGGCGGATTCTTAACCACTGTGCCACCAGGGAAGCCCCTCCCTGAATAACTTTAATGTGCCATGAGGTTTGAAAACCACAGGGAAAAAGTTGTTTGGTCTGCTAGGAACACTCTTCTTCACGCACTTCACCTGGAAAACCCCCAAACATCTTTCAGGCCTCATTTATAAAATCACTTCTCTAACTCCCTACACAAAATTAGTTGCTCTTATAACTAATTAATGCCCCTGTACACTGGCCTCCCATTAGCATGTCTTGTATCATATTTCACTGTAATT
The DNA here is from genome assembly GCF_028564815.1 of Eubalaena glacialis. Taxonomy (NCBI): domain Eukaryota; kingdom Metazoa; phylum Chordata; class Mammalia; order Artiodactyla; family Balaenidae; genus Eubalaena; species Eubalaena glacialis. The sequence continues at coordinate 89,700,346 of NC_083716.1, forward strand.
GACTGCACAGCTGTCATCATTCCCTATTAGACTATACACTTAAGAGGTCAAGAACGCTGCTCAACTAGCTATTAGACACAATGTCTAGCAAAGAGGCTAAGACGCATTATGGGTACAGTAAACATTTGATGAATGTGCTGAATATAGCAAAATCTAAAAAGATACATTAAAAATAGCAAAATAAATTCATAGAATCAAGAAGAGATAGAACTCGCTGACAATGAACAAATCTGGCTATGGCTGAAGAGGGAATCACTTACCTGTTTAATGACATAATGAATCTCTTCAGAGTTGAGAACGCTACACTTAATCTCACTTGGCTTGCAAGGAGTAATTCCCTTGTAGACAAGAGGTGTGTAGCATTTCATGGCAAATTTCAGGTCGCTGACATGCCTCCTCTCCTCCAAAACATCTTCAAACTCATCCCACTTTCTGAGCTCCTTCTGTGGGCAAATGAAAGAAAGTGATGCACATGCTGTAAAACTACGTTGGTAAGGTTTCATCTTAGCCAAAGTTTTTATTCTATGACATAGAGTAAGAGCAGAGTGTTCTGATGTTAGGTTTTCATACAGTAAGAAACAGAAATGTAGCTATCGGACTTCCCCGGTGGTTGAGAATCTGCCTGCCAATGCAGGGGACACGGGTTCGAGCCCTGGTCTGGGAAGATCCCACATGCCGCGGAGCAACTAAGCCCGTGCGCCACAACTACTGAGTCTGCGCTCTAGAGCCCGTGCTCCGCAACAAGAGAAGCCACTGCAATGAGAAGCCCGCGCACCACCACGAAGAGTAGCCCGCCGCTCGCCGCAACTAGAGAAAGCCCCTGCACAGCAACGAAGACCCAACGCAGCCCAAAATAAAAATAAAAAAAAGAATAAAATTACCAAAAAGAAAAAGAAATGTAGCTATTATTAGGATCAATGAATTGATATTGAATTATAATATTTTATTATCATATTTCTGATTGCTATCTTTATAAAGCCAGTGCCCCTTTATGAAAGTTAACAAACATAGCAAAGGTGGGACATTAGGCTCTAGGGTAATCTGATCAACTTTACAGATTTCGTCAATCACACCAATAAACTTGTTTTGTCTGCCTCTCTCATTTAGTTTTAAAAATTAAAGCGTACATCAGAGAGTCAAGATTATGTCAAATCAAATAAAACTACATGGGTGCAAACCCAAGACAAAAGTGCTCCCATACAAGCTACTATGGAGCAGTCTGTATTTTGCTGTGTTACCTTCTTTTCTCCTTTCAACCCACTGCAATTCAGCTTCTATTCAACCAGCCCCTGAAACTGCTCGTTTTTAGGCTACCAACGACTTCTGAATTGTAAATTCTTAAAAGTTTGTTTTCCTGATGATAAAAGTAATAGTAGTAATAATAAGTACAGCTAACATGCGTCGTTGCTTCCTAAGTGTCAGGCGCTATCCTGAGAACTTTACCTATATGAAGGGGCAATCCTCACAACAAACCTATGAGGTAGCTGTCATCACTACCCCATTTCACGATGGGGAGACCAAGGCACAGAGAAGTGAAATAACTCAGCCAAGGTCCCACAGCTCTCAGAGGACAGAGACATGATTCAAGCTGAAGCCTTATCGCTTCACAGACCCTGTTCCTAACCACTACCCTATACTACCCAGCATGCTAATTATGGAAGATTTGGAAACGTGGAGACATACAAGCAAAGATAAACTGCCCACAATGTTACACTCTGGGAATAACTACTCAACACTTACTAGTTCCCTTATTTTTTTCATTCATAGATATAAAAACACATATTTTTAAATTTAAAACATGGACCCTACCAAATATAGTTTATCTTGCCTTATCAACTGTATTCTGAATACTTCCTTATATTAAATATTGTTTTAAAATATTTTAGTGGCTGCACCGTCACCTTTATATTCCCTAATTTCTTAATATAATTTTTTAATTACCAAAGTGATACATGCTCATTATAAAAATTGAGGAGATACAGAAAAGCACAAAGAAGAAAATTAAAATCAACTGTCTCCCAATGAGCCAGAGACCATTTCAGTGAATGCTTTTTTCTGTGCCTGTGAAAAGTCCCTCCCTCACCACACGTACATTTTGATTTGTCTCCTGATTTTTTTTTTACTTAATGTTATAAACGCTCCTCCATGTCATTTAAGTTTTTCCCACAATATTACTTTTAATGTTGGATGTTTGGACTCTTTTTTTCATTCATTGCTACTATAAAAAGCATAACAGACATTAATATTTCTTTCAAATCTAATCATTAGACCCTGGCCTCTTGCAAGTCTTCGTCCTCCTAGATCTCCCCACCGTGGGACACCATTCTCAAGCACTCCCTCCTTTTATTACCTACAACTATTCTGAAATGTTCCTACTGTGGTCTTTAATTCATGACTCTGTCACAGCAGAAAACCCACCTCATTTCTCTAATCCAGAGATTCTCAACCTGGGGGAAATTTTCCTCCCCCAATTACAAATATGCCTTCTTTCCTCCCACTTCCTTTAATGTATGTTAACATCTCCATCCCTCTTTTCTTCACGCCACACGGTGCTGAGTACTCTCACCTACTCAACTGGTTTCAAATATTTATGCTTCTGAATCCCTTGCCCTGTCCTCTTCTCCCATCTGGCTTTTCCAAAGCTGAACTCATTTCTCCTCTGCACAATCCTACAAGCTGATTATTTTCCTGAAATCTCAATCAATAACCCCACACCATCTACATCCCTCTGTCTACATCCCTCTAGACCTTTCCTCCCTCACCCTTCACATCCAATCCGTTCCATCCTGCTAACATGGCCTTTAAGGATCCATCACGTCTACTCCTCATTCACGTGTCCAGCCTGTGCTCTTTATCACAGCAGCTTCCTCACCGGTCTCCTTGCCTATGTTTTGTCCCTTGGAATCAGTCTTCCATGCCACCATGTGCCCTTTTCAAAACACAATTCTGGCTTAAAATATTTACATGACACCCCTCACCTCCTTCAGAATAAGACCTAAGCCACTGCTGGCCTCATATGAGAACCTCTAGGACCTGGCTTTTCCTTCTCACCACACTCATGGCCCACTCAACAGTGAGTGATTTGATTTCCCCAACAAGTCCATCGCTGACATGCCTCGGGGCCTTTGCATGTGGCCATCTCTGCCTGGAATGCCCTTCTGTTCCTGTCATCCTTGCTTTGGCATCACTCTTCTGTGACAACTCTCCTTGAGTTCCCCTGATGGAATTACTCTGCCTTCCTCATTAGGACTTCTTTACCTTCTACATAACGTCTATCGTGGTATGTATCCCATAACATGTAATCGTTTGCATGTCTGTCTCCCTACTAAAATGCAATTACCCTGAGGGCAGGACAGTTTGTGTCCTCTTTGTATTTCCATCATCTAGCTGTGTTTGGAATACAGCACAATTGATCAATAACTGACCGACTACATGTTAAGGTAATAAGAAAAAACAAACAGAAAAACTGAGACCACCATTAGGCACAACGAGAATACAAATAGAAGCAAAGAGCATTTGTAAGGAGTTTAAGTATAAAAGGGTAGCATGTAAAACATGTGAAATATGCAAACACGAACATTGTTATGCCTACATATGTAAGTACAGAGAATATATGAGGGGAAAATATTCGAGCTTGGAACTCTGGTGTAAGACTGCAGGCGCTGTGACAGATCACATACTCCTGCTTACAAGGCCGAAGAACCTCACATTTCACAGTTCTCATTAATGAAGTAACAGCATAAGTTATACAGGCTCAGACTTGGTAGAACGCCACAAATTACCATTATAAATGATATAATTTTAGGGACAAAAAAGATCTTAGAGACTTCCCACTTAGCGGTCCTGGGTGCGGGAACAGAAAAGGATCACAATCAGTTGGGGAGGTGTGTGTGGGGTGGAGGAGGTGGCGGGGGGTGGGGGGGAGAGAAAGAGAGAGCGGAAGGGGAGGAGAGAGGAAACGGGGAGAGGGGAGGGAGGGCGTCCTCAGAACAAGAACCTGCAAGGCAGAGCAGCACGTATGTATCCTTCGAAAACCTTGCCAGCTGTGATCATCTGCAATCCTTCCACGGTTCTGTTAACTGCAGGATCAAGCTCACACTTCTCAACATACGAGCCAGCTATACAAAGACCTAGTTGCCTAAACAAGCTATGACATCTCATGGCTCCCGCAGCTTTGTACAAGTCACCTCTAAGAATGGCATTCCTATCAAACACCTGAGCATCTGTTATATGCGTGCTATTGCGGTATGTGTTGGGGATATGCGTTGTCTAACCAAGACGGACACAGCCTCTTTTGTCAGTAACCCTGTGCATGGTGGTACCAGTTGTTGAGACAGGGCACTTACAAATGGCCGTTCGCCACCGTTCACCTGGAAAACACTCAGCCATCAGCCACAGCTTCTGTACACCTCCTCTGTGTACCATTTCCAGATTCTCCCTTTAACGCAGGACCAAAATGGTCATCTTCTCCGTTGAGTCTTTAGGGAATCCTCATTACATTTTCATCTAGAATACTTCAATAAACTTGTCTTTGGCGTCTCCTCTACAAGATTGTGAACTTCCTGTCATGGGTCTATACATTTTTGTATTCCCAGTCCTTCAATCATTGTGTGTGGAATGAAGAAATAAATTACTAAATGAAGCTACTTCTTGAGCCCTGTTGATGACAGCTCTCCAATATTCACAGTCTAAAGCTCACACTTCTCCCAATCTGGTCTAACTCAATGTCTAATCCAGTGGTTTTTAACCGAGGCTGCACATTAAAATAACTCGGGGAACTTAAAATATTGATGCCCAGGCCCCCCCTAAAGATTCTTAATTAATTTGGTCTGTGAGTGGTACCTGGGTTATCAAAAGTATTTTTGAAAGTACTCTAAGTGATTCCTACATGCAGCCAGGGTTGAGTGTTACTGCTCATTAACTGGCCTTCCCTACGCCATGCTGGAGAAGTATTTACCATCATAAAATAAATACTCACCCAGGAGCACGATACAATAAGGAGGCCAAGTGAGAAGAATGAGGTGAAGGATTTTTCCCCCATTGTTTGTCTTCCCTATCTTACTTTGCAGAGTGGGCCTCTCCTTATTGCTAGTTAAACAGGTGTCTCCTTGTACCTCCCTTTCAACTGCTCTGGTGGATCCATCCATTCAACAGTTACTGACAGCCCCAAACGTACCAGGCACCGTTCTACAGGCTAAGAACACGGCATGAACACGGTGGGCAAGGAGCGTGCCCTGAGGGAGCTGAAGGAAAGACGGACAACAAATAAACAAGGTAAGTTCACTCAGGGATGCCACCAGTAGCATGCTGGTAAATGTGCAACTACGGGAGAGCCCTGATTTATAGCACCTGCCAGTTTCTGGGGTACACACGCTCCCAGCGTGGCAGATTTCAAGCTACCAATACGACCTCACTGAATGTGGAGTTGAGAGGAGATGCAAGGAGCCACCGTTCTCCAGGATTTCCACCTTACAGTGTGACAGATGGAAATAACTTCAAGAGCGTGGATAACAGGAAAATTTAGTAAAATAATTAGGAAGTGCTGAGCTCTGAGTATTAATTATTTTTAACGGAATTTGTTTAATTCTAAATGTATATAACAACCTTTAATTTTTAATAATGGCAGTGTTTTAACAATAGGCTCGCAAGCTTCATACGAATTTAACAGTCAGCTTTGAGAGCCAGTATAAGACTGCCGTAGCACAACACTGACAAGAGAATATAAACAAAACAGAGGAACTAATGAGGAAGAGTGATTGGAGAGCTACTTTCGATTGAGTGGTGGGGAAAGGCCTCTTTGAGCTGGGACCTCAATAATAAAAAAAAAAAGCCAGCAATGCAAGGTTCTGGGAGAACAGAGCATACCACACAGAGAGGGCTACGAGCACTCCGAGGAGGAAGCATGCTTACTTCTGAGAAACAGAAGGCCAGTGCGGCTGGACCAGCGAGCAGGATCGGTCAAACCAGAGACGGAGCAATTACCTAATTACGTAGAGTCTTGTAGGACACTGTAAAGAGTCTAGACTTCTCATTCAGACTCCAACAGGAAGCCATCATTTGGGTTATGGGTACACCGGTGATTACGCAATCCCGGTCTGCTTTTCATCTGTGGTCTCATTGGAAGATTTCAAGCAGACGTATGGCTTCGGACACCACTTACTGGTGGAGGCTGCCATATCTCTATATTTAGGCCAGACCCTCCTCTTCTACTCTGGTACTGCATTTCTAACGCTCTTTGGAGGTCTCCCCAACACTTCGTGAGGTATCTGGTCCGTAACAGAATAATCCACAAGTTAAAAATCATTAATTTTGCCTCTTCCACCTCAAACTCAACACATCCCAAGTTGAAATGACTGTTCTATTACCCCGACTAAATCTGCTCCTCTTCCTCTTTCTCATCAGTGAAAGGCATCGTCGTCTGCCCAGTTGCCAGATGGCAGAAACGGGGAGTCAACTTCAGACTGCGGCCTCTTCCCTAGCTACCACATTCAACTGTCCTGAATACCACACAAACTCACCCGCCTCCCTCCTCGCCAGACTCACAGCCACTGCCTCACTGCAGGCTTTCGTCACCTCCCTGGATTACTGCGACAGCGTCCTAACTGACCTCCACGCTTCCGGTATCAGATTCCTTCTGCAACGAATTCTCTTTCTACAGCCTCTGCTTAAGTATCGATAAAAGAGGTTACCCACATAATCATGCCAGAAACCTAGTAGCCTTCTTAGACTTCCAAAAATACAAATCCGATCATCCTTAAATGGTGTCCCACAGAATGAAGATTTTATCCTGAAGGGCGTTTAAACATATAAAATTCCTTTAGGAAATATCCTCTGCCTACTTCCTTAGTTTCGTTTCTCACGTCCCCTTTATTCTACCCTTACCTATCTTGGTTCCCCCAAACATGCCAAGGAGTGGTCTTCTTACACTGATGCCTACGACAGTCTTCCTCTCCCTCACCTCCCGTTCATACCTCAAAATCTCAGCTCAGGTGTCACATCCTCTTAGAAGCGTTCTCCAAGTCCCCAGACAGGTCAGGTGCTCCTTCTCAGCCCTCCCACAATATACTGTGCACGCTTCAATCATTGGGCTTCTCTCACTTAACTGCGATTACTCCTTTATTCTCAGGACATCCTTTGAAGTCCTTAAAGGCAAGGGCTGGATCTTTAACTTCCATATCTTGCACATTGAGAATACTGACTAGGACACTGTTAAGTACCTACAGCTGCAATGTCTGCTGCAATCAGTAGTATCTTAACTATCTCTAAGACTAGAGTATTGCACAATAAGAGTGTGGCCCAGGAAAGAAATAAGGACAGTCTGAAACAGTAAGAAAAAGTTCAGGTTAACATGAAAGTTAAGACTGCCGTCACAAGAGGAGTGAGGGCGGCTGTCCAGCTTCAGAAGCAGTAACGGTTTACATGCAATTAACTGCTTTAGTTTTTCACGTGAAAAAGGTGACCAAAGTCTTATCATTGGTGAATGGGGAAATAAAAAACCAACTCTTTCCTTCAGTACACATGTGGAAAATTGCTGTAATTCACAAACCAGTTTAGGGCTGAAAAAAACTACCCATGGGAAGCCAGAGCTACACAGCAACCCTCTTTCCCTACATTTCGAGGTTGAACTATTTCACCACTGTGCTGTGCGGTGAGGTCAACGAAGAGAGAGGTCCAAGTGATAGACCTTGGGAAAGTGGACAATTTAGCAGCAATCATAAGCCCAGAGCTCTTGACAGCAAGGGAACAGAAGTTTCCCCATGTTCCACTGGTCTCCCAATTTGAAGGTAGCCATAGGTATATACATTCTTTTCTGAAACTGAGTTTTTTATCTTGCTCTTTCGTGTTTTCCCTGTTATGACCTTCCTACATAAATTAACATTATATTTAAGCCAGAACATTGGTAACATGACTTTAAAATGCATTCTTTTATTTCCTCCTAAGGTAGATAAAAATTAATTTGGTTAAAAAAAAAAAAAAAAGTCTGTTGCCCCAGGGTTGTGAAATACTTCCACCTGGTAATTTCTTCATGACAATTCTGAGTGACCAACATTCCGTCGGCAAAAAAGACCGGTTAAAATCAGAAGAGGGGGTTGTGGGGTGAAAGGGCCAACTGGAGAGAGGCCGGGGGGCATTAGTTCTCTTCCAAAATGACTTGTGGAAAAAGTACAATGATGGGCAGAAGACAGAAACACAATACAAATTTCCAGAAACTCCAAATCTTCTTAGATGAGAAACGTAAAGTCTTAGAAACTCAATGCCCACAGACAAGCCAAATACTTTTTCTCCCGGGAATATCACAGCGGCGAAAGAGCGGGGTGGGTGGGGAGCCACGGGCTACCTCAGGCTGAGTCAGACCCGCAGGTTCCTCGGGTTCGACCGAAAGGTAGCCCGACACGCCTCGCAAGAGATGGAGAGACTCCAATTCTCCCCGCCTCGTTCCCGTGTCAGGGGCGTTCTGAAGGCCCAACGCCTGGTGGACGGGAAGGGAAGGAACGAGCGGGAAGGAACCAGCGGAACCATCACCAGGAGAAACTTCTAAAAGCACACGGACATGCCCACACGCAGCGATACACCGTTGCCCTAGAAACCAAATCAACCACCTAATCTCTCCTGGGGGCGGGGTGGGGGGAGGCTCGGACCCACTCTTCTGGGCCCTGGGTCGCAGCCCGGAGGAACCCGGGACCAGGAGAAGGGGGTCCTCTCCCGCGGCCCCGCCCCGGCCTCGCTCCCCCGGGCGCATACCGAGTAGAGGAGCACGACAGCGCCGGGACTGGTGGAGCCGACGGAGAAGCAAGAGCTGGACGATCTGGAAGAATCCATGCTGCGGCCGCTGTCCCGGGCGTGGCCTGGGATTCTTAGCTAAGCGGTGGTTGGGGTGCTGCTGGGGGCGGTTCTTCCGCGCGGGGCGGCCCGACCTCGCCTAGGGCGGCAGCACCCTCCACGGCCCCTCCGCAGGACCCCGGGCGCCGCCATCTTAACCAGGACGGAAGCCGCGCGGGGACCTGCAGCGCGCGCGTGCGCAGCACATCGGAACCCGGAAGCGGGCGCCGCGCGGCCGGAGTCTCGCGCGCTCCGCGCTGTCCCGCCACGCCCGGCCGGGCCCCACGATGGCGCAGGAGCCCGGGCTAGCCGCCTCTGCGCCTCCCGGTTCTCAGGCCCTTCTGGACGTTGTGCTCCAGAAGCTCTACGACTTTGGTGAGTACGGGCCTTCGGAGCCCACGTGGAGAGCGGACGTGAGCAGCCCGGAACTGGGCCGGCCTCCGCTTTCAGGCTAAAGGTTCTTGAACGTCGAGCACCTCTCGGCTCGTCCGACCCGGTTCTGACAGTGGGTCCCCCACTCGCTTCCGTCGGAGATCACCCTCCCCCGCGACCGGAGTCTGTTGAGCGTTTTTTATGAATTAAACCTCCCAGCTCGTCCCTCGGTGGGGACCGGCTTGCGTGTCGGAAGCACCAAGGCTTTCAGACTTACCGGGGAGGTGTTCGCGGGACCTCGGGCTCTCGAAATAGCACCCCTTTTCCCCGAATCGCTTTCCGCCGGGAAGCCCCCTTTCCCCACGCACCCCCCAGACCCGCCTGACCCTCGGGCATTGGTGCCACCTTGTCACGTGGGGACCTCATTCTTCAGTGTGTCCCCTGCCAAGGACTTCGGAGGGCGGTTTCACAGGCAGCTTTTCATGACCTGTTATCCCTAAGTTGGCTGACTTATGCTTCCTTTATCTTGACTGGGGAAGAGGAAGATAAAAGAGCTTATCGTTAAAGATTGGCAATTCCTGGCACTTCAGTAGGGAGACCATTCCACGCACTCTGAAGAACTTGCCCCAGGGAAGGTGACATCCTTTGTTCATGCACCAAAGATAATCGTTAGGCATTAGTGCCTTTAAAGGCCAAACGTATTTCTTAAATTTGTAGCGTGATGTTGCTATTTTATTTTGGAGCCATTGCTCAAAATTCTAAGCTCATTACACAGTAAAAATAATAGCTAAAATCGTATTGAGAATTTACCATACACTCCATGCTTTACAGGTATATACTTGTTTAATTTTCACAACAATCCTATGAAATAGATGTTGTCATTAATACCATTATTACAAGACAAATCCCATTATTGTAGAAACAAGCACTAAAGGTTAAAAAACTTGAAGTTCACCCAGTTAGTAATTTGCAGAGCTTGGGTTCCAAGCCCTACACTCTCTGGCTCCAACCCCTGCACTTGTTATCGACTTGAACTGTGGGCAGAGCATCTCTGTGCCCTTGGGAATGTCGGAAGACAGAGAAGACTTAGCCTCTGACCTTGAGAAGTCCTAGAGGAAAGGACTATTCTGCAAAATCCTAAATATAGTTCGTGTTAACACAGCCTGGAAATTATGCTTGGAGCTCTGAAGGCATGGGCTGTATCTACTCATTTGTATATGCCTAATGCCAAAGGTTAGTCGACTCTTAATACATATTTACTGAATAAAAGACTGAGAAAATAGAAGCAAACATAAATAGCTGATGTTTGGAGAGCTCTGTGATATTCATACTGTCGATGAGTCGTTAGGCCTAGAGTTCTCATCAGAACCTTCAGGTGACTGGTCAGAGTTTGAACAGCTGAAACAAAGGGGAGATATGGACATTTAGTTGAAAATACAGGCATTCAAATTAAGCCAGTTGTCATAGGTTCATCTTAATTCATAACCATGAAAGGAAATAGGAAGACTGCGGTCCCCACCTGTAACCCTAGAAAGTGTTAAAAAGAAACACTGGCTGCAGTGGCAGATGTACTAACATTTTTACTACAAAGTGTGAGCCAACGGGGATTGCCAGTTTCTGGGGTATTGCGATGATGACGCTTATAGTCAGGACCAAGGTGAGGACTAAAGTAATTGTGCTAGTAAGAGTCAAAGACATAAATATAGTTACCTGGGGAAAGATGACTGTGCACTTTGGAGTCTATAAATTGTGCAAATACGACCCTCTTGGAAGAAAAATAGTTTTTGTCTTTGTGTGTACTTCTGCGTGTTTATAGCTGTGACACGTGTACATGTGCATTCGCATGATTTGGTATTGGTGATAGCTAAAACACAAAATATTGATTTTTCCTTTTGTGTTTGAACAAACAGGAGAGACGGAAGATGAAGCAGAGCAGAAAAGGATCAGAAAGAAAAGAGAGAAGAAAAGAGATATGGGGACCCCAGCGGCCTTGGTAGCAGAGCCAGCTCTCCAACCTGGATCTCTTGTCAGAGGCCAGAGGAAGAGTGCTTCCAGCTTCTTCCAGGAACTCCAGGAGGAGCTGCAGGGTTTTCCCGCCATGACCCCTGGTGGTTTCCCTTCAGGACCTGTAGTCTCTAGTGCTGCAGTAGCCCCCTCTCCCCTGAGGAGCGACAGGGAACCCGTAGAAGTGGTGGAATTTCACAGCAGAAGTAGAAAAAGAAAACAGAAGCCCGATCAAGATGAGAACACAAAGGTAATGAACTGGCTTATGTGGTGAAAACCCTGATGTTGTCCTGCCACTGTTCTAGGCCCTGGGAACAAAAGGCAAAAACTGCTTTTTGTTCAAAAGGCATCGAACAAAAGGCAAAAACTGCTTTCTCTCAAGGAACTTACATTCTGATGGAAAGCAGTGTGACTTTGCTGAACAGCAATCTCAGGCTGACTCAGAATTCAGTCTATGAGAGAGGCATGGGTGCTTATCCAAACTTTTTTCACAAGTTTTTGTCCAATTCATTGCAAAAATCCAGACATTACATTTCTGTTGCTTTCCCCATGTCCTGTACACTTTTGTCTGTCATAAAAAGAAAGAGGATTGTCTTAGTTTCCTGGGGCTGATGTACAGAAATGTATTCTTTCACATTTCTGGAGGCCAGAAGTCCAAATCATGTTGTTAGCTGGGCCACGCTCCCTCTGCAGGGGGAGGGTCCTTCCTTGCTGCTTCCAGCTTCTGGCAGCTGCAGAGCTCTGGGCTCTTCCTCTGTCTTCACATGGACTTCTTCCTAGTGTCTGAGTCTCAAATCTCCTGCCTTTCTCTTAGAAGGACACCCGTCATTGGATTTAGGGCCACCCTAAATCTAGGATGGATCTTATCGTGAGATCCTTAACTTAATTACACTCCAAAGATGCTTTTTCCAAATAAGGTCACATTCGCAGAATCCCGGGGATTAGTGCATGGACATTTCTTTTTGGAGACCACGATTCAACCCACTACAAAGACAGTTAGGCTTGCGTGTTCTTGATGAAGATGTGAACACGTGCTAGTGACTGGTGTTTACCACATCTTTTCTAGAAATTAGGTAGTACTTTATGTCAAGCTCACCAGCATCTCTTCCTCAAAGATTATTAATGCATTCTGTAACCATATCTACCTTTATTTTAGGATTCTAGGTGAGCTTTCCAATTCTTATAGTACCCAAATACTGGGGCAACGGGAACTGTTACAGGCAGACCAAGAAATGGATTCCTTTGGCCCTTGCAGCCAGAGCCCCCAAGCCGGCCGGCCAGGGAGCTTCCAAAAAGACTGGTATTACCACAGGGTACTGCAGTGAGCCAGACGTATATTAGTATTTTCTCTGTGTGCCACAATGTGAAGAAGGTTGGAAAGCACTGTTGTGCGATACAATTACGTGTTTGGAGAATTTAACTGACATAAAGCATCTAGGCACCCTCCCTTGTTTCCTCAAAGGTCTCAGCCTTCAGTTTCTTCTTACGCTCTCTCGTGTTCATCTTTCTGGAATAGAGAGTTTTCTTTCTAATAGAAAGGACAAAAAAGTTGGCATTGAATGAGTCTGCATCTCCCTATGTCTTAATAATGGAACATGTGTAGCAGGCTGTTATTCTTCTTCTTTCTGCTCCAAAGAATCCCTTTTCATTGTAGTTGGCTTTTCTCAGGAACCTCAGCTCGTTTTACATTTTGGACTTCCTCAACTTGATGAAATTTTTAGCTTCCTTGGTGGTTCTCCCCTTTTCTTTCTTTCTTTCTTTTTTTTTAATTGGAGTATAATTGCTTTACAATGTTGTGTTAGTTTCTGCTGCACAGCCAAGTGAATCAGCCATATGCATACACACATCCCCTGCCTCTTGGACCTCCTCCCCCCTGCCATCCCACCCCACTAGGCCATCACAGAGCACCGGTCTGAACTCCCAGTGCATTACAGCAGGTTCCCACTAGCTAGCTATTTTACACATGATAGTGTATTTATGTCAAACCTAATCTCCCAATTTGTCCCACCCTCTCCTTCCCCCCATATGTCCACACGTCCATTCTCTATGTCTCCCTTTCTATTCCTGCCCTGCAAATAGGTTCATCTGTACCATTTTTCTAGATTCCACGTATATGCATTAATATATGATATTTGTTTTTCTCTTTCTGGCTTACTTCACTCTGTATGACAGACACTAGGTCCATCCACATCTCTACAAATGCCCCAATTTCATTTCTTTTTATGGCTGAGTAATATTCCATTGTATACATGTACCACATCTTCTTTATCCATTCATCAATGGACATTTAGGTTGTTTCCATGTCCTGGTTATTGTAAATAGTGCTGCAGTGAACATGGGGGTACATGTGTCTTTTTGAATTATGGTTTTCTCAGTAATGGGATTGCTAGGTCATATGCTAGTTCTATTATTAGTTTCTTAAGGAACCTCCATACTGTTCTCCACAGTGGCTGTATCAATTTACATTCCCAACAGTGCAAGAGGGTTTCCTTTTCTCCACACCCTCTCCAGCATTTGTTGCTTGTAGATTTTTTGATGATGGTCATTCTGACCAGTGTGAGGTGATACCTCATTGTAGTTTTGATTTGCATTTCTCTAATAATTAGGGATGTTGAGCATCTTTTCATGTGCCTCTTGACCATCTGTATGTCTTCTTTGCTGAAATGTCTATTTAGATCTTCCACCCATTTATTTTTTAATTTTTAAATTTTTAAAAAATTTATTTATTTATTTATTTTTTAATGTTAGCCTTTGTTTATTTATTTATTTATGGCTGTGTTGGGTCTTCGTTTCTGTGCGAGGGCTTTCTCTAGTTGTGGCAAGCGGGGGCCACTCTTCATCGCGGTGCACGGGCCTCTCACTATCGCGGCCTCTCTTGTTGTGGAGCACAGGCTCCAGACGCGCAGGCTCAGTAATTGTGGCTCATGGGCCCAGCTGCTCCGCGACACATGGGATCCTCCCAGACCAGGGCTCGAACCCGTGTCCCCTGCATTGGCAGGCAGACTCTCAACCACTGCGCCACCAGGGAAGCCCCCGCCCATTTTTTGATTGGGTTCTTTGTTTTTTGGATATTGAGCTGCATGAGCTGTTTGTATATTTTGGAGATTAATCCTTTGTCAGTTGCTTCATTTGCAAATATTTTCTCCCATTCCGTGGGTTGTCTTTTCATCTTGTTTATGGTTTCCTTTGCTGTGCAAAAGCTTTTAAGTTTAATTAGGTCTCATTTGCTTATTTTTGTTTCTATTTTCAGTACTCTAGGAGGTGGGTCATAAAAGATCTTGCTGTGATTTATGTCAAAGAGTGTTTTTCCTATATTTTCCTCTAAGAGTTTTACAGTGTCCAGTCTTACATTTAGGTCTTTAATCCATTTTGAGTTTATTTTTGTGTATGATGTTAGGGAGTATTCTAATTTCATTCTTTTACATGTAGTTGTCCAGTTTTCCCAGCACCATTTATTGAAGAGGCTGTCTGGTCTCCACTGTATATTCCTTTGTCATAGATTAGGTGACCATAGGTGCGTGGGTTTATCTCTGGGCCTTCTGTCCTATACCATTGATCTATATTTCTGTTTTTGTGCCAGTACCATACTGTCTTGATTACTGTAGCTTTGTAGTATAGTCTGAATTTGGGGAGCTTGATTCCTCCAGCTCTGTTTTTCTTTCTCAAGATTGCTTTGGCTGTTTGGGGTCTTTTGTGTTGCCACACAAATTGTATAACTTTTTGTTCTAATTCTGTGAAAAATGCCATTGGTAATTTGATAGGGATTGCATTGAACCTGTAGACTGCTTTGGGTAGTATAGTCATTTTCACAGTCTCAATTCTTCCAATCCAGGGGCATGGTATATCTTTCCATCTATTTGTGTCATCTTTGATTTCTTTCATCATTGTTTTATAGTTTTCTGAGTACAGGTCTTTTGCCTCCTTAGGTAAGTTTATTCCTAGGTATTTCATTCTTTTTGTTGTGATGATAAATGGGATTGTTTCCTTAATTTCTCTTTCTCATATTTCGTTGTTAGTGTATAGGAATGCAAGAGATTTCTGTACATTAATTTTGTATCCTGCAACCTTACGAGATTCATTGATTAGTTCTAGTAGTTTTTTGGTGGCATCTTTAGGATTCTCTGTATAGTATCATGTCATCTGCAAACAGTGACAGTTTTACTTCTTCTTTTCCAATTTGTATTCCTTTTATTTCTTTTTCTTCTCTGATTGCCATGGCTAGGACTTCCAATACCATCTTGAATAAGAGTGGCGAGAGTGGACATCCTTGTCTTGTTCCTGATCTTAGAGGAAATGCTTTCAGTTTTTCACGATTGAGAATGATGTTTGCTGTGGGTTTGCTGTATATGGCCTTTATTATGTTGAGGTAGGTTCCCTCTGTGCCCATTTTCTGGAGAGTTTTTATCATAAATGGGTGTTGAATTTTTTCAAAAGCTTTTTTTGCATCTATGGAGATGATCATATGGTTTTTATTCTTCAGTTTGTTAATACGGTGTATCACATTGATTGATTTGTGTATATTGAAGAATCCTTGCGTCCCTGGGATAAATCCCACTTGATCATGGTGTATGATCCTTTTAATGAGTTGTTGGATTCTGTTTGCTAATACTTTGTTGAGGATTTTTGCATCTATGTTCATCAGTGATATTGGTCTGTAATTTTCTTTTTTGTGGTATCTTTGCCTGGTTTTGGTATCAGGGTGATGGTGGCCTTGTAGAACGAGTTCGGGAATGTTCCTCCCTCTGCAATTTTTTGGAAGAGATCGAGAAGGATAGGTGTTAACTCTTCTCTAAATGTTTGATAGAATTCACCTGTGAAACCATCTGGTCCTGACTTTTGTTTGTTGGAAGATTTTTAATTACAGTTTCAATTTCATTACCTGTTCATTGCTCTGTTTATATTTTCTAATTATTCCTGGTTCAGTCTTGGAAAGTTGTACCTTCCAAGAATTTGTCCATTTCTTCCAGGTTGTCCATTTTATTGGCATAGAGTTGCTTGTAGTAGTCTCTTATGATCCTTTGTATTTCTGCGGTGTCAGTTGTAATCTCTCCTTTTTCATTTCTAATTTTATTGATTTGAGTCCTCTCCCTTTTTTTTCTTGATGAGTCTGGCTAAAGGTTTATCAATTTTGTTTATCTTCTCAAAGAATCAACTTTTAGTTTTACTGATCTTTGCTATTGTTTTCTTCGTTTCTATTTCATTTATTTCTGCTCTGATCTTTATGATTTCTTTTCCTTCTACTGACTTTGGGTTTTCTTTGTTCTTCTTTTTCTAGTTGCTTTAGATGTAAGGTTAGATTGTTTATTTGAAATTTTTCTTGTTTCTTGAGGTGAGCTTGAATTGCTATAAGCTTCCCTCTTAGAACTGCTTTTGCTGCCTCCCATAGGTTTTGGATCGTCGTGTGTTCGTTGTCATTTGTTTCTAGGTATTTTTAAATTTCTCCTTTGATTTCTTCTGTGATCTCTTGGTTATTTAGCAGCGCACTGTTTAGCTTCCATGTGTTTGTGTTTTTTACAGTTTTTTTCCTGTAACTGATATCTAATCTCATAGAGTTCGTCGGAAAAGATGGTTGATACGATTTCAATTTTCTTAAATTTTCCAAGGCTTGATTTGTGACCCAAGGTGTGATCTATTCTGGAGAACGTTCGGTGTGCACTTGAGAAGAAAGTGTATTCTTCCGCTTTTGGGTGGAATATCCTATAAGTATCAATTAAGTCTATCTGGTCTATTGTGTCATTTAAAGCTTGTGTTTCCTTATTTATTTTCTGTCTGCATGATCTGTCTATTGGTGTAAGTGGGGTGTTAAAGTCCCCCCACTATTACTTTGTTACTGTTGATTTCCCCTATTATGGCTGTTAGCATTTGCCTTATGTATTGAGGTGCTCCTATGTTCGGTGCATAAATATATATAATTGTTATGTATTCTTCTTGTATTGATCCCTTGATCATCATGTAGTGTCCTTCCTTATCTCTTGTAACAGTCTTTATTTTAAAGTCTATTTTATCTGATATGAGTATTGCTACTCCAGCTTTCTTGTGATTTCCATTTGCATGGAATATCTTTTTCCATCCCCTCACTTTCAGTCTGTATGTGTCCCTAAGTCTGAAGTGGGTTTCTTGTAGACAGCATATATGTGGGTCTTGTTTTTGTATCCATTCAGCCAGTCTGTGTCTTTTGGTTGGAGCATTTAATCCATTTACATTCGAGGTGATTATCGATATGTATGTTCCTATTACCATTTTCTTAATTGATTTGGGTTTGTTTTTGTGGGTCTTTTTCTTCTCTTGTGTTTCCTGCTTAGAGAAGTCCCTTTAGCATTTGTTGTAAAGCCGGTTTGGTGTTGAATTCTCATAGCTTTTGCTCGTTTGTAAAGCTTTTGAGTTCTCCGTGGAATCTGAATGAGATCCTTGCTGGGTAGAGTAGTCTTGGTTGTAGGTTTTTCCCTTTCATCGCTGTAAATATATCCTGCCACTCCCTTCTGGCCTGCAGAGTTTCTGCTGTGAAGTCAGCTGATAACCTTATGGGGATTCCCTTGTATGTTATTTGCTGCTTTTCCTTGCTGCTTTAATATTTTTTCTTTGAATTTAATTTTTGTTCGTTTGCTTAATATGTGTCTTGGTGTGTTTCTCCTAGGGTTTATCCTGTATGCAACTCTCTGCGCTTCCTGGACTTGGGTGACTATATCGTTTCCCATGTTAGGGAAGTTTTTGACTATAAGCTCTTCAAATATTTTCTCAGACCCTTTCTCTTTCTCTTCTTCTTCTGGGACCCCTATAATTCGAATGTTGGTGCGTTTAATGTTGTCCCAGAGGTCTCCGAGACTGTCCTCAATTCTTTTCATTCTTTTTTCTTTGTTCTGCTCCATGGCAGTTATTTCCACCATTTTATCTTCTAGCTCACTTAACTGTTCTTCTGCCTCATTTACTCTGCTATTGATTCCTTCTAGAATATTTTAAATTTCAGTTATTTTGCTGTTCATCACTGTTTGTTTACTCTTTAGTTCTTCTGGGTCCTTGTTAAACGTTTCTTGTATTTTCTCCATTCTGTTTCCGAGATTTTGGATCATCTTCACTATCATTACTCTGTATTCTTTTTCAGGTAGGTTGCGTATTTCTTCTTCATTTATTTGGTCTTGTAGGTTTTTACCTTGCACCTTCATCTGTAACATATTTTTTGTTGTCTCATTTTTATTGATGGGTGGGGCTGTGTTCCCGTCTTACTGGTTGTTTGGCCTGAGGCATCCAGGACTGGAGTTTGCAGGTAGTTGGGTAGAGCCGGGTCTTGGTGCCGAGACGAGGACCTCCCGTCTCCGGGGGGCTTCACTCCAATTAATATTCCCTGGGGTCTGAAATTCTCTGTTAGTCCAGCGGTTTGGGCTCGGCCCTCCCACCACAGGAACTCAGGCCTGACCCCCAGCCTGGGAACCAAGATCCCGAAAACTGTGTGGCATGGCAAAAGAAAAGAAAAAAAAAGGAGTGGTACAATAACAAAGAATAAAAAATAAAATAAAATTAGAAAGATAAAAAATACATTAGGAAAAATAAAATAGAATTGAAATAGCTACAACAAGATGAAACAGAACGGCAAGAGAAAAAAGAAAAAACAAAGAGGAAAAAAAGAAAGGCCGGGAAGGGCCTTGGCTGTGGGGGTGCAGAGCTTAGGTGGGGGAGGGGTGGGGGGGAGGTGGACCTTAGGTGGGGGAGGGGTTTAGGGTAGGGCGGGGCCTCGGCTTCGCACCTGCGCTCTGCTGGGGGAGAGGCAGCGTGGCCCGAGGGGGCCTCTGGAGTGTGCAGTTCCGGGGTTTGGTCGGGCCCTCAGTGAGGGTGTGTGGGTGGTGCTTAGGCCCAGCGTAGCTGGAGGGGGTCTTGGAGTGAGTGTAGAGGTGGGGCCCTGGGTGGGGGTGTAGGGGCGGGGCTGGGGGTCTGTGCGGCAGGAGGGAGGCTCCGAGGGCAGAGAATTAGGACCAGGAGCCCAACACGTTCCCTGGTGCCTAAGTAGACAGGGAAAGCGCTGGCCCCATTCCCCTCCGTTCCTTTGCGCCCCCTCCCCCACCATGTCCCCCATGGCCTCCCCTGTAGCCTCCGGACCCCTAAGCGTGGGTGGGTCCCGCTGGGTGTAGGAACCCGTCCCCTCCCCCAGCCGCCCCTCAGGGGTGCCGGTCCGGGAGATCCGGCCTTTACTGTTGCTCCCCCTTCCCTCCCTCCCACTCCCTCAGGACCCACGCAGCTGGAGGGGGCCTCAGTGAGCAGCGGATCAGGCCCGGGATCTCAGCAGGCTCCCTGGGGCCCAAGTGGGCAGGGGAAACGCTGGCCACATGCCCTTCTGATCCTCTGCCCTCCCAGCGGTCCCTCCCCTTTCCCCCTCTGGGCCTGGGATCCCTTCCCCTCCCCCAGCCGCCCCTCCGGGGCACTAGTCCCGTCCCGCCTCCACTTCTCCTCCCCCTTCACTTCCCCGCGTGCCCCACGTCCTACCCACTCGCTGGGGGTTCCTCCCGTCCCCTTAGGTGTCCGTGGTCCCCCACCGGTGCCTGGTAGGTGCCCTAGTTGTGCGGAGACGCAAACTCCGCGTCCTCCTAGTACGCCATCTTGACCCTTTTCTCCTTTTTAAAGTTTATCTTCTGAAAATGTGAATGTGTCTGGCTAAGGAGACCGTATATGTGAACACAGTAAAAACACATACGCCCATAAAAAGACTTTAGAATGTTGACATTGCAACATATAAATAACTGCAAATTAATATAGAGCTAATTATTATGGCATATCCTGGGTATAGGGCATGCCAGGCAAAGGATAGACCATTGGAGTAATTAAGGCACATAGTGCTATGCTAAGAGTTTGTGCAACATGGGAACATGTACATGTGGCCCCTGCTCTCTGAAGACTTACAAGTCACTGCAGGACAGTGCAGACAGACATGGGGTCCGCAAAAATACATGATCGGATAATGATAGCCTCCATTGACAGTCGTGCAATCAGCTGGCCATCTTTGAAGTTTTCTTTTTATGTCTGTTTTCCTTTTATTTCTCCATTTATGTGGCTCCCCCCACTAGTCGAGTCTCCACATGAGTTCCTGTTGCCCTCTGTTGTCTGAAGTATTCTCGAGAACACAAGAGGTACTGGCAAGTAAATGACCTTTTCCCAGAATTTAGGCTTGTGCAATAAATAATGATTAAACTACATAGTGTATTGAAACAGGTTTTCATGGATGTGAGTAATGACGATTTATAATAAGAAATATTAAATATTTGTCCCTGTTTCTAGCACAGAGCTCCTAAAACCCTTGGAATTTCTTAAGAGATGAGAGCAGTAAAGGTGTCTTTTGTTGTGTTAGTGAAATGACTTGGAAGGCGTCCTTGAATGGGGACTGGTTGCCAGGAGAACCAACCTTATGATTAGAGAACCTATGCCCTGACTTCTGGGGAGGGCAAAGGGGCTAGAGGTTAAATCACTTGCCAGTGGCCAATGATTTACTCAATTATGCCTGAGTGATGAAACCTCTGAAACTCCAGAAGGACGGGGTTTGGTTTGGAGAGCTTCCAGGTTGGGAGAGTGGAGCCTGGAGAGGGTGTGGAAGTTTCTCACCCCTTCCCATGAGCCTTGCCTTCTGCATCTCCTCCATCTGGCTGTCCCTGAGTTACGTCCTTTTAGAATAAGCTGGTGATCTAGGAAGTAAATGGGTTTCTTGAGTTCTATGATCCACTCTAGCAAATTAGTTGAACCCAAGGAGGGGGTCATGAGAACTTCCAGTCTGTAGGCGGTCTGTCAGAAGTACTACAGGTAACAACCTGGGCTTGTATTTGGTCTCTGAAGTGGGGACGGTATTGTAGGACTGAGCCCCGTCACCTGCGGAACCTGTGCTGTCTCTGGTAGATAGTGTCAGAATAGCACTGAACTGTAGAACACCTGGCTGTGTGGGACCGTTGCTCCCATGTGTGGGAAACCCTCCCCCCTGCATTGGAGTTGGTGACCAGAACCCCTTTTAATGGACTTATCTGGGAACTTGGTCACCATTTGTTTAATATTTTACCCATTCCAGATAGCTGACCCATAAATGAACTTCCTGATCATGTCCCATTTGTAAAGCTCTATAGATGTAGTCTGCCCAGAAATCTTATTCATTCATTTATTCCACAAATAATTGGGTGCCTATTCTTTGCCAGGCCCAGGAGATCCCACAGTAAACAAGGTACAGTCCTCTGCTCTCATGGAGTATATGGTTTACTGGTGGGTTAGGCAAACCCTGGATAAATTAGTATCAATAATATACTTAAAAAGAGCTATAAACCCTCTGAAGGAAAGATACAGGGTCCTGAGAGTAACAGGCAGAACTTCCTTTAGAGCCAGTGGTCAGAGGTGTCCGAGGAGGTGACTTTAGGCTGATGCTCTGTTGCAGGGTGCTGGGAAAGGAGGGAGCAGAGTAATGCAGGTGGAGGGAAGCTGCCTTGTAAATGCCCTGAGCTGTAGAGAGGCCTGCTGGGTTCCAGGAGCCACCAGAAGATGAGGGGAAGGGGGACGGAGGGGGGAAGGTGTGGGCTGTTGGAGAGACAGGCTGAGGCCAGCCCGCACCGGGCCGCGGAGACGTAGGGCCTTTGGAGTTAGTTTAAAGCACATGGAAAGCCACCAAAGAATTTAAGCAAGGGCATGAAGTGATCTGATTTATATTTTAAAAAGATGGCTCTGGCCCCTGCATGGTAAATGGATTATAGGTGAGCAGTAGCCAGAGGCATGAGGGGACCGAGTGAGGAGTTTCCTGCAGGGGTCCAGGTTCAAAACGGGGTGGCCTGGACTTGTGATTTGAGGATTGAGTGGATGAACTCACTCTTTAATGAGTGCAAGGCTGCCTATAAGGAAGAAAATTCCTGTGCTCTTAAGAAATGAAAGGGTCAAGTGTAGCTTAAAATGATCCAAGTATTGTCTGGCCTTCAGAGGTGTGTCTGATCAATGTAATTTTTCCACCCCTAACACTGGTCCATCTCATGAACCTTACGGCCACCACAGAAAAGAGACAAGAAAGATATAGTAGAAATAATAGAACAGTGTACTGTAGGTCAGAAGCGACGCCTGGATCCTGTGGCCTGGACTGAGGTACACATACACGGCTTCTGAACATGTAAGGAATTGCTGAGTAAAGATTTACCAGTATTTCCTGAGTGCTTACTGTGTACTAACCGTGATTATTTACATTCATTAACTAGTTCAGTATCTCATTAGGTCTTCACAGTGTGACCTGTCTTCATTTCGCAGAAGAGGTTGATGCCTAGAGAGGTTGAACTATTTGCCTGCATTTAAGCAGGTACCTCACCATCCCATATCTGCAGTTCCAAAACCCTAGAGCTTTGGAAACCACAAGTTAGGTTGTTTTTTTAAGTTTGACGCAAATTTATTTGGCAGTAAAACCCAACCTGAACTGAAGTGAGGCTTAAGAGTTATTTCTGTTGGTTCCATTGGGAGTGAATATTCATAGGCATTGCTGCAGAAACATGAATGTGCTTAATTACGGGTTGCTGTCTTGGACAGTATTCAGTATATTCACAGCATTACCATCTGAATTGTCTCAGGATTCCAGATAAAGGATTGTGGATGTGAAATAAGTGCTAGAGCTCAGGTTCAGACCCCAGGCTTTCTGGCTTAAAAACTGTGTGCCCAACTACTACACAAGCGAGAGGGAATGTAGGTTAGTTAGGCTGTTTGTCTCTTGAGGAACACAAGTGTACCGCACCAGAAGCTTCACTAGACATAAAGACATTCTGTCAAGTTATTGCCCCAGGTTCTTTTTTTTTTTTTTAATGTTTATTTTATTTTTTAATATTTATTTATTTTTGGCCACGCCCCATGGCACATGGGATCTTAGTTCCCCAACCAGGGATCCAGCCTGTGCCCTCTGCATTGGAAGCACGGAGTGTTAACCGCTGGACTGTCAGGGAAGTCCCTGCCCCAGGTTCTTACTGCCCTCATAATCTCTGCAGTATCCCAGAGCTGCCCTGAGGTCCATCAGCCTTTCGCTGTACCATGTCCCCTACTCTTTAGTACATCCAGTGTCAGATAGGTATTAAGAAGAAAGTAATCTAATTGAAATAATTTACGCTCAAGAAGATGTAAAAAAATTTCTCAATATTCCCAGAACTGCTGGCATAATTAAAAAGAGTGTTTATTTACCCAACTCTTCTCTAATTGGACAAAGTTTGGACAGATGACCTTAATAAGAATGTTTTCTTTTCCTTTTCAGACCAAAACTAGCATCCTCGAGAAAGATGTGGATATACAAGAGTTTAACTTAGAAAAGGTATGTGCTTTGAAATTATTAATTTTTTCAGCTTTTTAATACCAAAAATAAATATGTTTACATGTTGTCCAATGGTTGGGGAAATGGTGAAGCAGATCACACTACATTTACTTGATTGAACATTGTGCAGTCGTTTAAAACATGTCGGTTTTGTGACTACAGTGTCAGCGGTACAATGGTAAGTAGGAGAAGCAGGGATGTGTGTGTCCTGTGGTTGTAACTAGGTTTTAAAAATGTGCGAGAGAGGCTTCCCTGGTGGTGCAGTGGTTAAGACTCCACCCTCCCAATGCAGGGGGCCAGGGTTTGATCCCTGGTCGGGGAACCACGTGCATGTCGCAAATAAGAGTCCGCATGCTGCAATGAAGATCCCAAATGCCACAACTAAGACCTGGCGCAGCCAAAACAATACATAAATAAATAAATAATTTTTAAAAAAAATTTAAAAATAATGTGTGAGAAAAAAGACAGGAAGTAATTCAGCTGCCAAGAGTGGGTATTGGTGACTTTTTCTCTTCTACAATATGTTTTTAAAGAAAGAACATGGACCTGAGTTTGAAGCTGCTGTGATAAAGGGTTTCCACGTGTGAGTAGATGTGTTTGGGAAGGTACTTTTAGTTGTTGCCTTTATGGATAGTAGCTTGTTTTAGGGCACATCCTAAAGTATGGCAGAGCTCTGCGGGTCACCCTCGTTTTGTCACTCATTTGTGTGGAGATAAGTCTTTGCTTCGACTGCCCGCATTCAATGTGGGAGAATGGTGTGGGGAGGTTATGGACCTTTGTGAGAGACTCCACAAAGCTGCTTAAACCACACCGTGACAGCACTCTTGCGAGCTGTAGCCCCTGCAGGTCCTCCATAAAAGTGCTGGGTATGTAGCCCATCGTGTCTGGCAGGCAGCACTCCTAGGGCTGTGTTTCCTCTGTGGAGTTTCTGGAAGGCACTTGGGCCTGACTGTGCTTTGTGTCTGCAGGCTCGTTTGGAAGTGCACCGGTTTGGGATCACAGGTTATGGAAAAGGAAAGGAGAGAGTCCTGGAGCAGGGACGCGCCATTATGTTGGGCGCTAAGGTGAGGGCTGCTTCTGCCTCCCACCCCCAGACGGGGTACAGCAAAGGGGGGCGCCCCGGGCAAGGCAGGGCGGGGGCAAAGGCAAAGTCAAAAATGGTGCTGAGTGTTCTTTCTCATTTCAGCCTCCCAAAAATAGTTATGTGAATTACAAGGTTTTGCAGGAGCAAATCAAAGAAAAAAAGTCAGCAAAGGAAAAAGAAAAGAGAACGGTAGGTGTGATAGCCTTTTCTTAAACTAGAACAGAAAGGTGGTTGCAATTTGCTGGACCCCGCTGCTTGGAAAGCAGTCTAGACAGCAACAAATCTAGAGTTAGATGACTGTTCTTCCCCTCTCTTCAAGTCAGCTACATTTTGTGATACCAGCCACGTAATCTGACTTATTTACCTGAAAGGTTTGCTTTGAAATAGCAAACTCCTGTTCAGGTACTGTGAGCTACTTTGAACTTTTCCCTATATGCAGTCATTTTTTTTTTTTGCCTTGTACATTGTATAGAACACAAGAACACACGGGCTTCTGAGAAACCACAAGGGGAATAGATATTACACTCCCTCCCTTTCGCCTAAAATGGAAGATTTGACATTTCTACTGTCCGTTTTTGCTGAATGGCCTTTCGGTTTTAGGATGAAACTTTGTATAATTAACATGCCTACTTGAAAAAAATATTAAAAATAAATGATATCACTGTGGCTTTTCATCACAAACCTCTTGCCTTTTTTTGAATCTCCATTATCCATTACTGATACATATGTTTTCTTTAATTGTGAAATCAGGCCCAGGACACAGATATTTTCAAGAAAAAGAAGAGGAAAGGACAGGAAGACAGGTGAGTAATACCATCAGGTACTCGGGTGGAATGATTTGGATAAACCTATTGGTTAGTTCTGAACATAATACCTTGAATTGATGTGGTGTTTCTAGCCTGTCACAGTGCTGCACTGTCTCTCCTGATCCTAAATCAAGCCCTTGAGGGGGGAGACAGGATTCAGTAAATTGTCCAAGATCAGACAGCTCCCTCAGAATTGAACTAGGAACCTTCTCCAGTCTCCCATTTTCAAAGACCAGACATGCGCAGTGACTGGTGGAAAAGCTGAGATTGACGTTTCCAGCAAGACCTCTGTCCCCTCCTAAGAGAGCCTGTGCTGCCTGCACTTCCATGAGCACATGAGGGAGAGCACCGTGGTTTGAGTAATGGAGCATTGATTTTGTGCCTTTCTGCTTGTTTCTTAGCTTTTGTTCAAGTACCTTTTTCTCTCTCCTCAAATTACTGTTTCAGAATCTACTTTTGTCTTGAGCTTTTTCTTGGCGCCCTAGTGAGCTTGCACACGCTGGAAGGCGGTCATCTGTTCTGGTTGTGTGGTCTGTCAAGGGCCCGCTGTGCGCCGGGCACATAGGTGTCTAGGTGTTGGGCGTACAGCCATGATCACACTGAGGGGCCCCGCCCTGGAGGAGCTTACATTTTAGGGAGGGAAACACACCAAAACATCTAAACAGATAAGTAAGGGCATGTCAGGTCCTGGCAGGTTTCGTGAGGAGGTTGAAACAGTGCATCGTGAGAGAACGTCACTGAGGGTGGGCTGGTGTGTCGTTCTAAGGAGGCCACATCTGAGTCGAGAACTGAGTGGGGAAGATCCGGAAAGATCTGGTAGCAGAATATTCAACGTGGAAGAAACCAGTGCAAAGGCCCTGGGGCAGGAGGCAGTTGGCATGTTCAGGGATGCAGGAAGCTAGTGGTGCTGCAGTGGGGCGGGGGGGCCTTGCATGGGAGGGGCCGGGAGGTTGCAGGGCCAGACCTCGGTGGCCTGGTTGGTGGTGCTGAAATCCTTTTGTATAAGCTTAATTATAGTACCTTCCTCTCACTTTAAATGTAGGAAATCCAAAAAGAAGAAATCGGCTCCCAGTATTTTGTCAAGTAGACGGATTGGACAGGTTGGAAAATTCAAAAATGGGACACTGATTCTGAGCCAAGTTGATATCAAAAAAATAAATTCTTCCAGAGTGGCTAAATGAAGTACTTTATAAAATAAAGAGAGAAGTGGGAAAGTGCCAGTGTACTGAAACTGGACCCCTACAAGACTTCCAGATTATTATTATTTATTTCATATTTCATAGACTGCTCTTTTATTTTAGGGAACAAAATCAAATTGAAATAATAAAATTTCTATCTGCTGAAGTGTCTGATTTTTTTTTTTTTTTTTGGTGATAACCATGTTGGGCCAACTGCGATGTGAATCTGAAGTAAAACTGAAACCGTGTAACTCACTCAGATTGGGACTTGAACACATGGTCTTTTAACTGAGATCACATACCTTGTCTTAGGACTTAATGAAGCTCAGGTTCTGGATGTCTCATCACAGAAAGAATTCAGTGAGAGACAAAGTGATAGGTAAGAAGTGGATTTATTTAGAGAGAAATACACTCCACAGACAGAGTGTGGGCCATCTCGGAAGGCGAGAGTGGCACCAGGGTTTGGGGTTGTCCGTTCTTATAGGGGTGGGTAATTTCACAGGCTAAGGAGTGGGAGGGATATTCCAGCTGTTTTGGGGAAGGGGCGGGGATTTCCAGGAATTGGGCCGCCGCCCTCTTTTTGACCCTTGTGGTCGCTCTTGGAGCTGTCCTGGCACCTGTGGGTGTGTCATTTAGCTTGCTGATGTGTTACTGTGAGTGTATACTGAGGCTCAAGGTCTAGTGGAAGTCGACTCGTCCGCCATCTTGGACCCATTTGGTTCTAATCCATTTATGTCGTGTCCTCGGGCTGTGTCATTCTTTCAGAGGTTGTGCCCTGCCCCCTTCCCTCCTGTTTCAAAACCATTGAGGAGGATGTTTTAATATTCTCCATCAAGGTTCACTCGAGTTTCACTTTCACTGGTGTTCTGTGCATTTGCCTGTAGATATTTCATAATTTTATGGATTTGTAGATGCTAATAATTAGCTTAAAATTGCTTTTTAATTTTCTAAAAATGATTTAATGTTACTATATCATGAAAGAACTAAGAATGTGATCATTTGTCAGTTTTGTGGGAAAAGCATTTTCGATTTTCAGCCAAAGTGTATAAAATCTACTTTGTAAGAACTTGTATAAATAAAATACAACTTTTGTGGTAAAAATGACCATGACTATTAAATAACACAACAGATGAGTTAAGCAAATGTTATCTCCTTCTAAGTCATTACCTGGGGTAATCATACATATATTTTTAAATAATATTGCCCATGTTGAAAGTGTCTGGAACTTCTCAAAGCTTGTGGAACTTTAAAAAAAAAAAGGTCTTCAATTTTGTTTTGTTTTGTTTTTCATTGCCAAAAAATTCAGATCCAAGCCTAACAAATAATAAAGTTTTGGTGAAAACAGAGGGGTACTTCTCACTGCTGGCTGACTTTCTTAAGTGACTCATACATTGACTCTGAAGGCATTGCCATTGTTCAAAATATGCTTTGAATTGAAGCAAAATTGGAAATGTTTTATTAAATTAAAACACTGTAATTGTTTTACTTTTCAGGTTCATTTTGAAAGGCAGTATTCGTTAGGGTGTATATTTTGGCAGTTTTTAAGAGGGACTTTTTAAGAAGGTGTAGAAGATCCCAAATGTGGCAAAAGCCCTAGGAAAAATCTCAGGAGCTGGAAATAACCTACTGGAGTGGACACCAGACCCGTTTAACGCCCTTTCTTTATCTGCAAGAAGCCGGGAAACCTAGCGGCTCCACCTCACCCCACCTCCCATGAGCTTCAGTGGCTCAGATAACTGAGCACTTGGCCCGACTCTGGACCAGAGCCCCAGGCTAGTCACGTCTGGAAAAGCATGCAAATTCCTAGTATAAATTGCTTACCTTGTTTTTGTTTCACCTTTTAAATATTTACAGAGCAGTTTTGTGACCACTGGGTGCTCTGGAACCACTCAGAGGTCTAGGGGCTACAAGCAAACCTGATGATCACGCATAAGACTGTGCTTTTATCTCCCTCTTGATGAGGCTCCTTCCAGCAAGGTTAGCAGCAGAGAGAAGTGACAACGGAAAACATTTCTTCGTGGAAGACGAGGGTCATCTGGCAGCGGCCACAGAGGGAGGAGCCCTGGCCTGGGTGCGCTGGGTAAGAGCTTCTTCCATACTCACCGCCCTCCCCCCTTCGCAGAGCGTCTCCCCGGTCGTGGACACATTGCGTGGATCGGTCCTGGTGCCACGCGACACTCCCGCCTGCCCTTGCTCCCGGTGACCCGCTTAGGGAACTCGAGGTTCCCGTCCCCAAAACCCTTGGCCTTGTGGACCTAGAGCCCCTACTTTGCAAAGAGGGAAGCAGAGAGCACAGCTGTGTCCCACTGAACCGAGGCTGTTGCCTGCGCGAGAAGAGACACCACCTCGCGGGGGTGATTGGGCCTGACCAGCGAGAGCAGGTGGGGCTGCCGGCACCCAGGGGCCAGGGGGGAGTCAGTCTGCGCCCAGGTGGTCACCCAGGCGTCTCTAGTACTCCCTGTCCCCAGTGTCGGTGGTGAACAGACAAGTGCCGGAACCCTGGACTGCGAAGGGCCCGGAGAGCTGAGGCTCAGGTCCTCCCCGCCCGCCCGCAGGAGATGAGGGTCTGAAGCAGGTGCTGGGCGAGGGCGGAGGGGGTCTAGGATAAGGAGGAGAGGACGCTGACGGTGAGTGTCTGGGCAGCGCCAGGCCCGGCGAGCCTTCCTCGGCGCAGCTCCCCTCGCTGGGGCTCTGGAGGAGCTTCTCCCCAGACTTCAGGGAGGCGCAGATGGGTGGCACGGG
This sequence comes from Eubalaena glacialis, assembly GCF_028564815.1. Taxonomy (NCBI): domain Eukaryota; kingdom Metazoa; phylum Chordata; class Mammalia; order Artiodactyla; family Balaenidae; genus Eubalaena; species Eubalaena glacialis. Next base: position 89,729,635 of record NC_083716.1, read on the forward strand.
GGGGTGGGCCGGTGGACCCTGCGATGTCCCCCGCAGACCCCCCGTCGGGAGTAAGGACTTGGTCCCTCTGCTGCCCTGAGTGCTGAGCACACAGCCTTAGGCGGCCAGCGCTCTTCAGGGACTGCCCGCCCCCTTCCCGTGGTGGCTACGGGCAGCGATGATTGACCTGAGGGTATTATTTTTCTTATTTTTAAATATTTATTTATTTTTTATTTATTTGGCTGCACGGGGTCTTAGTTGCGGCATGCAGACTCTTAGTTGTGGCACGCATGCGGGATCTAGTTCCCTGACCAGGGATTGAACCGGGCTCCCCTGCATTGGGAGCGTGGAGTCCTAGCCACTGGACCACCAGGGAAGTCCTGATGTGAGGGTGTTCAAGCCCAGGCTTGTCATCCCAACTCTGGACGACTCCAGTTGAGGTGTGAGGCCCTCGCTGAGTCTCCCTTGGCCTGATTCTGCTTCCTTCTCTTTGTGTTGATGCCAAGAGCTCTCTCCAAGGGACGTCCTGCCCTCTGCTCTCAGAGTCTGCAACTGCCCCTGACCCTGCTGAACCACTCGGTGGTCTGGCAGGCGACTGATGGCTGAGGCCAGGTCCTGGGCTGGGGGTGGGGGGCGGGCACGGGAGATGGCTGCTCTTGGGGAGCATAATTTGAGGAAAGTTAAGAAGGGACAGAGTTTTCAGTCAGACACCAGGCTCGGTCTGTGGGTGAAGGGGCCGGTCAGTCTCCTTCATGCTCCCAGATCACTTAGGACATTTCCCCCAAATCTTAGCTTCCACTGTAACCCATGATCGATTTTTCATATGTGAATTTATCTTTAACCATATGTTAACTGTTACCAATTTCCAGCCTCATTACCTCTTGCAAAAATGAATTCCATGGACTGCTTGAGATGGTACCTTATAAAAGAGAGTCAAATGCAATCACTTCACGATTTCCTGGGCGCACGCCGCAGAAGCACATTGACCTTGGGGTCCCTCCAGCCCGCCCCACAGTCTCTGCCCCATCCAGCTGGCACTTACGCCGCTTTGGAGAGAGGCAGACCTTGCCGCTGAGCAGTAACCACAGACCATACCTTGTCTTTCAGCCGCTGGCAGTGTCAAAAGAATTTATTTCAAATCTGCTTAAGACTCTGGTAAAACTCAGGTTTTCCAAAAGGCAATACACGAAGTTCAACCAACCCCCAAGGACCAGAAAACACAGTGTCTGCAATTCAAAAAATACAAACGCTTGGGATACCAATACAAAAATTAGAAAAAAGTTGCATACCTTCCCCCCACTTCCCTCCTCCGTGTTTCCAGTTGAACGTGAACACCGACGGGACCAAGAGCTGCCACCAAATGCCAACAGCTCGCAACAGAAAGTGGATGCGGTGGGGGAGGGATGGGGGGAGGGAGAGGGCGGGGTAAAGAAAGACAGGAAGATGGAGGTTCTGTCGACAGCCGAAACAAGGACACAAAGCTTTTTGTTAACTCTTAAAATTCCTTTGCCAACGTTAAACACACATCTCTCATGCTTGATACAACAGTTCAGTGCGAAAGCAGCAATTCTACATCATGCATTTCACGTTTTCTGCTTTGCTTGCTCTGCACTTCCTCTTGGTGCTGAGCAACCCCGGGGTCTGGGCCGTGCGGCCACCAGGTGAGGAGTCGGAAAGGCCCTCCCCAGGCCGCAGCCTCCCCCAGGAAGCGTCCGCCACGCTCCTGCGTCCACAGCCGCAAGCAGTCACTTTTCCGCACCTGAAGCCTGTCTTGGACTCTCCTCGGAGGCTTCCTGAGGGCCTGGCCTGGGGACCAGTGCCCACCTTGCTGGCCCGAGAGTCCCCTGGGTCTCCCAGGACCCGGCCAGGCAGCCCTCGCCCTGTGGGAGCCGCGCCCTTTGAGAGAAGGCGATGCCTCCCGCGGCTTAGAGATTTGCCTGGACTCTCAGCTCCCACCTCCTGACTCAAGTCGTCATGGTTCATCGCGAAAGCCAGGAGCCCCCTTACCAGGTAGCGCAAGTGAGTCCCAGCCTGTGATGAGAGCAGCCCCGCCACCTAACCGGCCTTCCACGCTTAGACGCTGGCTTTCAAAGCCACTCCCTCTGCTGAGATCTTTGGAAACAGAGGAGACACATCATCGGCTGGGGGACCCCTTAGATACTAGAACTAAGGTAACCAAGGAGGCAGGAAGGCGGTCACTCTCCTGCCGCGCTTCAGGGGGGTTTCTGCCTGCAGACGCCTTTGGGGACACTGCCGCGTAGCCTGCTGACAGCTCCTCTGCTCTGACAGTGGGAACGGCTGCTGTGTTGCTGCCTGTGCTCACGTGCAGCCGGTTTTACCCCCTCGCGGCCAGGCAGCTGTGTAATCAACACGTGCTCCTGGTCGCAAGAGGCTTGGGTTGAAGACACTGGTCAGAGAATGCTCGGGAAGGTCACCGCACGTCCTCTGAATGTGAACTCTTAGCCTGGACTCCATAGATGAAATGTGCCACTTTCTTCTATAAGGAGTGTTATCCTGTGTTCCTCACAGCACACCAGACGAGGTAGGTTAGTGTGGCCGCTCCCCCATTCAGGCGGGGAGACTGAGGCACAGAAACACTGAAGAGATTTGGCCGCACCGGTACCAGGTTAAGGGAGAGGCGTTTCTGAGGGCTGAGCCTGGTCTCCCGCCCCAGCCCGACTCTTCACTGTCTTACAGTCCGTTTAAAGTCAAAGCTGTGGATCAAGGAATGTGACCAATGAATAGCTCCTGGCTCACTTGCAGAAGAAAAGCCGAGATTTCCCAGGATCCGCATAGGCCTTGAATAGCTTTTTTTTTTTTTAACATCTTTATTGGAGTATAATTGCTTTACAGTGGTGTGTTAGTTTCTGCTTTATAACAAAGTGAATCAGTTATACGCCTTGAATAGCTTTTTGATGATACCTGATTAGATTTTTTGTGACCAGCTGAAGGCCACACCCCTCCGAAGTTCCTTCCAGTCAAAAGTGGAAGGCAAAAAGCGGGCAGGCAAAAACACGGGTAAGGAGTTTTGCTTTCTTGGAATGGGGGTGGGTTGGGGACATGTTGGGAATACAGAGTGAGACCTGACGGATTGGCTTCTGTGAGAGGCTCCCCTCATTTTACCGACCTGCCCCATCTGGCAGGACACTGCAGACCTGGGAAAGCCTGCTCGTGGGTGTCGAGATGAAGCCCCCAGCCTCGCGGTACAGGCTTTCCGGGGACCCCAGCTTGGACGCCTCACGCGTCACTCTACGTATGGACACGTGACAGACTGCCAGCATAACCCGGTGGTTCTTAGCCAGGGAGTCTGCAGACGCTTCTACCCGTCACAACTAATTTGGGGCGCTACTGGCATCCAGTGAGTCAGGGACGCTTCTCAACATCCTGTAGTGCACAGGGCAGGATCCCACAACAGAGAAATATCCCTCCCACCCTCGCCCACCGTGCCAAACGTCAGTAGTGCTGAGGCTGAGAACTCCTGGCATCGCCCACGGTCTTGGGATGGTGTTTTTCAGCATTCACAGGCTGAGTCCCCTGGGGCTGTATCCACGCTCCCGACCTCACAGCCAGCAGGCGCCCTGGGACCAGCGGCAGCTTCCTGTACGAGCGGCCTGCTCGCCTGCTCTGAAACCCGCCTGCTCCGAAACCCGCCTTCTCAGGGGACCAAGCCTTTCAGTTGCAACTAGAATTAAGGCTTAAAAGCAAATATCCCTGGAAGAAGCACACATAGATCCTGCGTCCTGGTCCTTTCCTGAGTGCTCTGGTAGGCAGAGGGCAGGGGCACCAGAGATGTGGGGCAGTCCTGGGTGCTAAGAGCAAGGAGGATGGGCGTGTCCCCATCGCTCTCTGAACCCCTGTTCTGCCCAGGCTCGCGCCGTAAGCATGACCCTGCCCAGTGTCGGTGGGCCACAGGGCGCCTGAGGTTGCTGTCAAAACTACAGATACGTACGTATAGGGCTGAAGGCTCAGCCTATAACTATCTACAGTTTTATAGTTTTTAGGTGAGTCACTTTGTGGGTCAGGATGACTGATGCCCGCTTTAATTGGAATCGTTGTTTTCCCAAACAAGACGGAGGGGGAAGCCGGGCTGTGTGTAATGTCTTACCTTGCTTTGAATTAGCAGCTAGGATGCTATGCAGTGAAATGCTATTGGATAATTTTTAAAGAGATTAATTCTAAAAGGAAAGGCATACACTTGGACCAAACTGGCTCACTAGCAAAGAACAAACTGCAGAACTACGTTGCCGGGGGTGGGGGGGGGGGTGGGTGCGTTATTTACAATGTAATGGAACTTGACACTTTAAAGTACTTTGAATTCCTTTCTCACCGAGACCGCTTGATAGACGAATACCAAGTTATCCGTCAGCCAGCCCGACCAAAGCATCATCTTGATATCATTTTTATGTACAAACATGTCACCGCATTGTAAAGGAACAGGGAATTCGATGGCAGATGAGAAGCCCGTGACCTGTCGCTTCTACTCTGAATCCCAGGCTTCTCGAGAGGGTGACACAAGGCCACGAGTTGTTGACGAGTCCCTTCTTCAGTCTGCTGGTTCCTCGAGAACACGAGTGTGCAGCACGGACCTGCCTTCTCCCTGAGGTCCGTTCTGGTCCCTAGAAGGTGTTTTGTGCTGAGGACAGGAGAGGTGGCTGTAGGACAGCCTGACGTGGTCCCCAGTATCAGCCGTATTGCTTCTGGGCCCCTGGAGGAGCTGGGAAAGGCACGTGTTCACCGGCTCCGCACTCACAGCCCCTCTGGGCCGCCGCGGCCGTGGGGAGAGAGTCCTGGTGGCTTCTCTCTGAGCCGCAGGTCATGTTCTCCCTAAAGAGGCCTCCCTTCTCCCTTTCCCATCTCCCTCTGACCCAGGTGCTGGCTCTCCGAAGGCTGGTACCAAGTCCAGGCTGATGCCCAGGAGCTCCTCCCCAAGGATGCAGGGCCAGGGCCGCATGGTCACCTGGCTTCCATGATTCTGGGAGCTCCCCAGCCTTTCACCCAGACTCCACCGAAAAGAGCCACTTCGGCTGGCTGGTCCTGCCTCGGGACCCACGAGCTCATCTTTCCCAAAAGACATTTCCCGAAGCCGACGCATCTGGCCCTGCCGGCCACGGCTCCCTCAGCGCCGGGAAGACTGTGCCTCCTCTGGTTCCTCCAACCTTCAGGAACCTTCCGCACCCTCCAAGCCGAGGCCACCGGGGCCGTGGCCCAGGAGTGAGACGGAAGGGCAGTGGCAGCGGAGACGGGACAGGCGGCTGGGCGGATGGGGACCTGGCAGCCGGGGTGCCGGGCCGTGCGCATCACCTGCTGGGCTCTGGCCGGGGCTTCGGGTCGGGATGCGGAGCACCTCGGGGTGCCCTGGGAACCACCCGCCGGACGAGGAGGACGGGGCAAGACCTCGACTGCACCGAGCAGGTGGTTGCCAGGACCTGGGCGGCCGGGGCTTGAACACAGCACCAGGCGGCTCCTGCAGACGCGGGGCGGCTGGCCTCGCAGGCTACCCCTGCGGGCACGGCCGGACAGGCAGCCTTCCGTCTGGGAGCGGGGGCTTGAGGTAGGATTGTCGGATCTGCTGAATAGAGGGTAGGATTTGCACAGCACTGGCCGGGCTGACTCGGAAAGCAAGTGCAGTGTCTAAACAAGCAGGTAGAACTGAGTAAACACAGTTGGTGCCGGTTTCCGGGCTAAGTTTTACAAAAATCCAATCCAGCAAATAGACAAGTTACCCCTCGACCTCAAAAATAATGCTTGATAAAATATATTCTTTTAAAAAGGAGAGAGAAAGGCGTACTACCAGTTGGAGATGGAGGCGGTGGAGGACAAGGAAGAAGAGACAGGGGAGGAGGGGGAGGGGCTCCGGGGCCAGGATGGCGGCCGCTCCGGGCTCAGACCCTGCGGCGGGCTCTTTCTGAGAAGCGGACTCAAGGCAGAAGGTTAGTGTTCCCAGCAGGCAGGGGAGGGCTCACCCCAGAGCCCCGCCCTGGCCACGTGGGCTCTGCACACCCAGGCTAGCGGGCAAGCAGGGAGACCAGGAACATGATGTTGTCATCTGATTCCTGCCTTCTGCAGAGTCCTGCCTGCCCCGTCAGGGCAGAGCCTCCCCTGCCATCGGGGCCACTTCTTGCTCTCATGATGCTTTCACGTTGACAGTAGATGGTCTCAAAGTGAAGGTGGACTGAGTATAAGAGACTTCCCCAGGGTCTCCCATCTCATACGCTCGTGAGTCTGAGAGCCTCCGAGCTCGGAAGAGTAACTCAGGTTTGCAGCTGACTTCATGGGGAGTCAGCTCCCGAAAAAAGCCATCACCACGTGGAGACTCATCACATAGTGATTCAGATTCCAGTGTTTTCTTTTGTGTTTAAGAACTGAGTGAATGAATTGTAGCAGACTGGTGTGTGTGTGTGTGTGTGTGTGTGTGTAAGAGAGAGACAGAGACAGAGAGAGAGAGGTTGGTGGATTAATGAAGGACCTAAGGAAACTATTTTAAAAAGTTCTCAACAGTTCAACGAGAGCGGCAAAGATCATGATGAATGATTAACATCCCTCTCTATCCATCCTGGATTAGGTCTGCAAGTGGCATAACGTACTGAAGGCTCCAGAACCGAAAAGCTAAAGGATAACAACGTTTCCTGGCAAAGATGGGAACCTGCACCCTTGGTTCTCTGAAGGAGCGGGGTCCAGCAAAGACTTGACACTGAGGCCACGAGATTCCCGAGCGTCCCCTTGCCGCCTGCTCTCAGGATTCACGTCTCAGAGCCTGCTCTCCTCTTGCCTCCCTAAAGACAAGCTTTGACATCGGAAGGCAGGAAACAAAATGAAACCCCGAACGCTTCCTTGCTCCCTTGAGAAAGGTCCCTCTTCGTATTTGCGACGGCGGGTGGAATGAGGGGAAACACACACCCGTGTTCACCACCGACAGGGGCCGCAGTGAGCACAGCCTGCAGATCATTCTCCGTCCCCCAAAGAAAGTGGGTCTCTAAGATGCTCAGTGGCTGCTGGGTTGCACCCAAGTTGTGGCTGAGCTGCCCTCGGGGTTATGTGAGTGCAGTGAGGGACAGCCGTGCAGAGCAGGGCATGGGAGGCTAGTTGCCCGACAGCTTTGGCCGCCCCAGGTTGGTTGGCACTTCCAATCCCGTGTGCAGGGTGACCTGGAAAAGAAGGTGCGGTGAGCGAGGGCAGGAGCTGCCGCCCGTGAACCCTGAGCGCCGAGAGCTCAGCAGCTGCGCCGCCCTCTGCTCCGGGATGCCCACGGGCAGCAGCCCGCCTTCTCCGTGCTGTGGAGTCTGCTGTTTATCGTGCTCGGCCTCACTAACATCCGGCCCAGGAGTCTGCCCCGAGGGGCTGGTCTTTGCCTCTTTCCTCACACCGCCCCAGCTGCCAGGAGCCCCGGCGAGGCTGACGCTCTTTTACAGTCGGGGGACTGGGGCTCCGGGCTTATACTCGTTTCTGCTTTCTTTCCATGGCCCTCTTTCCTTTCCTACATCTGTTCTATTAACCCTGTGGAAGAGCAGCCCATATTTCAGGCTGCCTCAAAGCCCTTTTGCAAGGACTGGACGTACAAATCAATCAATAAGTGACAGTATTCAGGGTCAGTGGGCACCATGAAGCAGGCCTCTGCCCCCCACCCCACATACCTCCCGGGGGGAGGAGCAGCGTGCCAGAAGCAAAGGCTGGCACCCTGCCCCACGCTGCCCTCCAAGCTTCCCTCACACCCTCACCGGGCTCCCATTTTGCCTCTGTGTGTGTCGGGCCTCCTGGGCCGGCGGTACTCCCCCCCAGCCCCCAGGACTGGTCCCGGCCCTGAGGGGCTGCCTGCTTCACGCAGGAGCCAGAGGGGCAGGGAGGGTGAGAGGGAACCCTTAGGAGAGGTCTCGCCTCAGTTCGGTCTCTCCTCTCGGGGGAAAGCCACGTGGAAGCCCAGCACACCCCGGGCCATCGGGGCCATGCCAGGCAGGGGCACCGACCTTCCTCTCTCCCAGAACATGGAAGGAGGACTTGCCTTCCTCCTCCTCCCTCCCTGGCCCTCTCCACCCTGCTTGTCACCCGCCCCCTTCACACCCCGCCCCGAAACCCCCACCTAGAGCCTCTGCTCGTTTCAAGCGGACAAGCAAGAAAACATCATGCCAGAGAGGGGCGTCTCCAGGGGATGCCCAGGTGGGCCGGTAGGTAAGCTCCCTGCCTGGGCGGCACCGCGGGCGGCTTCTTTAGAGCCCCCTTTGCCCGGCGCACTTTGGAGGCCCACGGGCAGCGGGGCCGGGGCCGGGGGCGGCAGACGGGCCCCGGCCTGGAGGGTGCGCGGTACCTGCACGTTGCGGTTGAGGCTGAGGGCCGGCATGAAGACCCCGTCCACGTGGCTGAAGGCCGTAGGGCCCTGCTGCTGCCCGTTGATGAAGAAGGTCAGGGTGTGCTCGTTCAGGTCCAGCAGCACGCCCACGGTGGCCCCCTTGCACACGCCGCCTTCCGTCCTGGGAAGAGGAGCCCGGCACGTAGGTGAGGACGGGAGGATCGCTGAAAGGGTGCTGGGGATACCCCCGCCTAAAAACACAGCGCCCGCGGCGGGGCAGGGCGCTGGCCACCCCACGGTGACCCGCGGCGGGGCACAGGGCGTGCGTCGTGACGCTCCTGGCACCTGCTGCGAGGCTCCGTTTCGTGGTGGCTGGGATTCGCCTCCACCGGGCGGGGCCGGTCCTTAAGCGGGCAGCACCAGGCGGCCGTCGGACCGTCCCCTCCCGTGGCTGGGGCTGAGGTCGGCCGGCCTTGACACTGGCTGCTCTGCTCGGATCACCAAACCATCCTTGTCCTTTCCTGACCGGGAATGAGCTGGCCAGCTGGCGGCTGATGGTGGGCTGGGAGCACGGGAAACGGCGAGGAGCGCCCGCTGGGTGTTTTCAGAGGGCAGGTTTCCCGGAGGGTGAGCCGGGGCCCAGGGCAGGAGCCCGTCGGTGGGGAAGGGAACTGGCAGCGGGCCTGTTGGTGCTGTTCAGATGCTGACCACCAGGTGGCGGTAATGACCCGCCTGAGGCGCCGGCGTGAGTCCCGCCCAAGCGGCAGCCTCCCCCGGGGTCCCCCGGCCCACCCCCCCCGCCCGCTCCGCCCCGCCCCTGCCCCCCGGAACGGGAGCCGGCATCCTGAGTTAAACCCTGACACCGCCTCTAATGAGCCCTGTGACTTGGGCATCAACCTTAAGCCCCAATCTCATAATCTGCAAAATGGCGATCACAGTCGCACTTTCCCGGGGCCCAGATGGAATCGTAGGAGCCAGGGGCTTCCCACAGCATGGGGCACGAAGAAAGCTCCGCACCTGCCCCCTCTTGTTACGCCCGTCCCAGTGTATCTGGGCGCCTGCGTGGCCTAAGCAAGTAGAGACGGAGCTGGTGGGCCTGGCCTCGGCCCCTGCGCGGTCTGTGAGCAGGCAGCCCGCAGCGCCCGCGCAGAGCTGCCTCTGGAGAGACGGTCACTGCCAGTGAAAAGGCAGATGGGAGGGGTCCGATCGGCCTCCATCCCCCCCCCGCCCCCCCCCCCCCCGCCGAGGATCCTCAGGCAAGTCCCTGCCGCAGACCAGGACCCCTGGGGCCTTTGCAGGAGCTGCAGGTGGGCCCAGAGCACCAAGAGCCCCCAGAGCCCCCAGAGCTGACCTTGCCCAGCGCTGGCGTGCAGGGAGGTCGGCCTCTCGGGGCCCTTCGCCTCTCCCCGCTGGGGAGAAGGCCCTCAGCAGACTGGGAAGGAAACCCCACAGCAAGGAGGCAGCTCCGAGGCTCACAACCTTCCACTTGTGGGTTCCTTGGCCGGGGCAGCCCCAGAGGGCCCGTCCCCCCAGCATGGGAGTTTCCCGTGTCCAGCCTGGGGACGCCACTGCCAGGGCCGGGCTCAGGGTGAGGCAGTGCTGGGGGTGCCCGGGACAGAGCCACCAGCAAGGAGTGCCCCAAGGGTGCCGCACCTCCCGCCAGGCTGATTCACAGCCCTGCTGGGCTGACGGGTGTGGAGGAAAGAGGAGCCGAGGCCGGAGGAGAACCAGAGCCGAGGGGCGGCCTGCACACCTGCTGGCTCTGCTTTGCTCTAGACTCTGTCCAATTCCCCGCCTCTGCGCTGCGGGTCAGCGCTCGCTTCTCCCTGGAAGCTGGACGCCAAAGTGGCCGAAGACACTGCCCGCCATCCCCGACCCCGGCACGTGGGAACAGCAGGAGGACCCTCAGCCCTAAGCCCCGCGTCGGGGAGGCGGGGGCTCGTGCACCTGTTGGTGTGGGAGCTCCTCCCTCAGCCCCGCGTCGGGGAGGCTGGGGGCTCGCGCACCTGTTGGTGTGGGAGCTCCTCCCTCAGCCCTAAGCGCCGCGACGGGGAGGCCGGGGGCTCGCGCACCTGTTGGTGTGGGAGATCCTCCCTCAGCCCTAAGCCCCGCGACAGGGAGGCCGGGGGCTCGCGCACCTGTTGGTGTGGGAGCTGCAGTGCATGAACCAGCTGCGCTTGCTGTCCACGTACATGGCCCAGGCCTTGTCGTCCTTGCCCAGCATCGTGTCCTTTACCACGCTGGCCCGGGCCACCCCGAAGGCGGGGTCCGGGTGGTTGTCGTAGCGGTCCACGTGCAGTTCCCAGTAGTGCACGCCCTTGGAGAAGGCCGCCGTGCCCAGCACCACCCGGTCATCGTAGCTGCTGCAGGTGGCCGTCTGGTTGTCGTTGGATAAAATGATGTCCCGGTGCCCAGAGTTGGGGTCAAACGTGAACCAGGCCACTGGAAAGGAAGGGGCAAGAGGGGCAGGGTGAGTGGCAGCCTGTGACCTGGGCTCGGAGACACAGACTCACCGGCATCTCTCAGGAAGCGGGCACCCGGTGTCGAATGTCCTTCCCTGTGCGATTCACACACACACACACACACACACTCACACTCACGTTCCCTCCTCTGTGTTCATCCAAGATCCCAATCCCATGAACCCAACCTCGCCAAGGAACACAGACATTCAGGCCCCCAGTCTACATGCTTTCGTGGAATCTTGGTTTCTAAGCCCCTTCTGCACGCTTCGGGCACTGTTAAGAGTGAGGGGGAGTAGATATCCAGACCCCACCTCGTGGGAGGGGGATTTGCGACGCAGAGAGGTGAAGTGAGCTCACCAAAGGCCCAGAGCTCCAGGCTCCGCTTCACAGCCCCCTGGCAGGCGAGGGCCCCTGTGGGCACCCAGCTGGTGAGCCCATCCCGGGGTGAAAAGCATCATCTGCTCCCGTCCCTGGGGGACAGCCCAGGCTGTCACGTGTTCCTCAGGGCAGTCAGAGGATGTGCTGGGATAAACAGTGACACTGAACACAGGGCTGGCACCGTCCTGGGACCCCTACATCATCCCTTGACGCTAAGGACTCAGATGATCAAAATCCCGCGGAATGTCGACATGCTCTTGTGGCCTGAAACCTGAAAGGATGACGCGGTGGGCACGCCTCAGATCTGAGCCCTCGCGCTGGGTATTTGAAGGGTAGGTTCCTCCCTGGCAGCCACGTGCCTTCTCTTCTCTGGGACCGTCCTACCCGCTCTCGGCCCCTCAGAAGTGGGAGTTTAGCCTCCCTGTGCCTCTCAACTCCTAGCCTCCCTTCCCAGCTCCAGCAAATGGGGTGAAGGAGTGTCTCTTTCCTTCGTGGCTGGGGGGGCAGGGAGGTGAGGCATGGAGCCAGGTAAGCGGAGCAGGGGCGGGGCTGGAAGACACAGACTCACCTCTTTCCTCCACTCCCTCACGCTCCCTCAGGAGCAGCTCACAGATTTCCCTTGTCTGTCTGCCCGTCTGTGGGATGAAATGTGGGTTGGGCCTGAATCTGTTTCCCCCGAGACACCCCAGGGCTCACCGTCGGACGTCTGCAGGACGACGGTCTTACTGTAGGGCCCGACGCCAGAGGAGTTGAAAGCCTTGACCCTGGCATTGTAGGTGCTGTTGAAGTGAAGGCCGTCGATGGTGCACAGGGTCTCCTTGCCGACGTATACCTCCTGGAAGAGACCCAGATGGCTGGTCAGGCGCCTCTGTTATGTGGAAAATTTCTCTTAGCCACACGGTGACGTCAAGAGTGCTAGCATCCCAACGGAGTTATTAATAAGGAGATTTTGGACACGTGGTGGCCGAGTCTCAGGCCATGTCCAAGTTGGACACAAACCGTTCCTATTGGCTGATGGGCCCTCTCCTGTGAAGGTATGAGGTGCAGTAGCCAGGATGCTGCCCGAGACCGTCCTGCCTCCGCAGAGGAGAGGCCGGACGGACAGGACTCCGGAGCCCAGGAGTGGGGCTGCAGAAAACCCCACTTCCTTCTCTGTTGGAGCAAGAGGAGATTATTGGTTTCCAGTGGGAAATTAAGTTAGAAAAAACATGGGCTAAGCATCTAAATAAACAAAACAAAAGATATTTGAAAGGGAAGGGTCATCACACATGATGGGAAAAAGCAGATGGAGGAAGGGCGTGGCCAGGCGCAGGTGGTTCAAGTTGATTTGGCCATTTCTGGAGTAAGATGGGCGTTCCACCTCCTTCCCCGCTTCTCCCGCCGCTGAGGCTGGCATCTTCCTACTCCTTGGGACTCCTGGAGCTGCTTTTTTCCTGCCCTCCCCAGAGGGTGGGACATTTCTGCATCGGACCCCAAAGATCCTTTTCTAGAACATTTACTTTGTTTCCTGTTTACTTCAAACTTACTCTGTCCTATTAGCTTCCCCCAAATGCATAGCCTTACACCTCACCTATGTCATTACATTCAGCTTAGTTTGTCTAAAACATCTTTCCTGCTTGATTAATCAGGGGTGTTTCTCTTCATCTGTTTTTCCAAGTTCTTGATAATAATAGCTGTGTGCCAGGCATTGTATAAGGCATCTTTAAAAAAAAATGTTTATTTATTTATGTTATTATTATTTTGGCTGCACCAGGGTCTTAGTTGCGGCATGCAGGATCTTCGTTGCGACCTGCGGACTTCTTAGTTGCGGCATGCGTGCAGGATCTAGGGATTGAACCCGGGACCCCTGCACTGGGAGCACGGAGTCTTACCCACTGGACCGCCAGGAAAGTCCCTGTATAAGACATCTTAATCCTCATACAACCCTGGGACATTGCTATTATTTTCGTTATTTTATTCACAAGGATACTCAGAGAAGGTAGGCAACTTGCCCAAGATCACAGTTAATCCATTTAGAAGCCAGCGTTCAAATCCAGGTCTGTCTGCATTCAGCGTCCACACTTTTCCCACTAGAACACATGGTTTCTCATAAATTCCAGCCCTTGGGTGGAGCTTTTGTTAGTGGTCATGCTTCAAAGGGGAGAAGCCATCTTCAGTTGAGCCCTGTGGCTGCTTCTTTTATTTTTATTTTTTAAAGATTTATTTATTTTATATTTATTTTTGGCTGCGTTGGGTCTTCGCTGCTGCGCGCGGGGGCTACTCTTCGTTGCGGTGCGCGGGCTTCTCATTGCGGTGGCTTCTCTTGTTGCGGAGCACGGGCTCTAGGCGTGCGGGCTTCAGTAGCTGTGGCTCGTGGGCTCTAGAGGGCTTAGTTGCTCCACAGCATGTGGGATCTTCCAGGATCAGGGCTCGAACCCGTGTCCCCTGCATTGGCAGGCGGATTCTTAACCACTGCGCCACCAGGGAAGTACTGGCTGCTTCTTTTAATATCTCAAAGTCGCCTCTTTCTTCCCATTTCAAAACCATAAGCTCTCCTCCTGGTTTCTGGTTAGTCAGGGAGCTCTGTCAGTTCCTAGCTCATTTGCACGACCAGAACGGCTGAGGTTCTGGACCCGGTGTATGACCCGCTATTCCTGGCCAAAGCGACCTCAGCTTCTCACTAAAGAGCCCATATCCCCAGGGACTCAATTATTCCCAAGGGAGTACTGCAGTGATTTCCCCAACTCCGAAATTCTTGAAACAAAGAAAAGACATAGGTACCAATCCAGTTGAGGGAAAGAAAGAGAATATTGACCGTTGGCAAGAGACGTTGAATGGGTGCCACTTCCCAGGAGAAGAAGTATGAGAGTTGTTATGACTGCGGTGTTTGTTAGAACGAGTCTTTATTTGGTCTCTCGGGGACAGAAAGGTGGCGCTCTCAGCAGACCCACAGTTTGTGCTCCCTGGTGTTCCTGTCAACACAACAGCTGGACGGGAGCCTGAACTTCACTGTGTGACGCCTCACGGTAGAGGTGTGTTAGGGGGCTGGCTTGGGGTGGGGAGCCGCCCAGGTTTGCTACCACAGGCCCAGACTAGAAGATGCACTTGTGACTCACTAAGGATATTTACTGTCCGCACAGACTACATCACTGGGGACACGAATGTAGACAGTCACCCCAACCCAACAAATATTTCTCAGGTGTCTTCCCACGAGGGGCACCTTGCCAGGTGAACTAATCACTGAACCGGGCAAGGCAGGTGTGAAGGAACCTCGAGGGGGTGGGGAGTGGCTTCGGGGTGCTGGGTGGGAGGGTGCTGACCAGATACCACTGCGCTGCTGGGCTGACTGGGAAGTGGGTACTGCGGGGGACACCTTTATGGAGCTCTACCTCAGCCTCTGACCTGTGTCAGTCTTCACAGAAAAACCATCCAGAACTTTCTGTGGCCGCCGCCTCTGCCTGCCCAGACCCAGCCCTCGGTAGAGAAGCCCCACGTCCCGTGAGCCCAGGCCCACTGGCTCTGTGTCCTGGGGGCCGATGCCCTCGCTGGTGGCATCAGAGCTAAGGGCAGCCCCCCGGGCTGGAGCAGAGTCTGGGACAGCGCGAGTTCCCCCCTGGCAAGCAGCGGGGCCTCACCCGGAACTGGCCCCCGTCTCCGTCGTCCAGCTCCAGGATGTAGCCGTCCACGGTGCTGTGGGTGAAGGGCGGCGTCCTCCAGGCCAGCGTGACGCTGTTGTTCCGGGTGCAGCACTTCTCCAGCTGCAGCAGGGGCACGGGTGGCACTGTGGCGGGGGCAGGTCAGCTTTAGTGCACAGACTCCTGCAGGGCACAGGGTGGCCGCGTGGACCCGGCCGCACCCCAGGGGGAAAGGTGGCCACCCTGCGTCACTCCGGGCTGCTCGCGTGCACAGCTCGGTGTGCTTCTCAGCCCTGGACGGGGGTCCTGGGATCTGGGGCGGGGAGAGGCCTGGCAGGGGCCTCCACCCCTCTGGGTCCGGAGCCCTGAGGAAGAGCTGCCCCCTGCCCACCTGCCCACTGAGAATCACTGGTTTTGACTCGGCCCCATGAACAGCTGGGGAGGACTTGCAGCCCGGCCTCTGCGGACCCTCTGCACAGGGCAGCAAGCAGCTCGCACCCGGGGCCCGGAAGGTGCTCTCGGGGCGGGGAAGGGCAAAATGCAAAGACCCACTGAAACCTTTGTCTGGAAGCATTTTAAAGGCCCAGGGAACTAGATCCCGGAAGGAGAGGCGATCTTACAGTATCGGGCAGTCAGTCCGTGCAATTAGGGATTTGAGTCAAGTGTATCATAAGTTCCATTAAGGTGAGATTGGGAGGTGAAAACTGAGTATGGGAGAAAGCACAGAGATGCACAAGAGACTGGGTGTCTCTGGTTTAAAAATGGTCACGTATTTTGCAAGTAAGGATTTTCCTGAGTTCACAGATTCTGTAGGTGTGGCACTCAGCCCTTGGATATATTGGTCTAAAAAAACCAAAGAGCTTCATTCCCTCTCCTGAACGTACCCTTAATGTCTCTGGAGAGGCAGGGTGACGTCACTTGCTAATTTTGTAACCTGGGGAAAGTTATGCAAACTTTACTTAACCCTTAGCTCGTGTCCCCCGTGGGTCTCTGAACTCACCGCTACGATCCACCACCTTCTCCCATCTGCTCTCACCTCTGACCTTCTCGCTCTTCTTGGAACACAGAACACTTATACCTGCCTCGGGGCCTTTGCACTCACCACCCCTCGGCCTTCTGGAATGTTCTTCCTTTACATTACATCTCTTTCCTCCTCACCTCAAAATACCTCTCCCACCACCCATGTCTACTAATGCCCCCTTCTCAAAAGGCACCTTGTTTGTCCCACCTGCCACTATCAGTTTACATTATACTCTCTGTTGTATTGTATTATCGATGTGTTATCTATTTCCTTCTCTAAATATCAGCTCAGTCTAGTGAGGGAGTCTGTAGACTTGCTCAGGGCTGTGTCCTGAGCACCTAGGATGGTGCCCGGCACGTGGTAGACACTCGATAGGTGTCTCTGAATGAACAAATGATCCTCTTTCACAAATGGGAAAAGTCTGGCTCAGGCTGGGTGCTACCCACAGAGGTCACCCAGCTCGAGGGTGGCTGAGCTGGGAACTGAACCCAGGTCTGTGACTCAGGAGTCCCTCCCTCCCACTCTGTGTCACACCAGTGTCACAAGTCTTCTGATGGCACTAAGCTGCGCCGCAGAGTGGATGCCTCTTCCAGAAGAAGCATCAACTGAACTGGGCTAACCACGGCTCACCCCTACATTTCATCTGGATGAAGTCCAGCTGGTGGATGGCCTGCAGCAGGGGCTCGCTGTCCAAGGTCAGTTCAAACTCTGCAGACACCTTGGGCTCCAGGGCACCTTTGACCCACTGCTCTTGAGACACCTGGACACGCTTGATCAGGGCATCTGAGATCTTAAAGGAAGCACAGAGTTTAGGGTTTCCACGTGCAAAGGGAAAATAACGTAGCAGGGGGTAAGGAAGGGGCAGGGACTTTGTGGGCTCAGGGGGCTGCGGTGGCTAAGCACACCCACTCAAGCCCTGGCAGAGATCATCTTTTTTTTTTTTTTTAACATATTTATTGGAGTATAATTGCTTTACAATGGTGTGTTAGTTTTTGCTTTATAACAAAGTGAATCAGTTATACATATACATATGTTCCCATATCTCTTCCCTCTTGTGTCTCCCTCCCTCCCACCCTCCCTATCCCACCCCTCTAGGTGGTCACAAACCACCGAGCTGATCTCCCTGTGCTATGCGGCTGCTTCCCACTAGCTATCTATTTTACGTTTGGTAGTGTATATATGTCCATGCCACTCTCTCACTTTGTCACATCTTACCCTTCCCCTTCCCCATATCCTCAAGTCCATTCTCTAGTAGGTCTGTGTCTTTATTCCCGTCTTGCCACTAGGTTCTTCATGACCTTTTTTTTCCCCCTTAGATTCCATATATATGTGTTAGCATACTGTATTTGTTTTTCTCTTTCTGACTTACTTCACTCTGTATGACAGACTCTAACTCCATCCACCTCACTACAAATAACTCCATTTTGTTTCTTTTTATGGCTGAGTAATATTCCATTGTATATATGTGCCACATCTTCTTTATCCATTCATCGAGATCATCTTTTAACAGCTTAGTCATGTTAAAGGTAAAGAAGCACTTGCTGTTTTAGGCTAAACCCTTTTGTGAAGCAAATGATACTTTTTAAAAAATTTTTTTAAATTTTATTTATTTATTTTGGCCGCACTGCGCGTCATGCGGGATCTTCCCCGACCAGGGATCAAAATCACGCCCCCTGCAGTGGAAGCGCAGAGTCCTAACCACTGGACCACTAGGGAAGTCCAGTACTTTTAAAATATACAAAAACAGTCTTCATTCTACCTCTTTTGCTAGATCTAGCACTTTGCAAAGTGAAACATACTGGTGGCTTGTCCCAGGGTCTGAAAGCATCTCCTTCATCCGCAGGAGCGTGAAGCTCCCTCCCTCCCACTGTGTTTCCTCCACGGTGTCCTGCAGTTTCTGCTCCAAACTCTCACTGCATCAAACCCACAGCTCTGTTCTCCTCTGCTGGAAAGCCCTGCTCATTCAGACATTGGCACGTGTCCCGGTAGAGCCATGACCCCATGCACCCTTCCTGGAGACCGATCCAGGAGATTCATCATGTTCCCCAGAGACGGAGGACAGAGCTTCCGTCCGAATCACAGACATGATCCCAAGAGGTGCTCGTGACCCCAAGTCAGACTGGCTGCTGGAAGGATGCCCAGCAAGGCTGCACTGGCTTGGCAGGCAGCGGTCATGTGTCCAGACCTGCAGGACTCTGCACCCTGAGGGAACGGGTCATGTGGATTCTGCTGACTCACTTCTCCCTGTGCCATCTTTCCAGCTTGATTGGCAAAGACTGTCTTTTCTCATCTGTGGGGAATATGTTGAATTGGGGTTTCAAGTCGAGGCACGAAAGCACGGCATTTCAGCCCTAGAGATTATGATGTTTGATCTCCTCATTTAAGGATGACACAGAGCCAGGGTCACAGCTAGTGAGACGCAGAGCCAAGATGAGAACCTAGGTCTTCTGGAATTGCTGAGCACAGGAGATTCTGCTCAACTCCAAGCCGCTGGGAGGGACCTTCCTAGAACCTCAGCTAGTCTGGGGCATGGCAGTGGATTGGGAGGAACGATGCCCAGCCCGCTCACCTGCAGAAACCCGGAGGGGTCGTTCTCCTTGATCACCTCCAGGCAGTACTCCATCAGCCCAGTGGACTGGCGCAGCTTCAGCGTGCAGTGGTTGATCTGGTCCCAAACCATCTGCCACGAGAAGTATCCCTAGTAACCGTCTCATCGAGGAAGAGCAGCCGGTTGCAGCGGCAAGCGGCATTGGTCCCGGCTGCCTTGCACCCTCCCCTGCTGCTGGTCTGTTCCTGAGCTACACGCGCCCTCGTTACGGGGGCGGTAAATGGACCCACTTCCCAACAAGCAGGATCGCCACACCCAACAGGGCAAACTTCCTGAACTCTGGATAGAAAAGCAGAGAACGTGCACCCTCTGAAACCCTCCTAGTGACCGGTCCGTGCCCCAGTCTCACTCGTTGGGTGGAAACTCAAGGGGCTTGGCGTGTAAACCATGGATCATCCCCAACACTCACTCCTTCTTTCCTTGAAAGTAACATTTTCTGATTCAGCTGGGAAATGTCTGTACAATAGATCGAGCCCAGACAATGAGGTGAGTAGTTTCTGTCAAGGCAGGGTGTTTACGGGGCACCTGCCTGGCCCGGGGACCCAGTGCCGAGTGAGGGGAAGCCTCCCCCTCCCGCGGTGGCCACTGGTCGCGGTGTTCCTGCTGACCACTGCGAGCACCAGACATCAGAAAGCCTGAAGAAGGGGGAGAGCCGGAGCCTTGCCACCCGCCGTGGCCACCTCTGCTCTGCAAGATGAGAACAGGCAGTGTCCCTTCGACAGAAAACAGGGGCCGGGAGAAGATGGGAGAGGGTGGCCTTCTGACTGAAAACAGCAGGATTCAGGCATCTCCCTCCAGCTTTGGAGGGGGAGCAGGGGTGCTGATTGCTTCAGGGAAAGTAACACGAGTGTAAGTAGGTCCCGGGCCAACTTGCTCAGCCCTTCTTCTCCCCATTCATTCATTCGTTCGTTCGTTCATTCATTCGTTCGTTCGTTCGTTCATTTTTTCGTTCGTTCATTCATTCGTTCGTTCGTTCATTCGTTCGTTCATTTGTTCGTTCATTCATTCATTTGTTCATTCATTCGTTCGTTCGTTCATTCATTCGTTCATTCGTTCATTCATTTGTTCATTCATTCGTTTGTTCATTCGTTCATTCATTTGTTCGTTCATTCGTTCTCTCATTCATTCATTCGTTCATTCGTTCGTTCGTTCATTCATTTGTTCATTCATTCGTTCGTTCATTTGTTCGTTCGTTCATTCATTCGTTCGTTCATTCGTTCGTTCGTTCATTCATTCATTCGTTCGTTCATTCATTCGTTCGTTCATTCGTTCGTTCGTTCGTTCATTCATTCATTCATTCGTTTGTTCATTCATTCGTTCATTCGTTCGTTCGTTCATTCATTCGTTCATTCATTCGTTCGTTCGTTCATTCGTTCGTTCACTCACTCAACTAACACCGACCCAGGGCCCACGCTGCGTGCTCCCCCAGGCTCGGCTCGGAGGCTGCGATGGGACCGAGGCCGTCGGCCGCCGGGGACGCACCTTCAGCTTGTGTTCCCTCTCTTTGGTAACCTTGGTGAGCAGCTTGGCCTTCTGCCGGGTTAGCGCGTCCACCAGCGCGTCGCACTGGGCCACCAGGCAGGCCTCGTAGTCCAGGCCGTTCTCCTGCGGGACGCAGAGAGCTTTAGCGAGAAGACGCTCGGAAACACGGCCAGCACCAGACACACAGGGGCCCACCAGCAAGCCCCCCCCGGCGTGAGCTGTCCCGTTATTAGACTGGAAACAGTGCACATGTGAGTCTCAGCACATCTATAGGACGGAGTGAATATTCAGAGTCATCCAAACCATGTGGGTTTGTGAGGGTTTTCAATGTCATGGGAAAAGCTCATGAGAGAGACCTGAGAAGAAGAAGAGCAGCTGCAAGTGTGTGCAGCGTAATCGCACACTGTATGTGCATGTGTGTGTAAAGTAGTGGAACAACATGTCAAAGGGGTGAGGGGGTCACCTCAGGGGCTGAGATATTGGTGAACTTTTCTTACTTCTTTCTGTTATTCTTTACTTTTCAAAATTTCTGTAACATACTTTTGCTTTCTCTAATCAGAAAACAGTAAAACAAACAAAACCCACGGTTCTTGCTGTAGGATCTGTCTCTCTCAGTTCTAAAAAAAAAAAATCTTTCAACGTCACTCAGGTCAGCCTGGATTCAGACCTCGTGTCATGGGCCGATGGTGTTCAGCCCTCCCACCCCTGCCCCAAGTTCCTATTTGAAGTCCTACCCCCATGACCTCAGAATGGGACTGTGTTTGGAGACAGGGCCTTGAAAGAAGTCAGTTAAATGAGGTCATCAGGCTGGGCCCTGATCCAGTCTGACTGGTGTCCTTACGAGAGGAGATCAGGACACGGACACACACAGAGGGAGGACGGTGTGAGGACACAGGGAGAAGATGGCCATCTGTAGGCCAAGGAGAGAGACCTCAGGAGAAACCACCTCTGCCAACACCTTGATCTTGGACTTCCAGCCTCCAGAACTATGAGAAAATAAGTTACTGTTGTGGAAGCCACTCAGTCGATGGTACCTTGTTACAGCAGCCCCATCAAACGGATACCTCCGGTGTCCCTGAAAACATCAGAACCAGGACAGGAAATGCCTGGCGGCTGAATTCTGTGCTTTCACTTATTAGGAAGGATGGTTTTTATTGGCTGGTTAAGAATTCAGTGCCCTCAGTCCTCTTTCACATCCAGACACCGGAATGCTCTACGGTTCGTGATCTGTGTGAAAGTTCCTCCACGCGTGCATGTATTTATACGCTCTCTCCCCGACAGACAGAGCTCCTGGGGACAGAGGCTGTGCCTTATTGATCTGCGTCGGGCTTGTATGTGACACAGCATGGGTGCTCAGTAAATACATTTGTTTAGTAAATGATGATTTTATATTTTGATGTGTTGGTACAAAAGCACCGTATACAGATACCGCCTAGGGCTACGTGGCCACGCAGAGTGCTGCATTATTTCCACCCAGCTCTCTTTCTAGGATTCTCTCTGAGTTCATGCAAAATCCCTTTCCTATCAGATGTCACAGGGTTGTCAGTGGATTGAGTGGGTGGTGTCCGCAACACCTGAGGCAGTGCAGTGGGACAATTAGGCCTTCTCATGTTCAGCACTGAAAAGTGCCTGCCACGGGGCCTTTCCTTTCCTCTGCTAAGCTTCGTGTACCTCCCGCAGGGACTCCCCTCCCAGCGGGAGCTATGCTCACCTGGATCTGCTGTAGAATGGTCTTCAGCTGAACTAGAAACTCCTTGGCTTCTTTTGCCTTATCGGAAACTCCATTTAAGGCCTGAGACAGTTGGGCCTAAAAGATATCAAGGTTGAAAAGGAAAATTAGGTGTTAAAGGCACTTGGTCTGCACTTCATCATAAAGGCTTGTGTTTATAAGAGGGTGGAACCCAGGAACCGTCCTCACTTATGAAGGGACCGCTGTTGACTCCCAGACTCTATTGCATGTGCTTATTTTTCCAGCAATGGTTGATAAAGTGTTGGTTGACCAACACTCTTCCGTCTGGACCCCAAAGCTGGGTAGAAGTAAGGAGCATTCAGCTAACTGGTTCAGGCTGACAGGACCCAGGACAAGAAGGCAAGTAGAGCCTTGGCCGGGTCTGGCCCCCTCCCCGCTGTAGCAGTTGTACCCCTCCATCAGTAGGACACTCAGACACTTGTGCGAGGGAATCCCAGGTGCCAGGCCACGCTCTGCCCACCCCACCCCTGCACAGGCGCCTTTTGGCCTGAGCGGGATGGGCGGGAAAGGGACCTGGAAGTGAGCCTGAGCCATATGGACCGGGGGTCCCAAGGCATCATGTGGAAGGAGATGATGGTGGCCTCCTCCTTGGCACTAGGGATTCCTCACCCTGCCCAGTTGCTGGGACCCAAAGGCAGAGCTGCAGGCTGGGATCAAATCTATGGCTTTTAGCCTCAGGCTTCTTTTGAATGAAACACATACACACACCGTCGAATTTGTCTTCAAAATCTTGCTATTGAATAGACTGGTGCCCTTGAGTTTTAACATGACTCTCGTGTTTCAAAGTAAAAAGCTGAGGGCAGAGCAAAAACGGGGCCAGAAAGGCTGGGTCATACCTGCTCTCCACTTTCTTTTTTTTTTTTTTTTAATTGGAGTATAATAGCTTTACAATGTTGTTTCTGCCGTACAATGAAGTGAATCAGCTATATGTGTACATATATCCCCCCGCTCAGGGACCTCCCTCCCTCGCACCCCACATCCCACCCATCTAGGTCATCACAGAGCACCTATCTGAGCTTCCCGTGCTATACAGCAGCTTCCCACTAGCTAGCTATTTTACACATGGTAGTGTATTTATGTCAAACCTAATCTCCCAATTCGTCCCACCCTCCCCTTCCCCTGCTGTGTCCACACATCTGTTCGCTACGTCTGCATCTCTATTCCTGCCCTGCAAATAGGTTCATCTGTACCGTTTTTTCTAGATTCCACATATATGCGTTAATTTACAATATTTGTTTTTCTCTTTCTGACTTACCTCACTCTATGACAGACTCTAGGTCCATCGACATCTCTACAAATGACCCCATTTCATTCCTTTTTATGGCTGAGTAATATTCCATTAGGTCTCTGCTCAGATATGATCTGTCAGTGAGGCATCTTCCTTTGCCCTGCTTTATTCTTCTTCATAACGTTCACCACCACCCAACACAGGTTTGTTTCCTGTCTATCTCTCCTCCCGAAAATGCAGGCTCCCCAGAACAGGGACCTTGCCTGGTTGCTCACATGCAGAAAGGGCACCATGCCCATGGCAGCATGAAAGAAATATTTGTTGAATGAATGCATCAATGAATGTGATTCTTTGGACCATATCCATGGTTTTCAAAGTGTGGTTCTTAGACTGACAGCATCAGCATCGTCCAGGAATTTGTTAGAAACACAAATTCTCTGGCCTCACCCCAGTCTTACTGATCAGAAACTGGGGGTGAAGCCCAGGAATCTGTCTTTTAACAAGCTCTCCAGGGGGTTCCGATGCAGTTTGCAATCCACTGGATGGTACAAACATAGCCACGGAGTGGAGGAGGAGACACAGGGAGAAGGGAGGGGCCTCAGACCAGGGTCACCAATGTTCAAGGTGAGGTCAAGGTGAGGTCTGGGCTCTGTCCTGCTGGGAGACGGCTGGGAGCCTCAGGTGTGGCTCAGCAGAGAGGTGGCTTCCGGAGAAGCTCTTCCTTCTTCCACTGGCTTCCCCATGCCCCCCAGCTCAGCTGGTATAGGCCCCTCCCTCCACAGGCACCCGGCGTGGACCACTTTCTGTTGCAATTATCCACGCAGGAAGAATATCCAGTAGACCTTACAGGAACAGCAGAGTATTCTGTGTCTGCTCTAATACAGCTGCCACCAGCATGGGTGGCTCTGAGCACTTGAAAGGTGGCTAATGTAACTGAGGGACTGGATTTAAATTTTATTTAAAATTTTCAGCCACCACGTTTGGCCAGCGGCTGCTGTTCTGGGCAGCACAGATCTTTTTTTAATTTTAATTTTTAATATTTATTTATTTATTTGGCCGCGTTGGGTCTTAGTTGCGGTGCGTGGGCTCAGTTGCCCCGCGGCACGTGGGATCTTAGTTCCCCGACCAGGGATCGAACCCCCGTCCCCTGCACCGGGAGGCAGATTCTTAACCACTGGACCACCAGGGAAGTCCCTGGGTAGCACAGATCTTTGCACCCATCCTTAGAGGGGTCCAGGTCCTTGGGAAGCTCAGCCTGTCCCTGATAACCATGCTCAGGAGGAGCCGGAGAGGTCAGCATCACTCGGGCCCGTCATCAGCGCCCAGAAAAGAGTGGCACCTCCCTCCCCACGACAGTCACCCAGAGCAGAGGGCCCACTGAGGCTGCACCCCTTCCCTCCCCAACGAGGGACCGATTCCCAGGAACCTATACAATCCTTCATGGCGGGGACTTTGTTTTTTTGTCTTTGCCTTTCTAGCCAGGCACTGGCACAAAGCAGGGGCTCAAAAACTGCTCACTGGCTGAATATAAAGCAAAGCAATTGCTCCACTAGAAGCGGATGCTAAGCTAAGACGGGTCCCTGTAGATCCATCACCACGGCGACCACCTTTTCTGGCAAGAGGCTGCATTAGTGAGAGTCCCCTTCCCTCCACCCGGGGAACTGGAGCCAGCGGGGCTCTGTCCCCGCCAGCCCCGGCCTCCCCGCGGCCCGTCCCACCCCAGGGCCTGTGGACCTGCTTCCTGCTTGGCAAGTAGACCCAGGACCTTGGCAAGGAGCCCAGAACACAGTGATCTTTGAAGGCCTCCAGGGACCTTAGGCAAACGCCCAGCTGAAAGGGGAATGATCTCACAGCTCAGTAGACACGGCTCCGGGCCCACCAGACTTGCCCTTGATCTTGCCCTCTGCTTTCTCTTGACGCCGTCCGGCCCCGACCCAGCAGGGTGCTCGCCTGCACAAAGACCTGTGCCCGGTCTGCTGGTCGCCGGGAAGAGCCCGGACACCCATGTGAGGTCCGGTCGCCGTCGAGGGATGTCCCGACAAGCACACACTTGAACCTTTCTTGACCCCAGTTCCTTCCTGTGTGATGTGGCCACGAGACACCTCTCCTTGCCCAGGTGACAGCACTGTGGAAACTGGACCTGGTTATTCTAGTGGCAAAGGAGTCAGGGTTTGAGCGGCGAAGGTGGAAACCATTTCTCAAGGGACAAGTGGTTCACTTATTGGCAACGTGTTATGGGTTCACAGCATATTGTATTTGGCTTCAGTTTTTTGAAATATGCTCTTTTCCACAGGGACTACCTAGGGGCCAGCAGGGGACACTGAAAATTGTGTCTTTCTGGTCTGAGAGAAGAGCCTGCCATCTGAGAAATGAGAATGGATTGTTCTGTCTCTGTGGATGTTGGTTATACTATCCTCTTGGAAAGAAAGGAAATATCCAGACAGAAGATAAATTTTTTTAAATGATTGAATGGATTTTAACTTGAATCAAACATTGTATTTTATGCCTTTTTATTCCTCTAAGGTTAGAACTACATTGCTGCAGAGTCTCTAAGTTTAGACAGACAGCTTAAAAATGTATTTCCAAGTGGGCCAAACCACCTGCTTCCTGGCCTAGCATCACATCTTTGCCTGCATCCCAAAAGAGCAGCTTCTAGGTACATGGGGTAGCTTTCTGCCTTTTCCCTCCCATTCTGGATGGTGTTATAGGGCCTCATACTGCATTAAGCAAGAGAGCTCTGGGCCGGTACAGTCAAATCTTGGCCCTGTCATTCATTAGCTGTGCATCTTGGGAAGATTCTTCATCTCTTTGTTCTATAGGGTCCTCCCCTGTAAGGTGGGAATAACAACCCCTACCTCATACGAGTTCTTACTATTATGCTTAGAAATATAGCCCAAGCTTTCCCGAAATCCTCTTAATTGTTCAGTCTGGGTCTATCATATATGGGTTGTTACGGACTGAATGTGTCCTCCCAAAATCCGTATGTTGAAGCCTTAACCTGCAGTATGATGGTATTAGGAGATGGGACCTTTGGGAGGCAATTAGGTCACGTAGGTGGAGCCCCCATGATGGGATCAGTGCCCTTAAAGAAAAGACATGGGAGAGCTCTTTCCCTCTCTCCTCCCACTGCACTGAGGAAAGGCCCCATGAGGACACAGTGAGAAGGTGGCTGTCCGCAAGGCCCGAAGAGAGCCTCACCAGGAACTAAGTTGGCCGGCAGCTGGATCTGGGATGTCCAGCTTTCAGAACTGTGAGAAATAAATCTCTGTTGTTTTATGGGATTTGCTTATAGCAGCCCAAACAGACTAAGACATGAATTATCTAAATTACCCAACTAGGAACTTTCAGAGATAATTCTCATGTTTGCCACAGACTCTGTGGAGAAGCCCCTAAGTTGTCTCCTTTTATTTATCTTTAAAAATTAATTAATTAATTAATTTGTGGCTGCGTTGGGTCTTCGTTGCTGTGTGCAGGCTTTCTCTAGTTGCGGCAAGCGGGGGCTACTCTTCGTTTTGGTGAGTGGACTCTTCACTGCGGTGGCTTCTCTTGTTGTGGAGCACGGGCTCTAGGCATGTGGGCTTCAGTAGTTGTGTCACGTGGGCTCAGTAGTTGTGGCTCGTGGGCTCTAGAGCGCAGGCTCAGTAGTTGTGGCGCACAGGCTTAGTTGCTCCGCGGCATGTGGGATCTTCCCGGACCAGGGCTCGAACCCGTGTCCCCTGCGTTGGCAGGCAGATTCTTAACCACTGCGCCACCAGGGAAGTCCCAAGTTGCCTCCTTTTAAACTTGGTCTTTGTTCTCTGACATCAGGATTACCCAGTAGAAGTGCAGAAGTTAGGCACCAAGGATCTAGACATGGCTGCCAAATGCCACCTCCTCTTGATGCTTTGCTCGCCTCCCCAAATGGAACGTGCCCTTGGCACTCCTTCCAGGGTGTGTCTCACTCTCCTTGAGACGGGCAGCCCAGGGGAAATGCGTCCGCTCCCCTGTCCTGTCGGTCGCCCTGCAAGCCTGTCCTGTGCACTTCCGTGCAGGCAGCACGGGCCTCACACCTAGAATGTGCTCCGCAGAGATCCAGTCAGTGGATGGATTCTGTTCTAGATTTTGTCTGACTAGCTGCCCCGAGCTAGTCATGTCTCAATCCTCTTACACGCTGGGCTTAATTAAAACGGCCATGTGGCCACTCTGGACCCGCCATTTCTAGGGCATGAAGCCCCATCTGGTCCTGGGCACTGGCAGTCCAACCCTACCCTGCGGATCAAAACTCTTTTCACGACTTCTGGGTATTAACTGTTTCTAGTTAACCGCTGGCACGGATCCTGCCCCGGTTTAGTCCTACTCGACAGAACCTCCGACGCCCTCCCTCCCCCTGCCTCTGCTGGAAGACCAGAGGGTTCCTCCACCTAGGCCTGCTTCCCCTTTCCTGATCCACTTGCCAACGGCTGCAAAAGCCCCGCTGAAGCGCTGGAAAAGCCCTTCGCCAAGAGGCTAGCCACCAAGATACATATGACTGCCCTGGTGGTCAGCCTAAAGTGAGGTTCAGCGACACGGCAGGGGGCCTTGGGTGCCCTTACTACGGAAGCAGATGCAGTGACAAAGCTGGAGACTGCATGAGAGAGTACTATCCCACCCACAGGGACCACACCTGGGGACAGGAGAAGGTGGGTGAGACGGGCACATGGAGGGGGTGAGGGGAGGACCCATACAGGGTGCATGAGACCCCAGCCCTACAGGATCCCCCTTCCCAGTCTGCCCCCATCCAAGGGTCCAGGTTGTAAAGGATGTGTCACACAGGGTGTGAAGCACTGATGCTAGGGCTCCAGCGGAGCAGGGTGGGCCTCGGGTAGAAGTCTACCTAGAGAGCGATCAGATGAGTATTTGCTGGGTGGCAGGCCCCTTCCATGGTAGACTGTGGGTCCCAGGCTGAGGGCCCCCCAGAAGCAGAAAGGGTTTCTGGCAGGAGAACGAGGATCCAGGGGTGATGCAAGCAGCCTCTCTCTTCAGTGGCTGTGACCCGGATTTGGGGGGAGTGCCCTGAGGCAAAACAGCTCCTGTCCCACTGGCCCCCTGTGTCTCTGGCCACTGAGCCAGTAAGGAGAGGTGGGGTTTGAATGGGGGTCTCCAGATGCTAAGGCAGTGCTCTGTTCTGTGCACTGAAGCCACCTCCAACCCCCAGAACCTCCATATGGAGGCCGCTACCATGACTGCCAGCACTGAGACGTGTTGTCTATGAAGACTCCACGGCCCCTGAGACTCCCCCCACGGGACTGATACTCCGAGAGGGGCTACCTTCCCTTGACTCCCCACACTCATTCAGCCCTCCGCATTGCGGGTTCTCATGGTATATTAGCTTCTTGTTGCTGCTATCAAGAATTACCATAAACTTAGTGGCCTAAAGCAACACTGGTTTATTCTTTTATAGTCCTGGAGGCCAGAAATCCAAAGTGAGTCTTACAGGCCAAAATCAAGCTGTCAGCAGGCCTGCTTCCTTCTGGAGGCTCTAAAGAGGGACCCCTTTTCTTTAAAAAAAACATGCCCTTGGCTTTATTTATTTATTTATTTTAAAAATATTTATTTATTTTGGCTCCACTTGGTCTTAGTTGCGGCACGTGGGATCTTTGTTGCCGCAGGTGGGCTTCCCAGTTGTGGCTTGCATGCGGGATCCTAGTTCCCCGACCAGGGATTGAACCCAGGCCCCCTGCATTGGAAGTGTGGAGTCTTACACACAGGACCACCAGGGAAGCCCCGAGAGACCCCTTTTCTTGTCTTTTCCATCTTCTAGAGGTTACCTACATCCCTTGGCTCGTGGCCCCTTCCTTGCATCACTCAGCCTCTCACTTCTGTCCTCGTATCTCCTACGACTATGGCCTTCCTGCCTCCCTCGCACAAGGGCCCTTGTGATGCCCTTAAACCAGCTGAGCAATTAAGGATAAGCTCCTCACCTCAAGATCCTTAATATAATCACACCTGCAAAGTCCATTTTGCCACGTAAGGTGACATGGTCACAAATTCTGGAGGTTGGGACATGCACATCCTTGGGAGCCTTTATTCAGCCTGCCATACCTGGCAACTGAATTGATCTTTTCTTGTCTCATTTCACAGGTGACGGATGAACTGTTCAATGTCTGCTACTTCAGAGGCCTGTGCGCTGGATGAAGTCGTATTGGGCGTACGCAGTGCCGTGTTCCCAGCTCGGGCCAGGTGCCAGGCACACGGTAGGGACCAGAAACCATGCCCCATTGAAGGTCTGTCTCCACCTGCATCCTCAACTCCTTACTGAGGATGTGGGACAGGTGTCAGGATAGGACCCACCCATAGAACTAACACCTACCCCACAAAGACCCTCCCCTAAGGCCAAAACAGGGTGCTTCTTGTGCCACAGGGTAAAACGCAGGCTGCCTGGACCCGGCTGCAACCTGGCATGGTGGCCTCCCCTCTCTTGCCCTGGTACAGCTCTCTGACGCTGATGACCCCGGTCAATAGCTACGGTGATGATGGCAGATGGCATTCACTAAATGCTGACACTAAACTACGTGTCTAATTTTGTTGGTTTCTCACAACCTGTCAGGGGGGTGCTAGCATTTTCGTCATTTTACAGAAGAGGGCACCGAGGCTCAAGGTCACACAGCTAGAAGCTGGTGGATGGAGCCAAGGCTCCGACCAAGGTTTCTCTGAACCCAAAGCCATTGCTCCTAGCACTGGGCTGCCTTTCAGATACTCAACCAAGACAGAGGAAGGAGAAACCCTGATTTCCAGCCAAACCCTCCGTAGGCGGGCTGATGGGGAGGGACAGCCCGTCCTCTCCTGGCGGCATCTTTACTGTCCCTCACATTCTTCCCATTCAGGTGGGGCTGCCTGTCTGTCGAGTGACTTTCTCCATCTCCCCTCCATTAAAGTTTCAAATGTGCAGCTGCCTAGGGAACCAGAGCAACTTCTGAAGTGTCAAAGCAAGGCCCTGTTCAGCCTGGGTGAGGTGGTGGTACCGCAGTGAGGGGTAGCCTCCCGCCCCTGCCCGCAAAGAGGAGGTGCCGTCAGCACTCCCACTGCAGCCCTGCGCGGAGGCAGCCAGCTGGGGCAGGCAGGACCCAGAGGGCGAGTCCTGATGCAGTCGAGGGGTGGGAGGGGTTTATGTGAACAGTCACAGGACACAGAGCTCAAAAAGACGTTTCTCTTTGTGAGTCTGACGCCAGTTTCAACGTGTGGGTTCTTTTCCCCCGCACTAGGCAATTCTCCAGGGCCAGCTGGCTGTCCTACAATTCAACTCAGTTCGGACACTTTCTACCTGGAAAGAGCGTCAGATCCCGCAGGTTAAGGGCTCAGCCCACAGGTCTGTCTCCCCTTCAGCCAATCGCAACTCCAGGTTGTCACCTGTGCTTCTTGCCGAGTGCCCAGAGGTAGGATGTTCCCACACCTCCTCCTTGGGTTTGATGACTTTGCCAGAACTCAGAAACACTTTACTTACTAGATCACCAGTTTATTATAAAAGGATGTAACTAGGAGCAACCAGGTGGGGGAGATGCAGGGGGCAAGGTCTGGGGAAGGGCACAGAGCTTCCCTGCCCTCTCCCCACACCTCCGCGTGTTCCCAGCCCGGAGCCTCTCAGGACCCCATCCTCTCGGGGCTTTATGGAGGCTTCGTTCCATAGGCATGATTGATTAAGTCGTTGGTCATCAGTGATTGATTGAGCTGCCAGCCCGTCTCTCCTCCCCAGAGGTTGGGAGGAGGGGTGAGTGGGGGACTGAAAGCTCCAGCCCCCTACTCACACGGCCGTTCCCCTGGCAACGAGTCCATCCTTAGGTTACCTGAGGCTTTCCAACAATCACCTCATTATAAAAGATATTTTATCCCTCTCATCACTTAGGAAATTCCTAGAGGTTTAGGAGCTCTGTGCCAGGAACCGAGATGAAGACCAAATATATATTTTATTATAAATCACAGTATGACACTATTACACTGGGAGGCTGTGTAATGCAAGAATGGAGAGGTCGGGGGAACATGTAAGCAGCTACACTCTGGGGGAGAATAAAAGGAGGGTTTGCTTTTATCTGCAGAGGGTACGCCCAGCGATTCACTCTGCTGTCCCTAAAGCTAGGTTCCCTGTCCCTCAGCCTAACTGCCTTCCCAGGGCTCCAGGGGGAGCAATTAGGAGCCTCTGTGCATCAGCCTGCCAGGAGAGCTAGCCGCCCTGCTCCCGCGCTTCTGGGGCACACGGTGAAGGACAGCCGAATTTTCACCGAGTGTCTGGCACACTCACTCAGCACAGAGGAGGAGGCTGTGAAATGGGGCCACGGGGCATTTCCTCTCCCCTTTTCCTCCTCCACTCACTAATAGGTGTTGGTTTTTTAAATTCGTGGCTGATGATAATCCCGAAAATGTCCTAATCCTTTGACAGAACAGCAGGAATAAAAGAGTGATGTGGAGAACTCGTTTAAGAAAATCAAAAGTCAGGGGCTCCTGGATAAGCAGAGAAACTACCTTTGAAGAACCCTCCTGAGAGGCCTGAGCACTGCGACCACTCACTTTCCACCCAAGCAGGCGGCCACCGCGCCCTCCCATGATCAGTCCCCCTCCCCACTGGGGAAGTCTGAATCGATGGAGGCAGATATTCTCCCTGCATCTTCTCAAATGCTCCCTCCTGCCAAGGGGTCCCAAGGACCCAGCCCCTGGGACACCAACAGCTAACACAGTGGTGACCTCCTGGCCTTGTCACTTGCCCGGGGAGCTTCTGAGCTTTCCTCTCTTAGGTTTATCTTCTGTTTAAGACTCATATGCCCGTTAAGATGAGCAGCCCAACTGGCCTTGCTGATTCCGCAGATGTGGACGTCATGGGCGTGTGTAGGTACAGGCCTCTGGCAGGAGGAGAGAAGCAAAGCGGCCAGAGCGCTACCTCTCCATCATCCAGCCCTTCCCAACTCAAGGCTGCACCCTGGGCAGCCTCAAGGGGACGTGTCATGGGTTGAATTATGGCCGCCTCAAAAGACGTGTCAGAGTCCCAACTCTTAGGACCTCAGAATGTGACCTTATTTGGAGACAGTGTCTTTACAGAGGTATGCAAGTTAAAATTTGGTCATTAGGGTGGGTCCTAATCCAATGTGGCTGGTGTGCTTATAAAAAGGGGATATGTGGACACAGAGACAGATGTACACAGAGGGAAAACGCCACGTGGAGATTGGAGTTATGCTACCACAAACCAAGGAACTGCCAGAGGCTGGGAGAGAGGCCTGGAATAGATCCTTCCCTAGAGACTTCAGGGCCCTGTGACACCTTGATCTCAGACTTGGCCTCCAGAACTGTCCCTCGTAAAACGGTGTAGTATTTGCATGTAACCCACACACATCCTTTCACATACTTTAAATCATCTCTAGATTACTTAAAATACCTAATACCATGTAAATGCTATGAAAAGAGTTGCCAACATGTGGCTAATTCAAATTTTGCTTTTTGGAACTTTCTGGAATTTTTTTCCTCACTAATTTTGATCCACAGTTGGTTGAATCCTCGGATACAGCGGGGCAACTGTGCCTTGATACACTCATATCACACACTAATACAAAAAGGTTTAAAGTGGGAGGTTCCCAGCTGTCCTGCTTAAATCATAAACCAGGATAGACCCTGATCTGTTCTGTCCTGCCTGGAAATGCACTCCTCCTTCAGTAAGAAATTCTGTCTTTGCTGGAATCTCTCTCCTCCTGGCCCTTGGGGCTCAAGGTCTCCTCTCCTGTGGCTCTTGCTAAACAAGGTGGGAACCCTTCAGCCTGGCCGTCAAGACCTTCACCCAGTCACTGGGTGATTCGTCAACAGACACCTGTTGGCCACCTACAGCTGAGGAGGCCCAGTGGTGTGCCGGGGGGGTCAGCACCTCCGCCCTCCCTGGGGCTTTTGAACCCAGACCCCGCCTTCTGGCAGATCCGCTCCCCTCGCTTCCTCCCCTGCATTGTGAGCCTTGTCCCAGCCATCACTTGCCCTCACAATGCCCACCTGGAGCCCTGGATCAGCCTGCCCAAGGCCAGGTGCACGTCTCCTCTTCCGTGAAGTCTTCCTGGACTCCATGGGACTGTGGGATCCTCCTCTCCTCTGCTCCCCCTTGGCCTCTTGCTTACCCCCAATTTTAGTCCTTGTCACCGTCTGTCTGGTATCTAGTTACTTGTCCACTGGCCCTCACTGGAGCGAGGCTCCTCCAGTGACACGTGAATTCATCTGTGTGCCCAGCGCGGGGCCTGCACACAACAGGCGCTCGCTGGCTCGCTCGCGTGGCTTGTGAATTGACTGAGTTTAGTGCCGTGTGCTCTGGGGCAGCAGAGAAGCAGCGGTGAGTCTTGGCTCCCTCGGGCGGGGTCCCGGGGTGCAGCTGGAGGCGTCTAGCTTGACTTCTGGGGGCTCCGACGCCTGGCGCCTGTGGCGACCCCGCCTCACCGCCTGGCCCGTCCGGCCCATCCTGCTGGGCCCGGGGCCTCTTCCCGGGGCTTCTCCCTGGGGGCCCCGCCCTGGTGGGATCTCCTGAGCACCACTCCTTCCCCACTTCACTTGAGTAAAAATAGAGCTGGATACCCTCTGACTTTCCTCCCTCGGTCCCTCCAAAGTGGTGGGTGGGATGCAGGGTGGTCCAGGGATGCAGGGTAGTCCAGGGGATGAAGGTTTGAGATCACAGAGTTGTGAATCCTGACAATGGGGGAAGAGGGCCAGGAGTGGATGAGGTGCGACTACACGGTGGCTGGTTTGACATCCCCCGTTCCCACCCCCGAGCCAGCCACTCAGGCTTTGGCGGACGGGAGGCGGTGACGGGGGCAAAGCTCCCCAGAAGCTCAGTTCAGCCTCGCACTAAGCAGGCCGGAGAGTGGACTAAGCTCCTGGACCTGCTAGCCACGTGCCTGGAAGCCTTGCCGTGTGCGGACTGGATTGTAGAGTCAAGGGCTGAACTCAAACCCTGATTCTATGTGACCAAGTTTCTTTGTGAGCCTTTGTGTCCTCGCTGTGAAATGGGGGCAGTGCTATGCACCCCAAGGGCTATTGCAAGGTTTAAGAGAGAGCCTGCGTGGAGAGCCCTGGGTTCAGGAGCTGGCACTCTAGTGACGGGGGTTCTGAGCATAATGAGATCCCAGAGGGGGCTTCTCCAGACCATCGCAGCCACCGCTGCTTCCCTGCTGTTGGCCATCCATTAACTTTCCTAATGGTACTTTTGTTTGGCTTTGAGAAATTGCCTCTTTCCCTCTAGGTACCATCTGGTAGGACTGGGGTCATGGCCCCAATACCACTGTCGTCACCCAACAAGGGGCAGGCACATGCCCTGCTCTAGCTGGGAGTATGCCAGCTCCTTGGAACTCAAAACTGAGAAAGGGGCAAAGAAACGCAGAAATACAGGCATTTGTTCTATAGGTCCCTGACCAGACTCCTGGGAGTAGACCATTCTTGTAGCTCCTGCTTCTTAGGGCTCGAGAAAGCCTTTGGAACCAGAATGCCAGGTTTGGATCCCGACTCACATCCTCTGTGTCCTTGGGTGAATTGTTTAATCTCTTCCTGCAGGAGGTACCTTGTGGTGTTATCGTGGGATTAAGTGAGTTGCTACATGTGAGGTGCTAAGAACAGAGGCTAGCAAACATGCAGGGCTGTATGTGATCCCTGGTGTAATTTTGAACATGGCTCTCAAAGCTCCCTCGTATTCTGTAAATGCTTAGAAACAAGCATTTTATTTTTCCAGTAAATTTTCTTCAATTCAAGTGAACCAGAGTTGGTTTCTTTTGCTCTAACTGGCTAGGAGGCTAAGCAAACACAAAGATATCTATGCTGTAATTAGTGATTCATGCTGCAGCTGCATAAGCTCAGTCCCTCTGGAGACGGTTGATGGCAAGAGGCCTCTCCTCCTCCCTGGCCACAGCTCAGCTTCAGACTCCGATTCCCCAAAATGCTGACAACTTAGGAGTTCTCGGTGAGCTCCTGCCCCAGGTGTGCAGGGGGAACAGTTCAGCTTGTCAACAAGGACCTTTAAGCTGCCAGTATTGATCTTTCAGAGCCACCAACCAAACTTCCTTGGTTAGGACTTAACGCTGAGGTCAAAAATGAGGCAGGCATGAGGGGAACTGGCTACATCACTGCATGTACCCGTGGGCACACGGTTGCATCCCATTCTGATAAGAGGGTCAGTTAGTGCCAAATGACCCTCAAGAGGGACTTCCCTGGTGGCACAATGGTTAAGAATCTGCCTACCAATGCAGGGGACACGGGTTCGAGCCCTGGTCTGGGAAGACCCCACATACCGCGGAGCAACTAAGCCCTTGTGCCACAACTACTGAGCCTGCGCTCCTAGAGCCCGTCAACGAGAAGCCCGCGCGCAGCAATGAAGACCTAACGCAGCCAAAAATAAATAAATAAATAAATAAATAAATAAATAAATAAATAAATAAATTTACAAATGACCCTCAAGAGCTCACATGTGCGGGAACCAGACCCAGAATAATTGGAAATTCCATGTCCCCCCCCAGGGCGTGGGCTTGTCAGTTCCTGTTGGAATGAACAGGCAAGGGCAGCAGCCTGTACCACCTTCAAGACACAAGCCACCTCAGCACGACCTGCCAGGCAGCTCCATCCCGCGACACCCTTGCATCTCTGTTCACCTGCCTGATGTGGTCTCCCCCTTGCTTTGCCAGCACCCACAAGTCATCATTCGAAACTCAGCTCAGACATCCCTCCCTCATGCTGCTTCCCCTCCCTGCCACCCCCTCAAGGCTGGTGGAGATGCTCCTTTTCTGGGTCCCCGTGCCACCCCACACCTCATTATAGCGTACTGTCATCATGCATTTACCCTTTCTTCTGCTCAGTTGTGTGGTCTTACAGGATGGGTACCCTGGTCTGCTTCATCTCTGTATGAGCTATCGGTGTATAGTCAATAAGTATTTGCTGAACAGATGCATTAATTAGTTATTTTTTTATTGGACAATATGGCGGAGAAGTTTATAAAATGAACCAAGGAACAGAAGCAAGGACCAGAGTTCCATTTCTGCTTTGCATCTGACATGCAATGTAACGTTAGACTGGTCATGGAATTTCACTTCTTACACTTTGGGGGTAACTTACTATCAAAAAGGATTATATAGCCCTCATTTGTCACTAACCACGTAGAGATATTAGGAGGAAAACAAGCTTGCGAGGTACACTACGTGTCTCACACTGTCACTTTCAAACTTGCTCAGGAAGTGGTAGATTTATGTTTCTCTCAAAAGAGAACACATGGATTTTAAGCAAAATGAAACTATCCAGAAAAAGGTTCAGAGTAAAGACAAGAAGTTCAGAGAAGACCCAAGTAATCAAAAAGGCATCCTTTAGTCACCTCCAGACAGCATGCCCGATTCCAGGAGCTGTATGTGTGACAGGGAACGCCTGTCTCTCTATGGTTGAGGGATCATGGAAAAAGCCCAAATTAAAAAAAAAAAAAATCAGGTATGAAAGAAATCTAGGTATGGATCTAGTAGAGAACACTGCTAAATTTAAAAAAGTGTTTCAGGACTTCCCTGGTGGCGCAGTGGTTAAGAATCGCCTGCCAATGCAGGGGACACGGGTTCGATCCCTGGTCTGGGAAGATCCCACATGCCGCAGAGAAACCAAGCCAGTGAGCCACAACTACTGAGCCCACATGCTGCAACTACTGAAGCCCGTGTGCTTATGGTGAGGGCTAGTCCTCCTCTGTCTGTCAGGCACGGCTGCTCCAGGAGCCTTCTGAGACATTCCTCCCAAAAGTCTGCTCCATGGACCAAAAGACCCAGAGACCTTCAGCATCCTCTAAAGGAACTTGGTGTCCTTCCCAACCAGTATTCTTTGGCTCCACAACACAGCCCACAAGCACCGCACCCCATGCCCGTCCCCTACCCAGTCCCCAGGAAGACACTCCTCTCCCTGCCTCCAGATGGGCTACTTCCTTCAGCTCACAGCCCTGGCCTCCATCTTCTATCAGGGCTGGGACAATCTGCCTTAATCTCCAGGAAGAGGCCAAAAATGCAAAAGCTATTGATTTGGTTCCTGGAAGTTGTATAAAGCAAGGCCAGCAGTGTTGGTCTGGTTGTAAAAAGAGAAGACACACTGGTCTTTTATTTCTTATAAATCGCTGTTCTCTAGGTGTTGCTTTCTCCTGGATATTTACAAGGAGAAGGCTGCTCCATGGGACCCACAGCTCCCTCTGCTTGTCTCTGTCTGCAGAAATCTCCCTATGTTGGCATCCCCAGAAGCCTTTGCAGCCTCCTCTCCTTCTCTCGTGGCTCCGCAACAAGAGAAGCCACCACAATGAGAAGCCCATGCACCACAACAAAGAGTAGCCCCCTCTTGCTGCAACTAGCAAAAGCCCGCGTGCAGCAACGAAGACCTAAAGCAGCCAAAGATAAATAAATTAAAAAAAAAAACAACTGTTTCCTCATTCTTCTGCAACCAAAGGAAAAGATAGAAATATTTTGACCAATAACCAGGGCATGGCTCAGGCAAGAGACACAAGACAGTGAAATGGAAAGAGTGTGGTTGTATTAGACAGCCTCAGCTTGGTAAGCTGCAGTAACAAACATCCCCCACCAACTCAGAAGCTTCCAACAACAAAGGTTTACTTCTTGCTCACACTGGATGCCCATTGCAGGTCACATGCCCTCTTTGTTTCAGGATCCAAGCTAAAGGAGCATATCCCATATTTGAGACATCCTAGCCTCATAGCAGAGGAAAAGGAGCTATGGCAGAAACACACCTTGGCTGTTAAAGCTTCTCCTGGGAGGTAGCACACATCACTTCCTCTATCATTCATTTGCCTGAGCAAGTTACACAGCCCAGCCTTATATCAATGGAGAAAGAAGTACAGCTCTCCCACAAGGAGAGCAGAAAATATTTTGAACAAATAATTAAATCTAGCAAAACGGTCTCTGGAGTCAGGCACACTTTGGCTTTCCTTTACTAGCCATGTGCTCTTGGGCGAGTTCTTACTCTCTTATTAGAATCTACATGCTGGGGATTATACTACCTACTTAGTTGTGACAATTCAAATCAAATAACACATTAAA
This sequence comes from Eubalaena glacialis, assembly GCF_028564815.1. Taxonomy (NCBI): domain Eukaryota; kingdom Metazoa; phylum Chordata; class Mammalia; order Artiodactyla; family Balaenidae; genus Eubalaena; species Eubalaena glacialis. The sequence continues at coordinate 89,767,458 of NC_083716.1, forward strand.
ACATGTGACTTTTTTCTTCCTTCCCCTGGGTCACCCAACCCCTCCTTCTACCATTGCCTTCTCTCTCCATCCTGCTGCTGACGCCAGTGCGATAGGTTTGGCAGGAGAGTGTTTGCGAGAGGGGCAGGAGAGGAACATGGCACCCGGGGAGACATGGAGCAGTTGAGAATTGCTTCTTATTTATTTATTTATTTATTTGGCTGTGCTGGGTCTTTAGTTGCAGCACTTGGGATCTTCAGTTGCGGCATGTGAACTCTTAGTTGCGACTTGCAAACTCTTAGTTGCAGCATGTGGGATCTAGTTCCCTGACCAGGGATCGAACCCAGGCCCCTGCATTGGGAGCGTGGAGTCCTAGCCACTGGACCACCAGGGAAGTCCCAAGAATTGCTTCTTAAAGACAAGACCCTGGCTTCATATTTCAGGGAGAGGTAAGAAATAAATCCCTAAAATGTTTTAATATTTGTATAGGACTTTATCCTAAAGGGAATAATAGGATAAGCATCCAAAGATGTATGTACAAGAGCGGTCATCGCATTATTAAAGATAGTAAAAATTTGTATATGATCTTAAATGTTCAGGAATAATGATTAAATCAGTGATGCTTTATCCACATAAATGAATACCCAGCATCCATTAAAATGGCAACGTGTTTCTATATTGATGTAGAACAATCTCCATAATAGATTGTTCAATGCAAAGAAAAACATTATACCAAAAGCACATGTAAGAAGAGCTCATTTATTAAAAACTTATATAATATATATATGTGGCATATATATGATCGTTATTAAGGTAATTAAATAAATGTGTGTGTGTATCACACATGTAAGAATTGTAAGAGTATAGGTGATTTTTCACATTTTTCTTTGCATCTCCTCTGTATTGTCTGAATGTTTAAAAATAATGCATATTATTCTTTTATAATTAGAAAAAACAATAAAGTTACTTTCATTAAAAAAATTCATACGTTACTAAGATCTCATTTGAAATTTCTACCCTGGGCAGCTAAGCAATTTTACAACTGAAAACAGTCACATGCTCTTTCCCCAAATGCCCTCTGATTCAGGACATTTGAACTTCAGAACAATGTCTTGATGCAAAAATATCGTTTCTTATTACAACCCTGGATGGCTAATATTTTCAACATAATTGATTGTGGTCATCTTCATGAGGGCTCAGGGAAAAGTCGCAAGGATGACAAGGCTCCCTTTGAGAGCCTCCTCTCTCATCCAACCCCTCTCCTGCTCTCCACCCAGAGTCTCCAGGGCCCTCGCTGCCCACTCAACACTACAGCCCCTCTCCCACCTCAAAACCTTCATTCTCCCCGACCCACGACCGGAATCTGAACTCCCACTCACCTTAGTGTGCCTAGTCTCTGCTCGAAAACAATTCAAATTCAATCCAGCCAAACATTTTCACAGGGTACAAGGAGACAAACCGGCTTCCTCTGCCTGGTTGGTAACTTGCAATTGTCTTTCACTGTCCTGATCCTCAGTGCCTCCGAATGTGACTTATAGGGTCACTGCAGGTGTCGTTAGCTAAGATGAGGTCATAGTGGGGTAGAGTGGTCCCTCATCCAGTATGACTGATGTTTTTAGAAAAAGGGAAATTTGGACACAGACACACACACAGGGGGAAGACTGGAGGTATGTAGCCACAAGCCAAGGCACCGCCTGAAGCCAGGAGAGAGGCCTGGATCAATGGCTTCCCAGAGCCTTCAGAGGGAGCACGGCCCTGTGACACCTTGATCTCTAACTTCCAGCCTCCAGAGCTGTGAGACAATAAATTTTGGTTGTTTTAAGCCACCCAGTTTGTGATAATTTGTTACAGCAGCCCCAGGAAACTAGTACACTATGCACAGTTTTTATTGCTATTCTAACACGTGTTCTTTCATATATATTCACTAAATGGAATCATATTACACATAGTCTTTCTCTACACCATAAAATGGGCTTTGGGTTCTTTAGAGAAGAGGGGACACGGCCAAGCTGCTTGTACCTTCAGGAAAGAAGTTGGGGGTTACAATAAACTGAGTGCCCTGCAGCTACCATGCGTACCTTTACTTCATCTCGCTTCGTCCTCATACATTTCAAGTGTGGAAACTGAGGCTGAGAGACATTAAGAGACCTATCTCAAGACATAGCTCCAAACTGAACCCAGAGCTTTTGATTTCAATCCAAATCCTTCCCGTGATATCAGTCAGTGATGACCAGAAGGTTGGAGCGGGCAGTCCTAGGATAGATCTCTCTAGCACCTGTTCACGTGGTGTGGTGAAGAGGCCCCACCAAGGGGACAACTGCGTCATTAGGGTGATGGCTGCGTCTCAGCCCTCCCACAAGAGGGCTCCTGGGAACAACCTCAGACCCTGAGACAGTCGCCTCTTCTTCCCCACCGTGCTTGGCCTTGACACTAACAATAATCACGATGGTGGGGCTGATTATGATTCTGGCTTTCTTTCACCGAGCACTTACTATGTGGTGTGCGCTGCCATGAGTTCTTTTTGTTTATTTATTTGGTTGCGCTGGGTCTTAGTTGTGGCAGGTGGGCTCCTTAGCTGCAGCTCGCGGGCTCCTTAGTCGCGCAAACTCTTAGCTGCGGCATACATGTGGAATCTAGTTCCCTGACCAGGGATCGAACCCGGGCCCCCTGCGTTGGGAGCACGGAGTCTTAACCACTGTGCCACCAGGGAAGTCCCCTGTCATGAGTTCTTAAAATGTATGATCTCATTCCCTGGCAAGTGGTAGAGTTTTAGGAGAGTTGTCTCTGAAGCGAACTTTCTTATTTGGTGCATTCTGCTACCTCTGGAGCACTAAAGAGTTCGGGAATGGCAGTCTAGTAAACTGAGACTCAATCTATTCTCTGGACAAGATGTAACAGCTAACATCTGGGAAAAATCCCACCAATATTTCCAGCTGGCTTCTGTCTTCCCACGAGATCAGCCGATTGTTTCCAAAACCATTAGCTCATCTAATGGGGGAGGGGTGCACCATGCTAATGAGTGTGAATGGCTCTCTTCAATAAGGGGCCCAGAAAAATGCATAATTCCTCCTGCCCTCATTTTCCACACTGTTCCCTGGAGTGCCCCCTCCTGCATGAATCACTCTGTTCCATGAAGCTAAAAGGGACCCCACTGGAATAGTCATTTACGGTGTTGATATTAGAATACATTTTGGTGTTGTCACCATTCACTTATTAAATGGATGCTTCTTGTGGCTTACTGGGTGCCAGCTGCTCCGCTGGGTACTGGGAGTACAAAGGCTTCCTTCGTGGCGCAGTGGTTAAGAATCCGCCTGCCAATTGAGGGGACATGGCTTGGAGCCCTGGTCCGGGAGGATCCCACATGTCACGGAGCAACTAAGCCTGTGAGCCACAACTACTGAAGCCTGCACGCCTAGAGTCCATGCTCTGCAACAAGAGAAGTCACTGCAATGAGAAGCCTGCGCACTGCAATGAAGAGTAGCCCCCGCTCACCGCAACTAGAGAAAAGCCTGCGCGCAGCAACGAAGACCCAATGAGGCCAAAAATAAATAAATAAAATAAGTTTATTAAAAAAAAAATAAATAAATAAACTGAAAGCAGGATCTCAAAGAGGTATTTGCCAAAAAAAAAAAAAAAAAAAAAAAAAAAAGAGTCATTCAGATCATGTTCCAGTGGTAGCAAACCAGCCTGGGATAGGATGGTAGGCGCACAAAGCCCCCGGACCGGAATCCTGACTTTGTCCTTGTACAAAGGCCATTCACGGGGCAAAGCCACGTGATGTTTTTTATCACCCGTAACCCAAACTGCCTCTTCATTGGGATCAGGCCAACCCCAGTCACTGGCAACCATAATAGGATGGTTTTTGTGACAATCATGTCTGATGAGGACTTGTCTCAGAGTTTTCTATCCATGGTCAAATTACAAAAAAGGACACTCTCCTTTTTGTTTGGATACCTCCTTCCTTTCACCTCTCCAAATCCTACCAGCACTTTGAAACCCAACTCAGCTCCAATGCCCTCTGTGCAGCCTTCCCTGCAGTCTGCCATCGATCTGGCTCTGCTCTGCGCCCATTTACACTTAGGGTTTAGCCCCAGTTATCTGCTCTCTGGTACTGTTCTTTATTTCTTGTGAGGAAATGGAGAGACAGGTCCTCCTGCCCATCTAAAAGGCTAGAGCTAATGACCAGTGCAAAATCGCCTTCTTTATCAACCTTTTCCCAAGTTCCTTCCGCCGCTGCCTTGCTCCTTCTTTTCCCATACAGTTTCCTCACTTCTTTTTTGACCCCCTTCTCCTCTTAACTTAGCAAAGCAAATCGAGATGTTCAAAAGGGTTTTGCTGCCAGGTTTTACTGGCAAACAGGATAAATATAACAACCTGGGAAAAGAATGCAAATTTACAAGAACCTCCAAAAGGATTATAGCCAGGCTATCCCTGTTCTTCACTGAAATTTAAATGAAGCCAACGTTTAATCTTTCTTAGGCTCTCAAGCTAGCTGTCCCTTTAAAGGTGGTTTCTGGAATCCATTTCTCCCACCGTTCTCTCACCACTCTCTCCAGATCCCGAATGTTTTCTGTGAGTCTCAGATGCTAAAGGATGGGTAATTCAAGTTCCCTCACTTTTATCAGAAGTGGTGTCACAGTTCTCAAGGTCCCTCTGCTTCGTGTGAATATACGTTCATCCCTGGTGCTCGACCAGCAGATAATAAGCTGTTTGAAAGTAGGAACTCGATTTTCAATATCTTTTTTAACATCTCACACAATGCTGTACCTTTAAGTCTCTCCTTTCTTTCCCAACTAATAAAACTCCTACCCATCATTCACGACCCCAGCTCAAACACTATCTTCTCCTTAATCGCCCGCTCACTACCCTTTCCCCTTCCCCTTCCAAATCTCCAGGCGGAATTAACTGCCTTCTCCTCTCTCGTCCCTCATCAGTTTATTCACATGACAAATATGGCACTTACTCCACTTTTTTATATTGTCTGTACAAACATTAGGTTGGAGTAAAATCATCCTCTCCTCCAGTCGTCTGTGAGCTCCCTGCAGCCTGTTTCAAGTGTATCCACAGCCCTTGGCACAGCCTGTGGGTTACAGTAGGTGCCCAAGGCATGCTTGTCCAGTGGAATGTTTCAGTTGCATCATACAGAGTCATGAGATGCTGTTTGTCTTCCACGTGCTAGAGGAGACACAAATGGACTCAGGAATGAAAGCCACCTTAGCTGTCCTCATACTTCCTGTGGCCCACACCACAGACATTCCACCACCTTCCTCACCACCATCACCATCACGCCATCCAGAAAAACCCCGAGGTCTGTGTACCCCAACCGAAGCAAGGAGTTCGGAGAAGCAGAGGAGCTTGGAGAAGTTACCCATAATGTATACAAGCAGAAATCACTTGAGGAACTACCTGCATTTTGATTTAATCTTCCTGTTGGGAGATAACTTTGCTCTCTTGGGTTTTTACAAGTGTTGTCAGTGAGGCACTGATTGCTCTCTGTTCTGGCTATCTTTCCAAGGATGTCTGCATAAACGACCTTGGAAACTGGACTTGCTGTCTCCCTCTGGAGCAAAGAGCTCGGTGCTTACTGCATTTTACAAAAGATTCAGCTCCCCTGAGCTCAGGTTCCTCTTCCGTAATGCAACCTACTGTGTGTGTGGGTGTCATCTGGCTCTCTTCCCATCACCCTGGGGGAACTGGGCTCGGGGAAATGGCACAGACGTGCTGATTCTCTGACTGCTGCTGCTGCTGTGAGTGATAAAACTTCCCTCCAACTCTGACCCAGGAGTCTCACGTCTCCTGCCCACATCCATGAACTGTGGCAAGAGCATGTGTTAGCTTGCACACAGGCAAAAATCTCAAAGCTCTTGTGGTTCCTGACACCCCTCAGCAGGGTCTTCTGGCCTTAATGTGCCCTGACTTCCCTTCTGAACATCTTCATATTCCCAACAAGCTACAGGGGTGGAACCCTGCCGGGCTGTGTGGAGGACAAATATTCATCAGTGATAAGCGGCAAATACGTGTACAGGAAGCTGGTTTGAGAAGTGATAATCATACCCTCAAAACAAACTGAGTTATGTGGTGATATTCACATGAAAGATGTGAACCAGGACACATGATCCTGCTGTCAAGACCAGGCACAGTCATTTTGGAGTTTCTTTATTATAAGGGACTAAAAGGGAGAAGGGAGCAGTCATGTGTCCCAGTGACTAGGAAAGTCCCTGTTTCTTGATCTGAACATTTCAAACAGTATTTAGCTTTTGTAACAGTGACTGGGCACTGCTCAGAAGTAGGGGACTATCTTTTTTTTTTTTTTTTTTAATATTTGTTTATTTATTTTGGCTGCGCCGGGTCTTAGTTGCGGCACTCAGGATTTTCGTTGAAGCATGCGGACTCTTAGTTGCGGCATGCATGTGGGATGTAGTTCCTCAACCAGGGATTGGCCCCCTGCATTGGGAGTGCAGAGTCTTACCCACTGGACCAACATGGAAGTCCCAGTAGGGGACTATTTTAATGAGGTTTTCCAGAAGTTTCTTGTTCCCTGTGGTTTTATTCAAGCAGGCGACTCATTTATTTATTAACCTAGTTAGTTCAAAAGGGATTTAAGGCAGCTTGCAAGGGTCTATAGAATTCAAGATTGCATAAATTAAAAGAAAGAAAAACAAGGGTGGGAGCATAAAATGGAGTCAGAAATGAGGCTCAAAATTTGTAACATAATTACATCCATTGTGTACACACAAAATATTTGGCTCTAAGCATTTTAGCGGCCAAAGAGAAAAGTGAAACCTGACCATTGGCACAATCTAAAGTGTCTATTAGATTAAAAAAGGGAAACATTTGCACCCCAGAGCTGGCTTGAAGGAGAGATGTGACAGTCACCACAGGAAAGTACAAAGCCCTACCAGGACCCTTATCCCCTCCAGAACAAAAACCTTAAGCCACTGGGGGCAAGCAGCAAATCCTGTCCCTCCCCCCCATCACCCCGAGCAAAGTGAAGACCCCACGTGGCTGGAGATAGGGAAAAGAAAAAACCCAATCTTCCTGGAGAAGATGCAGGAAACACTCATGGGTCCAGACCATTCAAGGCTTCCTATTGCTGGGGAAGGGGCAGGACAACTGAGAAGATGGAAGGGGACTAATCTGTTGACTTGACACAGCCTAGGAAAGAATCAGTGAACTTAAAGAGAGGTCAATAGAAATGAATGAAACTGTAACAGAGGCAAAAAGAATGACTACAGGAAAAAGAACAGAGCATCCAAGAACTGTGGAACAATATCAAACAATGTAACATACGTGTAATTGGAATCCCAGAAGTATGAGAGAGAGAGGGCCGAGCAAAAGAATCATCGGAAGAGATAATAGACGAAAAATTTCCAAAAATAATAAAAGACATCAGACCACGAGTCCAAGAAGCTCAGAGAACCCCAAGCAGCATGTGAATGCATACACTTCTCTCCATTTCTGCTGCTTCCCTCCTAGTTCAAGTCCCCATATTTATAGCCCAAGTGACTCTCATAGCCTAGGAAGTGGTCTTCCTTCCCCTACTCTTGTCCTCCTACCACACATTTTCCTACTGCAGTCAAAAAGATCTTTTAAAAAATAGGGGACTTCCCTGGTGGCACAGTGGTTAAGACTCCGCGCTCCCAATGCTGGGGGCCCAGGTTCGATCCCTGGTCAGGGAACTAGATCCCACATGCGTGCTGCAACGAAGAGTTTGCGTGCCACAACTAAGGAGCCCACGTGCCACAACTAAGACCCAGTGCAACCAAATAAATAAATTTTAAAAATATATATATTTAAGAAAATAAACATCGCTCCCCAGCTTAAAGTCCTCTAGTCACCTCTCTTTGCATTTACCATAAAATCCCATCTGTTCCCTGTGGCCTGCCAGGCCCTGCGTCCTCTGGACCCTGCCTGTGTCTCTGCTCCTGTACCTTATCCACCTTTTTCATTGTCCTCCAAAGGCACGTTTCTGTCCTTCAAACACAGTGGGTGTCCCCCAACTCTCGTTCTCGGTTCTTGCTCTCCCTGTGAAGCGAGCTGCCTTCAGAACTGTGCTGGGCTGGTTACTTCTCAGCCAATCTTCAAGTCTTGCTTTTCCAACCTTCCCCCTGAAGAAGTCTGCCCAAATGCTTTTTATCACATTATTTTACTTCCATCGTAGTACTTATTACTATCAGAAATTCTCCAATTTATTTACTTGTTTATGCATGTGTTGATTTTCTCTCTCCTGTGACTAGATCTCTGTTCTTTGAGGGAAAAGGCCCTTCCATGGCCTTGGTGCTTACAATGGTGCCTGGTAGGATACCGGCATTGAAAATTTAAGTGTTGACTGAATAAGGAATTAGGTCGATTGAAAAATAAATACTCATTAGCGGCACAAGCTCAGGGAAACGACTTACAGGTCAAGAGGCATCATCAGTTTTTAAGTTATCCTCAGTGAGTGCTAGAGCTGACTTTTAGTCATGTGGGTACACAGCTCAGCTGATAGGTAGCCAGACATTTTGGTAACACATTATTTATGGACTGATGTAAGCCACAATTTTCTGCTTTAAAGAGGACTGTCATTTATGATTATTCATATTTTATTGGTTTCTTGGTTTTATAGATATCACCCAGAATCAAACGATAAAGAAGAACTGGGAGATTGGATAAGTACAAATATTTGCCAAAATTTCCTAACACAACCTTGACCTATTTTTTTAAAACTATGCGCAGTCTGGATAGACTTTTCAGACGACATGTGACCAAGGCCCAGACCCTCCTGCTGGAGGGGTCCAGATTCCAGTCTGTTACATCTGTCATTTAGACCCCTTCCAATTCCCTCACATGTTTCTGTCCCTTGTGGATCCTTGCCTACTCTTCCCTGCAAACCACTTCTTCCCTCTGCAGCCACATGAAAAATGAAGAGACAGAGCTATTTGATCTTTTAGATTCCCTCCAGCACTCAAGTTCTTTTATCCTATTTGCTCCAAACAAGATGAATTGTGTCCTCCCCACCCTTTTATCTTCCTTTTCTGCTGCCCATCTCAGTTGAATAAGGGAGGGGTTGTGGCCCCACTCTCTGTCCCCACTTTCTAGACTAGGTGTACGCTAACCCTATATTTTTTTCATTCCTAATTACTCTTTAGGGAATGCTGTAGGCACCTGTTTTTGTTCAGATACACAGAGCATTCTGTTATTTTTATAGTTAATCAAAATGTACAAGGGAAGAATCGATCACGTTTTTACGGAATCATTTCACAAATTGCGGTGCAACTGTAGCAAGCCCCTCGGCCTCACGTTCCTCACCTGCAAAAGGAGGATGCTGGGATTTATGATCTCTGTTAGGAAACAGGCTACTCTAGGAAGGGGAAGTGCCAAGCAGGGAGGGGTGAATTCATGAGAGCCCCGCAAAATCTGCCTGGATTCTCTCCTGCTCCTTTAGGTCTCATGGCTCTGAGAGTTGCAATCTCCTCCACCCTCGGGCCAGGACCTTTAAAACTGCCTAAAGAGTGGACAGAGCACCCGCTTTGCTTCTTTATAGAACGACGAAGACACAAACCCAGAGGAAACCCAGAGATACAAACAGCAGTATATACGTTTCTGTTCAAACCCCGGGAAGCAGCAAAGAGCACCTGTCCAGAATTCCCTTCTCATGAGTCACCTACGCTCTGGCCCAGGAGGGCTCAGACAGCACCACCACCCCTCAGAGGTTCCTGCCCATCTCTGGGTCAGGCGGTCTTTGAGCACCATATTGCCTCCCAGCACCCAGAATTTGGTGAACCCGAAGATTCCCGGAGTAATTAAGACTCTGGTTCAAACCTCCGGGACCCCCTAGAGTCCACTTCACACTGCTGTAGATGACTTGCACAGTTACACTGTTGGGCCCAGCGCCCTGGAGCCCCCAAATCATTCCCATCAAGGTTTCTCAAACTTTAACGTCCATCTGAATCAACTAGGGATCTTGCTAAATTCAAATCGTGAGTCGGTAGGACTGTGGCGGGTCTCAAGGGTCCGCATTTGCGGCGAGCTTCCGGCACTGCCACTGTTGTTCTTCAGACCACACTTTGAGTCACGAGGTCCTAGTCTAGAAGTCGGCACTTTTATTTTTATTTTTTTCCCTGTAAAGAACCAGAGAGTAAATATTTTCGGCTTTGCAGGCTGCCGATCTCTGGTCACAACTACTCAACTCTACTGAAAGCAACCATGGCCAAAAGCAGCCATGGGCAAAATGTAAACAAAGGAGGACGGCTGTGTTCCAGTAAAACTTTATTTACAGAAACAGGCGGTGTGCCAGCTTGTTGACTCCTCTAAGTAGTCTCAGAGATTGAGAGATCCCTCTCCTCTAGAACAGTCCATTTCATTGACATCCACAAGTAAGGTCCCATCCACCAAGAATCTCGACCCAGATAAAGGACCTCCCACTGCAGGCTAAAAATAGAACACCTTAGCCGTGGAGTGACCACCAGAGCGTACACTAGGAAACACATTCTTCAGTAGTAACATGGGGTTGTCCTTTCACATTCTCTAAGGTCCTCCTCAATTCTGAACCCTGATACTCCCTAAATAATCTTCAAAGAGAAGAGAAAAGCAATTCCAGTTATGAGTTCTTGCCTTCTGTCAAACCCACTTTTTGTTTTCCAGATGTGTGGGATGATAAGGAAAGCATGTACTTCAAAGCTCGTAACATAGGGGTTCTTTCTAATAGTTGTTCCTGAATTACTGAGCTCCTTGGAATTAAATCCAAGCACAAGGCAGGCTACAGCCCCGGTGGCTTTAAAGACAGTGGTGATGTTAACACAGAGGGTGGTTTCAGAAGACGCGGCAGCCTCTACTTATTGGAGTCAGCTCATGTTTCTAGGGGTCTAAGCAGATTTGCAATTGGTTCTCAGTCAGTCTGGGGCAGACGGAACAGAAGTCAGCCTATGCACTTCATTTCCCAGAGCTTCAGAGTTGGTGAAGGATTCAACATCTCAAAAAAATCCAGGCTTCCACTCAGATTGTGCATATTTCCATGCCGCATGCTCTGAGGGGCCTGATGGATTTGTTTAGCAACTCTCGGCTTGCAGCGATTAGCCACAGAGATGGAGACTTCAGACCTTCCAGAAGATTTTTGCCAAACATTTCTCTCTACCTAACCCTCTTTTTCCCTGTTCAAACCCCACTCAAAAGTGCCTTAGGGCCTTTCCTGGTGGCGCAGTGATGACGAATCCGCCCGCCAATGCAGGGGACACGGGTTCAAGCCCTGGTCTGGGAAGATCCCACATGCCGAGGAGCAACTAAGCCCGCGTGCCACAACTACTGAGCCTGTGCTCCTAGAGCCCGTGCTCCGCAACAAGAGAAGCCACCGCAATGAGAAGCCCACGCACCCCTGCTCGACGCAACTAGAGACAGCCTGTGTGCAGCAATGAAGATCCAACGCAGCCAAAAATAAAAATAAAGACATAAAAAAATTTTTTAAAAAGTGCCTTAGATGGGCCCTGAAAGCTTGGTCTTTTCAGGGACCTTAAAATCCAAAAGGGGCTATTTAGGCACTAGTTACGCCTATTAAACCAATTTTTGAGGGAAGACAGATCACTAACTGGTAGTTAAAAATCTAGATACTTGTGATCCTCTTTTTAAAAATAGTTCTAACAATAATGTAATGAAAGTAGTAAACAGTTATTACTAGAAACAAGGCAACCTACCTTATTGTTTTCCCCAATGGTCCCTGTTTACATGAATTTTTAATTTTTTATATAATTTTGCTCTTGGGAGAAAAAATAGGCATAAACGTTTTGGGAGGCAATTTGGCAACGTTAATCAGACTGTCAGAAAGACAGTTCTCCTTTGATATAGCAACTCCATATTTAGAAACTTAACCTGAGGAGATTATGAAGAATAAAGGCATGGATTTAACTTGAAAAATGTTCCTAACAGCAAAAGACTGAAAACACCTAGATGAAGTCCAGCATCAGGGTGTGGATCAAGTAAAATAATACATCCTTACAATGGCATGGCATGCAGCCATCCAAAATGATGTTCATTAATTGACAGGAAAGATATTTGTCCTGTATTATTAAAGGAAAAAAAGAAAGACAGTTACAAAATAAATATACAATAGAATTCTAGAAGAAAAAACTCCGAAATGTTAGAAATGTTTTTTCTCTGCAAACTGGAATTTGGGGATGATATTTAATTTCTACATCTTTACCTCTGTAATTCTAATTCTTCACAAAGAGCATCTATTCCCTGTGTTATAATGTACTACAAATATTCAAATAAATATACTTACGATCGTATACAGTTATGATTACATGCTCTGCTTTGGGCATTTATGTGTTATCTCTTTTAATGCAGGAAGCCTTTCCTCTGAGGCTTTAAAGGCTAAAAGCCTTTCTTTATCTCTTTGATAAAATAAGGTAGGACCAGGCTGCTGAGAAGCCAAGTGTCCTTTGGCAGATCCTTGGGGCATGGGAGTAACCTGAAGTCCTGGCTTTCCTGTGATTTCCAGACCTCACTATCTCCTTTGCTCTTGTGAAGTGCTGACTCACTGGGAACAGTAATCCTGGGGTACAATGAGATTTTTGTTTTGATTCTATTCTATTGTCCATGGTTCTCAAAAGACTTCTGAAAAAGGGCTTATTCAGCGGTCCCTTCCTCAGTTCAAGAATCAACTTTTAACCATTTTAAATTCAGAGTCCTGCACCCAGCAGGAATTACAGTGGTTGCTGACATTCTGTGACATGTCACACTAGGAAGAGGTACATCCCACAGTGACCCTCTCCTTCTGGTTTCAGGAAAATTGGAATGTCACAATCAATAGGCAAAAAGACAAAAGCACTCATGGAAAGCTTCCCTTCCCTGTCCTATCTTTCACAACGTATAGTTTCTTCACATCAGAAGTTCTTTGAAACTATTAATCCTCTTCCAGGAGAATCATCTAAAAATGTGTTTGGCCAAGACCTAAAGTGTTTACACTGTTTTTTTTTTTTAACTTTTTATTTTATATTGGAGTATAGCTAATTAATAATGTTGTGATAGTTTCAGGTGCACAGCAAAGGAACTCAGCCATACATATACATGTATCCATTCTCCCCCAAACTCCCCTCCCATCCAGGCTGCCACATAACATTAAACAGACTTCCCTGTGCTGTACAGTAGGTCCTTGTTGGGTACCCATTTTAAATATAGCAGTGCCTTTACACTTCTTTTGAAAAGTGATAATCAATCTTGTTTCAAAGTAGATTTCAGTGTCACTTACATGTCTCTCTCCCTAAGAATCCCTAATTAGATGGCAAGCTCCAGTCACTCTAGAGAGGAATTAAAGCTTTGTTTAAGGCTTCTCCAGTCACAGGGATGTTAGGGAAATATTTCTGTCCTGATTCTCGTTCTGGTAGTGTACCAACCTTTGTCACGGCTCCTGGGAGTTTTAGACGACGACGATGACAACAACAATAAAATCCAGAGACTTTTAAGTTTTACTAAAGAACTTAAACTGCCCTGGTGGGAGTGTGAAATTGAGTGCTCTAGTTTATCTTTCAAAAGTAGTCACCTTCACAGCTCACAATGGTGGTCTAGACGCCTGCCCACAAAGCAAGACCAAAGGATCTATCAAGGCTCCCTCTGTTATCTTTTGATCTCCAGCCCCTAGTTGAGATGCTCATAAGAAGCACTGAATGATTTCCCTTTCTGTAGAAAAACAGCACCTGCTGAAAGAGAACAGCAGAACTTCTTCTCATTCTTGAAAACAGCTTTTCACAAAAGTATCTCAGAGAATTCCTTCTGGACCTAGGAGGATGTCTTAGTTCCCTGAAGACGTGGCATTAAATTGAGACATTTAGATTCTGCATAGCTGTGATTCCCACAGATAACTGTCCCACTCTACTGAGCAAATATCACATATTCTTTCCATATTTCCTCAGATAGAAATGTTATAAAACTGCTGTGGACACCAAATCAAGGATGACCAATGTTTTCCCTGCATGATCTTGGTTCCTGAAACCATTTGGTCATTATCCAACTCACTTTTCCAGGTAAGAGGCTTAATCTCTTTTAAGACTGCTAACTCATCTCAACTCGTTTTGGTTTCCACTCTTCACTAAGTCTAAAAGTTTGGGTGGCAACACCCAGAATTAGTTCTAGCCTTCTAGGCTGTGAAAATTTACCAGCTCCGAAAATCTGAACGTGAACCTTGTCTTGGTAATTGATCACAGCCTCTTTGCAAAAGAGTTCTTTATTTGTAAAATGACTCTCTTCACTTGAATGATGAAATAAGCAAGGCAGCTACAATTACCCTAAAGCAATATGCAACAAAATGTCATATGAATGTTAACTCACTCAGCAGACATTCTCATTTAGCTCCAAGCTATTTTAGGACTCAACATAAACACTACCAGCTCCTGTGTTCTCCAGGTTACCAAGTCCCTGAGGTCAAATAAGTACTCTTTGCTGCTGCCCTATAGCTTTCTGCAAGTTTGGTGGTGTTAAGTATTAGGACTATAATAATAATAATGATAAATAATATATATTGGTTACTGTGAGTTGGGTACTGTGCTAGAGGCTAAACATACAGCATTATACTTACTCCCTACAACAATTATCTGAGTTAGATATTATTCAGTGGGCTTAAAATTGTGCCTCAATGCTTACAGCAAGTAAATTACAAATGCTGAGATTTGGATCCAGGTCTGTGTAACTTACAATAGGGTTTCTCTCAGAGGCACTGTTGATATTTTTCTGGGTTATTGTTTTGCAGGAGGTTTTCTGTGCCCTGTAGGCTGTTTAGCAGCCTCCTTGGCCTCTACCCCTAGATGCCAGTAGCAACTCCTAAGTGGGATAACCAAAGTTGTCTCCAGACATTGGCAATGTCCTGGAGGGGGAGTGAAATTGTTCCCAAATGAGAACCACTGCTCTAGAATTAGGGATTTGACTCCAGATCGCCCTTTTCTGAACTACTATGCAAATTTCCCTCTGCACGGTGGATTTCTGAAGTGTTCCTCATTTGTTCTTTCCTAATTTTTTTGTTTGAAAATGTTGAGTTACAGTAACAACAGGCATGTTGTAGCAGAAATTATATAGTAACTGTATGTAATAAATCTATAGTATGAATGGTTGGTCCCTTCTTCTCCTCCCATCTATGCTCCCCTTTTTGTCCATTTCCAGTTGGATGATATGAGAGGACCAAGGCAAGTTGCCTTATTTTCCGGTGTCTCTCCTCCTCAGTCAGAATACATACTTCCTGTTGGGTTCTTTGGAGATCTCCTGCCTCTTTGTGGGGTAAGAGTTTACTGGAAAGAGGATACTGAATGATAAGCGTCCAAATTTGCAGCTGGAGTCCTTGAACAAGGGACCCGGATCACTGACCTCGGCAGTGAGTCCAGTTGCACGGCCTGGCCTTTGATTAGGAAATCAAGGTGAATGTTAGAAAAGCTGACCCCACTCTTGTCTTGGGGTCTGATCGAGGGCCTGACCTGATTTTGAAGGCTTCTCTCCTTCTGGGTCAGCTATGAGGATACACTGGCAACCACGAGTGTGTGCAAGTCGCCTGTAGCGGCTGTTCCTTCCCACTTGGGAGGTGGCACCTCCAGGCAAGTCCCTGGAAAGATGGCCCGCAGCAGCCTGCAGATGAGTGCGCCTGGCTGCCTTACTAAGTGCTTACTCCACACTCCTGCCACCCCGAGTCCCAGTAAGGGAAGGTCTCTCAGGGGGAATGATGTTCCCTTCTTAACAGGGCACACGCCTGAAGTCTCAAATAAGGCGCATGAAGAATTACATCTTCCCTTTAAGCTGAGAGGCATTCTGGGGTTAGAAAGTGCCGGAGACTAGCTGAGAGAGTAGGAAACTTTCTGCTCTAGAAGCTGATGGGAATTCTGCTCTAAGGGAGATAGTGTATCCCTTCACTGAGGGTTGGGATAGACTCCTTCCTGCCTTCAGAGAAGATTAACCAAGCACATGTGGCATCAGACATTTTCCTGCAAGCAGGTGGTAACACTTGTACTTAAAAAAAAAGAAAAAAGAAAAGAAAAAAAAAATGAACTTTTTAGAGGGAGGAAGGGGGCCCTAAGTGTCATAAATCCAGAGGGGCCCTCAAGGTAATTTCTTAGTCAATTTTGGGAGTGAAGGAGTCCTGCTTCTGCATTCTAGACGACTTTTGCGTGGAATCATAAAGCCTCGGGCGGGAGGGGACCTAGGGTGTCATCCTTCCATGCCCTTCCCACCTCCAACGCTCAGCTCATAGTACTTGGAGCTTATTTAACGAAGGGGAGCGCCCTTTTCTTTGCGTCCGCGCCCCACGCCTGCCCAGCGGGCGCTCACCTTGTGCTGTTTCCACATGGCCCCCAGCGGCTTCACCTCGTGCTTGCCGTGCCGGCCCTCCTCCAGGCACAGATAGCACACCGGGGCTCGGCAGCTCACGCAGTACATGCTGTAGTTCTCCATTTCGTGGTCAGGGCACGTAGGGTACTTGCGGGCCGCGCCGCCCCCCGCCGCTCCGGCGCCGGTCGCACCCGGGCTCTTGCAGCTTCCGCCTGCGCTGGGGGCGCCCTGGGCGGCGCCTGGAGACGCAGAGGCGGCCTCGGCGGGCGCGCGCGGCGGCTGCGGCGGCGGCGGCGGCACCAGGCGGTGCTTGGCGAAGGGTCCCCGGGATGGATGGCACTTGAGCTGGCAGGCAGCGCAGTAGAGCACGTCGCACTGCTCGCAGAGCGTGACGGCCGGCTCGGGCGGGGTGCGGTCGCACAACTGGCAGACGGCCACGGCAGCGGCTGCGGACGCCCCCTGCACGGCCCCGCGGCCCTGCTGATACCGCTGCACGATGGCCTCGAGCAGTCGGTTGCGCCGGAAGCCGCGCAGGCCGCGGTGGTCCAGGGAGGCGCTGCGGTGGCACTGCGGGCACGTGATGGAGCTTGAGGAGGCCGAGGACAGCGAGGAGCAGGCGGCGCCCCGGGCGGCGGCGGCCGAGGAGCCGGGCGGCGCGGGCACCATGGGCAGCACGCGAACCCCGTTGGGGGACTTGAGGCTCGGGGTGTACGAGCCGTAACCGCTGTCTGTCTCACTGTACAAGCTCAGCTTGTCCGCGTGGTCGCCGCCGGCTGCGCTCCCGCCGCCGCCGCAGGCCGGGCCAGCCGGCGCCTCGTGGTCCGGAGGGGGCGCGGCGGCGGCGGCGCCTGCGGGCAGCGCTGAGCCCCGGGAGTGCAGGAGCGGCGGGGGCAGGTGCTGCTCACCGTCCGGGGTCTGCACCGCGATGGTACGTGCGCAAGGCAGGCAGACGTTGTGGGAGCACGGCAAGATGATGGGCTCCCGAAACAGCGAGCCGCACACGGGGCACTTCAGCTCCTCCTCCATCGCTGCGCCGGCGGAGAGAGCGGCTCGGGGCGGAGGGTGGAACGGCCCAAGCCCCGGAGACGGGCAGAGGCGAACAAGCGTGCTTAGCGCCAGTGAGAGGGGAGGCGGGCGCATCACACGGGCATGACTGCTTCCCAAGCCGGGGGCACGCCCCTCTCTCTGTCCCGGGGCCACCGCCCACAGACGACTGGGGGCAAGAGGAAGGAGGGCGGGTCCTCACCTCCTGCCCGCGAGGCTCCTGCACCAGCGGCTTCAACCGGCGGCCAGAGTCCGGAG
The DNA here is from genome assembly GCF_028564815.1 of Eubalaena glacialis. Taxonomy (NCBI): domain Eukaryota; kingdom Metazoa; phylum Chordata; class Mammalia; order Artiodactyla; family Balaenidae; genus Eubalaena; species Eubalaena glacialis. The sequence goes on from NC_083716.1 coordinate 89,785,014, forward strand.
CCGGTCGGCTGCCCTCGCGGTGGCCTGCGAGATGCTTTAGGGGATGAATCAGCACCAGCGCCGCCGCCGGCTGCTGCGCGCGTCTCCTCTCCACATCAGGACCGGCTGCCGGGCTGAGGTTCGATGGCTCTCCTCTTTCAGCCCCTCGGTTGCAGTGGGCAGCTGCCCAGGGGCCCCTTTTGCCCTGGCCGGTGGCCACCCGCAGTCCGGGCGATCTGTAGGTGAGAAGGCGGGCGAGCAGGCCTCTTGGCCGTGGGGCTGGGTTCAGCACCACGAGGCGGCGGACAGCGCCTGGCAGCCGAAGCGGAAGCCCGAGCTCCGCTCTCGGGGACCCGGGGGCCTTCACCTGCCAGGCCTCTGCGCCCGCGACTACCTCGGGGGGCCCCGCCGGCCCGGAGACCTTCTCTCGCCTCCCTCTCCGGCTGCTGCCGACGCGGGCCGAACGCGCCCTGGGGCCTTCTTTCCGCGGCCAGGACGGCCCCGCTGCTCCGATTCGCCGCTGCTGTTCCTGCGGCGCCTCTGACCTTGGCCGCGCGACGCGGCAGCCCGCGGGCGGAGGGCGAGCGCCCGGCTGGCTCGGGAATGCCCTCCGGTCCCCGTGCCGCCGCCGCCGCCGCCTCCTCCCGGCGCCGCGCGCCGAGGAGTTGTAATTTCCAGGGCCGAGAGTAGTGGTGGGGCGGAGGGAAGGCGGAGCGAGGAGGGGCCCGCTCGGCGAATGAGGGCTCGCCTCTCGCTGCTAGGGGAGTCCTGGGGCGATGTTAAGGGTTCGCAGAGAGGATCACTGTTAAAAGCAAGCTATTATTTGGACGGAGACTGCATCCTGAATTAGCACAGCGACCTGTCCCGCCCCGCCCCTGCCAGCATCTCTCCCGCCCACTCCCACCTACCACCATAAAAGGGGAACAACAGGGACCTAGAAAGCTGGTTGTTTACAAATGGAGAGGTAGCACAGTTGACCGTCGCTCCAAAAAATGCAAGCCACAAAATGTCGGACAGCCTGAAGTCAAAGGGTGAGGTTTTATTTGTGGGTTGAACCACAAGCCATCTCGCCTCTTCAGTCGAGAGTGCCCCTCCGCGATCCATGTCAGTCGTCTCTGCAGAGGGAGGACACGACACGGGGCTTATAAAATGCGGCTTCCCGGCGGAACGCGAAAACGGGCCACTTTAGGCCCGTTGGCCCTCGGAGCAGATTCCCGGGACCCAGGCCCGCCTGGCCGCGGATGCGGCGGCGTGAGGCCGGCGGAAAGGCAGCGAGCGGGGATGTTCGTTTTATGAATGAAAAAGATCTCCACATTCCGCCACGCCAGCCACGAGGAGAGCCTCCCACCCGCGGCCCTGGCTGCTTGGTGTGCGGGGAAGGATGGGTGGGGAGGCCGCGCGCGCCCAGGGAAGCGCTCGCAGCGCAGCCGGCTCTGCCTACGGACGCTTCACGCCGGCGTGAGACAGACACAGGTTAGGCAATCGCTTGCTTAAAAACCACAGGAATATTGAAGTCACGCCTCTCTCTGTTCTCGGGCTCTCTGGCACTCGAACAAAGGCCGGGGAGGCGCCGCAGCGCCGGGCGCGGAGTCGCAGCCCTGGGGAGGCCCCAGGGCCCCTGGGGACGGGGCCGCGCGCAGGGGGACCCCTGGGGGAGAGGCGTGTTGACGCGGCCCTGACAGAACTCTGCGAGTCAGGATCCCGGGTGGGAATCTCAGCTCCTTTACTAACCAGTCCCCCCGCCCTGAGCGGTCTGACTGCGCTTTCCTAGTCTCTGATCCTGCATCTGTCAGCGAGGGTTGCAATGATACTTCTGTGTTGAGAACTGAACGAAGCCGTCGTAAACACAGATTGCAGACCCGGCTTCCTGCTCTAAAATCCTGTGACTGTTCAGTTCAGCTTTGCCCACTGTTGGGCAGCCTGTTTCCAGTTTGTCTTGAAGTTGAAGAGCAGGCCAACCGCGTGCCAGATAGAGCAACACAGAGTTAAAAGACCTGACCGGACTTCTCGTCATCTGCAGGGAGCTTAGAACAATGATGTAACCAGGCGTCAGTATCCCCAGATGGCGGATGGTGACAACCCCGTCCTAATCTGCCTTCTATAGATAAAGCCACAATATGCTGCATCCTGCCTGCGGTGCTTTGATAAGCCTTCAAGAGAGCTGCTATAGCGTTGCTACACTGCTGAGGAGGGCCGGGGGTGGGGGGACACATGGGTGTAGGTAGGTATGTGATTGAATCATTCACAAATGAACTTCTTGTGATGCTAGCAGTGTCGTCACTCACCCCAGCCCAACTCAGCGTTCCTGGTGACTACAAAGAAAATAATAACCTCTTATGGTTCTACTGTGAACAGACATGCCTCACTCCCCACCCCAACCAGTGGTCATGTGTCTGAGAGACCTCCTCTGCTTTGTCATTTTCAGACTGCTTGGGGGGGGGGGGTGAGGTGAGGGTGGGGAAGGGCTCCTGGAGGGGGATGGAAATACCCCTGTACAGAAGGACCGACAATTCCAGCAACTCTGTCTCTCAGACTGAACATGATTTTGTTTCCCATGGGGAGGAAGCTCATCTAATACTTCAGAATTCTCCACCTATGCCTTTCCCACCTGCCCCCATCCCATCCCCCCCAATCCCATCCCCCTAAATCATCCCCAATCCCCCTAAATCAGCTTAACCTTGTACCACACTGTTGCTAAGGCATTGCTCACTGGGGGGATTGGCCTCCTTCAGCTGCTGTGTAGGAGCTGAGGTTACACAGCAATTCCAATAGTTCACCGTAGCCATAATCACTAATGGTTGTCAACATCGTCCGTAAGAAGTCCTCTTTCTGTCCCAACTGAGTCATGTACCATATGTATACAGAAAAGCAATCTTACTTCTCTGATCCTCAGTTTTTTTCTATTATAAAATTTAAGGATAGAATTCATTGAACTTTAAATTTCCTTTTAGTTCTAAAAGTCTCTGCATATTAGTAGTTGTTAAGAATGATATAACCTCCTTAATAAAAATGACTCTCACAAAGAAATTTGATCCCAAGATTGAACGGCATATCCATTTTTTCAAGTCATTAGTATTTTATTAATGTCTGGGCCTCATGCAGATGGTGAGGCAAGTAATAATACTTCCATCGTAGGACTTGACAGTGTGTCCTCGTCTGTTCAGGCTGCTATAACAAAAATGTCATAGACCGGGTGGCTTAAACAACTGAATTTACTTCTCACAGTTCTAGAGGCTGAGAAGTCTATGATCAAGGCACTGGCAGGTCTGGTGTCTGGTGAGAACACACTTCCTCGATGCCAGACAGCTGCCTTCTTTATGTAGCCTCACATGGAGAGAGGGAGGGCAGAGCAAGCTCTCCTGTCTCTCCTTACAAGGGCACTAATCCCATTCACAAGGGAGCCACCCTCATGACCTAAGGACCTCCCAAAGGCCCCTCTTCCTAATATATTACAGTGGTGGTTAGGATTTCTATATATGAATTTTGGGGGATGCAGACATTCAGTCCACAGCACAGTGTGAAATTATATTCTTGTATATAATCTCATTTAATCCTCACAACAACTCTGGAAGATCACCACATTTTCTTAATTTTATGATGTACGTATTTTTACATTTTAATGTTGCTGAAATCGGGACGTATACTACAATTGACACATACTTCTCTCTCCATGCTTACCTTGAACATTTCTTATTAAATTGATAATGCAGCTTCCAATCACTTAGAATCATGGAAATGTTTTATTATTTCCAATTTACAGACAAGGAAACTGAGATGAGGAAGCTCAAGATCTTACAACTTTTAATGGTGGATCTAGAACTGGTCTGACGTCAAGTTCAAAACATTTTCCTTTAAACCACAGTTGCTAATGAGGACTTCCCTCACAGTTACTGGTGGACAGTCTAGGGGAGCTCAGGAATGCAGAAGTCCATGCTCCCTTTCTGTAACAGGGAAGAACAAAATCTGACTCCATGTTGGATCTGTTTCTTTTACTTTAACCTTTGCTCTTCATTGCTTTTTGTTACTCTAATCACTAAAAGGATATTGTCTATAGCTATTGGCATACATAATGGCCTGCCTCAGGGAACCCTGCCCCTCCACCTGAATGTTACTAAAGTGGCTCTGTTCAGCTCACAGGGAGACAATCAGACCCTGTCCACCTGTGGATGCCTGCAGAAAAGAAGAAATTAACATATCCCCTCCCCGAGGGTGGCCATTCCAGGAGATATTTTGCAAGACTAATGGCCTTTTTCCTTTACTTCCTCACTTCCTCCCCCTCTCTGTTCTATAAAAGAAACTGGCATCCAGACCCCAATGAGATGGTTCTTTTGAGACACTAGTCTGCCATCTTGTCAGTCTGCTGGCTTTCCGAATAAAGTCGTATTCCCTGCCTCAACACCTCATCTCCGATTATTGGCCTGTCATGCAGTGAGCAGAGTGGGCTTGGATTCGGTAACATTTCCTCACCCAGGGCCATTGAACGTGCAATTCTCTGCCTTCCCAGGCTCCCCCACCCTCCAGGTTAGGTGCACCTCTAATAAGCTCCTGGAAGTACCCTGTGTTATTCCTCTGTAGCCCTATCAATCATTGACTGCTATTTTTGTTTATGTATCTCTCTCCTTTAGACAAGAAGCTCCTCAAGGATTGGGATCCTGTCTATCTTGTTTCCCGGGTGTATTTCCTCTGCCATTGTCTGGCTCTGACTAAGTTATCCATTTTTGTGGACCAACTGACTGGTTGTCAGTTCAAGAATATCCATCCCCATAAACTTCCTTGAAAAATTCTGGTGGAAGTAATTTTTTTTTTCCTGTAGAAGATGTCAACAGATCCACAGGGAAATTTTCTCTGTTTAATTCTGAGGTTCAAATACGTTATTTAGTTTTTGTTCTTTGGGGGGTGTGTGTGTGTGCACACACGCACACACACCCTTGCGTGTCTTCTCTTAACATCCTTTATTTATTCTTTTTTTTTTGAGATTTAATTTTATTTATTTTTGGCTGTGTTGGGTCTTTTTTGCTGCGTGCAGGCTTTCTCTAGTTGCGGTGAGTTGGGGCTACTCTTCATTGCAGTGCGTGGGCTTCTCATTGTGGTGGCTTCTCTTGTTGCAGAGCACGGGCTCTAGCTGTGCAGGCTTCAGTAGTTGTGGCACACGGGCTCAGTAGTTGTGGCTCGTGGGCTTAGTTGTTCCGCGGCATGTGGGATCTTCCCGGACCAAGGATCGAACCCACGTCTCCTGCATTGGCCGGCGGATTCTTATCCACTGCGCCACCAGGGAAGTCCCTTTTATTTATTCTTGACCTTCTTACTGTTTAACCTGATTATTCCTACTTGGTTCTTTCCTCCTTGATCACCTCCATCTCTATTCTGAACTACTTACAGATCTCAGAAAAGTGGCCCTATATTTAATTTCTAGTGTCATCCCAGTTACTCCATTTTCCATGGCCTTTTTTTCCTTTAAAAGGGAAGCATTTGGACACATCTGAACAACACATTAATAATTAAAATTCTGTGATGCACTGTCATCAAGGCAGAGAAAAACACTGTGTCATGAGTTACTTTATGCTCTAGCATGGTTTTTATGCTTAAAGTCCCAGAAACACTCAAGACGTAAGATGTTACCTCTCCTCCTCAAAAAGCACAAAGAAGTTAAACAATTTACTCTGGGCAACACAGCAAGTTACAAGTAAAACAATCAATCTACTTTGCCCTTTGAATTTTAAGTGTAAAATAGAGTGGAATTTAAGGCTTTATCAGCTAAAAATAGATGCTGTGATCTCAAGCGTAAGAATCCCTGAAACACATTTTTAAATGAAAGCTTATGATATTTTTCTTTTGAGTTACCTTTTGTTTGTTTATTTGTTTGCTTTTTACAATGGAAGAGGAGTCAGGAAATTTTAATAATAAAAATCTACAGCCCAAGAACCATATGGTCTAAAATAATTAGCATTTAACTAGAAGAAAGCAGCCACATCTACCTCTATGCACAGCACACCGCTTCTTTATGGCCAAGTTAATGAGGAACAATTATCACTAGCAACACAAAGCATCCTCTCCAGGGTGTACAACTGGCTTCTTTTCTGGAAGATAGATTCTATAGAGGAAACTTAAAATCCAGCCACTTTCCCCTTCAGACGTCCTTGACTGGTGCTTAACAGTTTCCTCTGTTAACTTTTTGGATGCCAAATAATGACTGTCTCTGTGTCTCTCCCTGCCCCCTCCAATTCTAGACTTTTCTTCTCTATAAATCAGGAGACCTGTTCTTGGAAAGCCTGCCCTTCTCTCACTGCATCCTTTGCAAGCAAAAGGTTTAGAATAAAATCTCAGAAGAAGCAAATTGATTCCAATTTACAGGACTCTATATATCTAGGGAATCTTTATAATGCATGGAAACTAATATTATTACCACAAAAGCAATTTGGGCTTCAAATATTTCCTTATGGTTACACATTTCAGCCATGAAAATTATAACAGTACTTTCCATTTTCATGGCACCTTTTCATATATATTCTCTAATCTGATCCTTACAGCAACACAGACTGGCCTGGGAGATGGTAAAACTGAAGGAGGGGCCCAACCCCCATAGTAGGTTCTCACCAGCCATGCTACTACAACTTGACCCCAAACCTAGGCACAATTGTTTAGTCCAAGGGTAGTACCTGACCAGACTAGGCCAATCAGAGAATCTTTTCTTTCTGAAATGTAAGACTGAAATCCAGAGAGAGAGTCTGGATGGGCCTCTAACACCCAAGTTAAGGAGCGTTGTGGTCCTAGAAAAAGCAATAGAAACAGAGAGAGAAGAATAAAGCAGAAATGCAGAGACAGCAAAGAGGGAGGGCCTCTGAGGGTCCCACATCCTTGCACGCTTCTGAGACCCAGCTATACTCATGCTATTGGGTTCCATAAAACACCCCACTACCCTAATGATATTATGATACCGTATTTTCCTTTCAGAAAAGATAGGGGTTCAGAAAGGAGTTCAGAAACAAAAGATTGGGTTGACCCATGTGCTTATTCAAAGGACTGAGGTAATGTCCTTGTTTAATTGGATACTTCAGTCACCTCTTTTTGGGTGTTGAAATTGTTCTGCTCTCATTCTATTGGATTCTGGCCTTGACTATTCATTGGTTTTGCTCTTTTCATTCCTGCATGCTGTTTTCTTCCCACGGCTTGACCTTTCCAGTCGGCTAAGCTTCCGCTGCCCCTTTGCCCTCACACTGACTACCACTGTACTGGGCCATTGCTTTCCCTTTGGGGGGCCCCCAGCTTCCTCTCCCTGACCATGACAGGAGCCATGGCTCTGTGACGTTATTACTCTCTCCACTTGATATTCTCAGACTGAAAATCAATGGGATGTTAGAATGTACTTGGTGGTACCTGCAAGTCCAATAGCCTCCCATAGTGAGACAGAGGGCAGACCCTTAGGTTGGTAAATGGTAAAGTGCTGTGCGTGGAATAGTAAGTTGGTTACTTGGTGGGAATAAGAGAGATCAGAAAAAGTTGTGGAATATTGTGGGGAAGTGATTTCAAACTCTGATAGCTTTATTCACCCAACGTCTCTGCAAGGACACACCACCAAGGAGAAGAAACTCATAAGCCTCCAGGAAGGGCTGCTTCCCTATGGCGGAGTGCTGAAGACCAGCCAAAACAGTATTGCTGTCCAACTCACTCGCCCAAAGCATTACTTTTGTCAGGGAAGTCACTACACACTTAAGTAGACAGTAGCTTCCTAACATCAGTCATATTTGACTTAGTTCTACCTAAGAATCCACCCAGTTTCGGTAGAAATTTGACAAACCTCCTGGGGTCTGAGGCAGTGTGGACATTAGGAGTGTGGGTTTTGGAGCTTGACTGGATGGGCTGGAATCATGGCTCTAGCCGGGGTAACTTTGGCAAGATGCCTAACCTCTCAGAGACTTGGACTCCTCAGCTGTAAAATGGAAATAATAACAGTATATGCCTTGAAGAGTTGGGACAACTTAGTGAAATACATATAAAACACTAAGAAAAGTGGGCAATGCTTAGTGCTCAACAAACATGACATATTACTATTCTACTACTTTTCTGCCTCCCAACAAATGTCATATGGTTGATTCCCAATAGATATTCATGAATAAATGAACTGCAAGTAGACGATTTTGGCTGGAGTCTAGGGTTGTATTTGGGGATAGTGGGAAAAGGGAGCCGCATATCTTGCAGGAGTTAGAGGAGGAGACGGGAGAGCTGTCAGAACCAATCTATCAGGAAATGAGTGTAGTTCCTGGGAAAAATACAGCCTCTGCTCCAGAGGAGCCTAATACCTAAGGCAGATGTCACAGTCAGGGCAAAGAAAACATAGAGGTAGTAAGCTTGCTGAAAATAGACAACAAGGGTTTTTAAAATACAAAAGAAACAAGGAGAGTCTTTTAAGTATTTACACTATTCATAGGTTAAGGGTTGAATGTTGATTTCAAAACTTTTAGTGAAACAATGCTAAATAAAGAAATTGTGACCAACTTTTATACTTGTCCATCTTTTATATACATGTAACTGGATAGTATTTCAAGACACTCATCAAAATAGTCTCAATAATTTTTTCTTCAGTCATTTCTCTTTATCTCCAGGTCCTCTTATTGAAACTCTGTACCCACTGCCAAGGGATGATTCTCATAGTAGAACCAGAGAGTAAGAAGAGTCAGGTCTTGGCCTGTGACTCCCAAATAAGGTTTTGAACTCAGGGCAAAGACGGTATTTTAAGAGAAAAAAATTAAATTTCAGAGTTTGAATATAAAAAAAAATTCTGAGTTATAAATAATGCGGGACACATACTTTATGTCATAAATAATAGTTTTAGAAGACTATAAGATCGGTTAGTTTTTCCCACCTCAGGATAAAACAAAAACCAATCAAAGAAAGCACCCCTTAGGGGACGAGGAGACAGTGTTAGGAGAGCTGAGATACTGGCTTGTCACCAGGAGGGCGCCACAGATCTCTGCCCTCATACTGGCCCTGCAGGAAGGGATAAGGGATCACAGGCACTTCATACGTGTCAGGGGACCTGAGAGCAGGGCAAGTCAGCGCGTTGATTCCTGGGAGAAGACAAGCTTCTGCAAGCTTCGCAGAGGGCCTGGTGGGTGAAAAGGCAGTGGAGCTGAAATGTGTCTAGACAGACAGGCCAAGGCAGCCCAGCTGGGTCCTGCACTCCCCGCAAGTGCTCCAGAGGCACTAGAATGTTTTTTTCGTGTGTGGCTTATTGCGGCTCACGTCCACCCCAGAACACTGGCAAAGCTAAAGTGCCCTAGTAGGCAGAATCAACAAGAACCGTATGACCAGAAGCCAAGCTGGAAATCTGCTGTCTCAGCAGATGTCAATGTGTGTGAGGATGACAGTTACGTGAGACTAGTTGCTTAGTGCCCCGGTGCAGACACACACTCTCATGATGGAAAGCCCTCCAGGACTCAAGTTCACCCCAGGGAGGAAAGGAGGCGGGGGAAGGTGTTTGCCTGGAAATGACTGCGAGAACACCTAATAGACAGACAACAAATTTCCATCGCCAGCAGAACCGTGGCTGAAATAAAAGCTGAATTCACTCAGAGAGACTCTAAAACTTCTGGAGTTTTCTAAATGCTCACCCTCCTCTCTCTCCAACTCTGAGCTAAGAGTTTGATCAAAGACTTGAGTCCTTTGGACATGTGCTTTGCAGTCTGGTTGAACATCTACTCTGAACTTCTGACCTGCCCAAAGGGGTCAAATCCTGGTGCTACTATGGCTGGACTACTCTTTTCATCCTCGTCCACTCCATCTTCATGTGAACGAGCTTGCCAAAGAGTCTAGAAGCAGGTGATGTGGCCCTAAGAGCTGTGGGATAAATTCAAATGATCTAACATACAGGTAATTGAGTTATGGGAGGAAGAGAGAGAGAGAACAGGACAGAGTGTGATAACTTAAAGGTATATATTGTAAAACCTAGGGCAATCATTAAAAATAAAATAAAGTGGAATAACTAAGTCAATAGTGGAGGTCAATGGAATTATTTTAAAAATTTTCAATTCAGAAGGAGACAGTGAAAGAGGAAAAAGGATTAAAGAGCAGATGTGATAAATAAAAAACAGGTAGAAAGATGGTAGATTTAACCTGTCATATTAACAATTACATTAAATGTCAATGTTCTAATCACTTCAGTTAAAAAGCAAAGATTGTCAGATTGGATTTTATTTATTTATTTTAAAAATTTATTTATTTATTTTTGGCTGCATTGGGTCTTCACTGCTGTGCCTGGGCTTTCTCTAGTTGCGGAGAGCTCTAGGCATGTGGGCTTCAGTAGTTGTGGCTCACGGGCTTAGTTGCTCCACGGCATGTGGGATCTTCCTGGACCAGGGCTCGAACCTATGTCCCCTGCACTGGCAGGTGGATTCTTAACCACTGCACCACCAGGGAAGTCCCAGATTGGATTTTAAAAAGCAAGAAATCTACTTTAAATTTAAAGACACACAAATAGGTGAAAATGTAAAATTATGTAAAAAGATATTCTGTGTTAATACTTATCAAAAGAAAGCTAGAGGGACTATATATTCAAAGTACATTCAAAATGAGAAATGTTGGCAGAAATAAAGAGGAATATTATATACTTAGAAAGGGGTACTTTTTTTTTTGGCCACACCTTGTGGCATGGGGGATCTTAGTTCCTCGACCAGGGATCGAACCTGTGCCCCCTGCATTGGGAGCATGGAGTCTTAACCACTGGACGACCAGGGAAGTCCCAGAAAGGGGTAAATTTAAGAAAACATAACAATCCTAAATGTGTATGCAGAGTGTATTAACAGAGCTTTGAAATATATAAAGAAAAAAATGGAAAGCATTGAAAAAGAAAAAGTCAAGTCTATAATTATAGTTGGAAGCTTCAACACTTCCCTCCAATGGATAAGGCAAATAGACAAAAAAAATCAGAGATGCTATATAAGACCTGAACAACATCACTAACCAACTTGATCTAATTGACAGTTATAGAACATTCCATCCAACATCAGCAGAATACACAGTCTTTTCAATTGCACATAAAACAGTTACTAAAGTAGTCCATACTGTGGGCCACAAACAAACAAACAAACAAACAAAAACAAAAAAACCCTCAATAAATTTAAAAGGATTCTCATCATTAAAACTATGTCTTCTGACCGCAATGAAAGAGCAAAGCATAACCAAAGTAAGCATAAGAAAGGAAATAATGAAGATCAGGGCAGAAATCAGTGAAATAGAAAACAGAAAAATGACAGAGGAAATTAATAAATCCAAAAGTTGGTTCTTTAAAGATCAATAAAGTTGATAAACTCCTAGCAAAACTAATCAGCAAAAAAAGAGAAGAAACAAATTACCAATATCTGGAATTAGAGAGGGGACATCACTATAGAGCCCTAGTCACTAAAAAATAAAAAATAATGAGATTATTATGAGCAATTTTATGCCAGTAAATTTTATAACTTAGATGAAATGGATTAATTCTTTAAAAGACACAAGCTACTCAAGAAGAAATAGATAAGCTGATTAGTCCTTTATCTGTTAAATAAAATGAACTCATAGTTAAAAGCATTCTCACAAAGACTACTCCACGCCCAGGTGGCTTCACTGGTAAATTCTACCAAAAATTTAAGAAATTTTACCAAAAATTTAAAAAATAATAGCAATTTTGGGGAATTCCCTGGCGGTCCAGTGGTGAGGACTCCACGCTTTCACTGCTGTGGGCCTGAGTTCGATCCCTGGTCAGGGAACTAAGATCCTGCAAGCCACGTGGTGCAGCCAAAAATAAAATAAAATAAAATAAAAAGAGTTCAAATAGGGATATGCACCTTTAAAAAAAATAGCTATTTTACATAAGCTTTTCCAGAAAATATGAGAAGGCAACACTTTTCAACTTGTATTACCAGCATTACCCTGATGCCAAAACAAGGCAAAGATCTTACAAGGAAAGAAAGCTACAGACCAATGTCCCTTATGAACACAGCAGCCAAAATCCTTAACAAAATTTTAACAACTCAAATCCTTCAATACATAAAAAGGATAGTACTTCATGACCAAGTGGGGTTTTTCCCAAAAATGCAAGTCTGTTTCAGCATTAGAAAATTAATTAATATAATTCAGCCTATTGATACACTAAAAAAGAAAAAAAAAAAACCTATGATATGATCATGTCAATAGATGAAGAAATAGCATGAGACAAAATTTAAGATCGATTCTTTGTTAAAAACTTTGCACAGACTAAGAATAGCAGGAACTTCCTTAACCTGATAAAGAGCATTTACTGAAAACCTATAGCTAACAGCATACTTAATGGTGAAAAACTGAATGCTTTCCCCTTAAGCTCAAGAACACTGCAAGGAATGCCTTCTACTACTTCTAGTAAATATTTTTCTTGTGGTCCAAGTCAGTGCAATAAGTCAGGAAAAAGAAATTAAAGTCCTACATATTAGAAAGGAAAAAGTAAAACCGTATTTGCATACGACATAATTTTCGGCATAGAAAATTCCAGAGAATTTACCAAAAAGGTACTAGAACTAAGTGGGTTTAGCAATGTTGAAAAGGTCAAGATTACAAAAATTAACTGTATTTATATACGCTAACAATGAAAAATTGGACATAAAAATTTAAATACCATTGTATAAGCATCAACAAAGTAAATATTTAGGGAAAATATTAGCAAAATATGTGTAAGGCCTATGCACTGAAACATATAAAACGTTGTTATCAGGAATTAAGGAAGACCTAAATAAATGGAGAGATATGTTGTGTTCATGGATTGGAAAACTCAATATTGTTAAGGTTTCATTTCTTCCCAAATTAGTCCATAGGTTCAGTGAAATTCCAATCAAAATCCGTGAAGGTTTTTTTCATAGAAATTGACAAGCTGACTCTAAAATTTACATAGAAATGCAAAGGATCTAGAATAGCCAAAAGGATTTTAGAAAACAAACAAACAAACAAAAAAACAGTTGAAAGACTCACAGTACATGATTTCAAGACTTACTATAATACTACAGTAACCAAGACAATAAGTATGGCTTAAAAAAAAAAGATATATATATATATATATATATATATATATATATATATATGGGCAAATAGAGCAGAATAGATTCACACATACATGGTCAATTGATTTTTTTTACAAAGATGCAAAGGCGGTTCAATGGAGAAAGGACACTCTTACTAAGTGATTCTGGAACAACTGGATATTCATAAGCAAAAATCAAGCCCTTGCCATTACCATGCATCATATACAATACATTAATTTCAAATTGACCATAAACTTAAATATAAGAGCTACTTTGATAAAACTATTAGAAGAAAAGCTTTGTGACCTTTATTTAGGCAAAGCTTTTTAGATATGACAGAAAAGGCACAAACCATCTAAAAAGTTGATAAATTGGTCTTCTTTGAAATTAAAATTTTCTGCCCTTCAAATGACACTGTTAAGGAAATGAAAAGACAAGCCACAGACTGGAAGAAAATATTTGCAAAATGCATAGCTGATAGAGGACTTGTATCCAGAACATCAAAAAAATATATATGGGTGAATGATTTGCACAGACCCTTTACCCAGGAACATACACAGATGGCAAATAAGCACATGAAAAGAAGCTTCACAACATTAGTCATTAGGGAAATACAAATTAAAATCTCATGGGGCTTCCCTGATGGCGCAGTGGTTAAGAATCGCTTGCCAATGCAGGGGACACGGGTTCCAGCCCTGTTCTGGGAGGATCCCACATGCTGCGGAGCAGCTAAGCCCATGCGCCACAGCTACTGAGCCTGAGCTCTAGAGCCCGCAAGCCACAACTATTGGAGCCCACGTGCCACAACTACTGAAGCCCACGCGCCTAGAGCCCACGCTCCGCAACAAGAGAAACCACCGCTATGAGAAGCCCGTGCACCACAACGAAGAGTAGCCCCCGCTCGCCGCAACTAGAGAAAGCCCATGCGCAGGAACGAAGACCCAACGCAGCCAATAAATAAATTAAAAAAAAAAATCTCATGAGACGCTACTGCATACTCACATGAATGGTTAACATTTAAAAGTCTGACAATGGGAAGCGTTGATGAAGATGTGGAATAACTGAAACCCGCATCCATCTCTGGTAACAATGTGAAATGGAACAGCCGCTTTGGAAAACACAAATATATCATAGAGTCCACACAGATATTTACCAAGAGAAATAAAAATACATTGTCTACACAAAGACATATTTCATGCAAATATTCAGAGAAGCTTTATTCATAATGGCCAACAACTGAAAACAACCCAAACCTACATCACAGGTGAAGAGATAAATTATGATACATACAAGGGAATATTGCTCAGCAATAAACCACTGACCTGATACGTGCAGCAACGCAGAGGAATCTCAAAAGCATTGCATTGAGTGAAATGAATCAAACACAAAAGGCTATCTACTTTATGTTCCATTTATATGACATTCCAGAAAAGGAAAAAAAAAAAAAAAAGATAGGAACAGAAACACAGTTCAGGGACTGGGGACTGAGGCAGAGAACTGAATGCAGAGGGAGCTTTTGGAGTGATGGAAATGTTCTGTATGTTGATTATGATGGTAGGTGCATCAAAAAATTCATCAAAACTCACTGAGCTGACCACTTAAAAGTGAATTTATTTTATGCAAGTTATATCTGTTAGTTTTCTATTGCTAACAAATCACCATAAACTCACCCACTGAGCTCACAGCTCTGCGTGTTGAAGTCGGGCGTGCTGTGGCTGGGTTCCAAGTTTGGGGTAACACAAGGCTGAAACCAAGGAGTCAGCCAGCCGAGTTCTCGTCTGGATGCTCTGGAGAAAAATCTGTTTCCAAGCTCATTCTCGTCATTGACAGAATTTAATTCCTTGCAGCTGTAGGAATAAGGTCCCTATTTCCTTGCTGGCTGTCAGGCAGGTCACCTCTCGGGTCCTAGAGGCCACCTGTTCTCCTTGCCAGTGGCCTCTCCATCTTAAAGCCAGCAGAGGCAGGTCAGACCTCTGACTTCCTCCTCTGCCGCCAGCCAGAGAAAACTCTCCACTTTAAAAGGCTTATGTGAGGGGACTTCCCTGCTGGTCCAGGAGTTAAGAATCCGCCTTCCAATGCAGGGGACGCGGGTTCCACCCCTGGTTGGGGAACTAGGATCTCACATGCCACGGAGCAACGAAGCCCGCGTGCTGCAACTAGTGAGCCTGCGCGCCAACACAGCCAAGAATAAATAGATAAATCAATAAATATATATATATATATTTTAAATTTATTTATTTATTTTTGGCTGTGTTGGGTCTTCGTTTCTGTGTGAGGGCTTTCTCCAGTTGTGGCAAGCGGGGGCCACTCTTCATCGCGGTGCGCGGGCCTCTCACTCTCGCGGCCTCTCTTGTTGCGGAGCACGGGCTCCAGACGCGCAGGCTCAGTAGTTGTGGCTCACGGGCTTAGTTGCTCCGCGGCATGTGGGATCTTCCCAGACCAGGGCTCGAACCCGTGTGCCCTGCATTGGCAGGCAGATTCTTAACCACTGCGCCACCAGGGAAGCCCCATCAATAAATATTTAAAAAAAAAAAAAAAAAAAAAAAAAAAAAGGCTTTGTGAAAAGGGCAGGCGCATCTGGATAAGATCCCTGGTTTAAGGAATTCCTGGGGGCCAACATAGAATTCTGCCTGCCACAATACCTGAATAACTCTTTCTTTAAAAATTAAATTTCATGTAATTATACATTTAAAATGTTACCTTTCTGAAAATGATAAAACGATTTACATTTGGGACTGTCCCAGAAAATCTGGTATATATTGCTGCCATATGATGTAGTTACTTTCCTGCTGCATACGTTAGGATAGGACAGAGGGGGACTAAGCTAACATATTTTGAATGCCTACCATATGCCAGACACATGCTAGACATTTTACATAAATAAAGCATCAAAGGGCTGCTGATTCAAAGGAA